>NC_089875.1:2639375-2942500 GCF_040182565.1 Anser cygnoides | reverse complement strand
ATTCACTTTCTTCTCAAGGAGAATTTCTCCATAATATAACAACCTGTTATCTATTTAAAGTACCTTGGAAACCAGCTGTATTAATATCACAGAAAGCGGGATAACAACAACAAAAAATAGCAGCTGGCACATAAGCTATTCTCTTGGCAGGATTGGTAGATTTTCTTTTTTATTCAGATCTCCCACAGGTTGTATTAATGCTCGTGAAAAAAATTCATTACAAAAATGCCTTCAAGATGAATTCCAGCAGACTAAGAGGTAATTTAAAGTGAGCAACAGATGTCATATCGACATTTGTCATAATTAGTTCACAAAGTAGGGCCCTTTAAAAAGGTCCCAATCCAGTAATGCCTGAAGGATGAATATGGTGGAAAATCAAATGTAAAACAAAGCATACTGTTAGAGTTTTAGCACTGTGCTGAAAAGTTACTGCAGTAATTTCAGTTTATGGCTACTGAAGGCTCAAAGGTACCAAAATTTCTCACTGGAGACATTATAAGACCTATTGCATTCACCTTGGTATGTATGGCCAGATAATTGACTGTCATGCCTTTGCTGTAGAGCCATTATTCATTGTTTTGGCATGATAGCTCCAATGGCAGTGAACAAAAAAAAAAAAAATCCTTCTGCTATAAGCGTGTACTTATCTGACAGGGAAACACTAGGAACAGCAGGTATACCTATTTTCCTGGATCTGTATGCAAGAGTTGCTCAGTGAATATCACAGATTCTTTGAACATGAAAAAGATACTTGGGAAAATGGCAACAAGCAGACCCTACCGGATTATGATGGAATTCATTTTGTATGAAGGTTCTCAGCCATATGGCTTTGCATTATGTGCTCTTCAACAACCATTTCCGAACAAATTAGCCCTCTTTTAAATCCCATATCTGCATTCGCCCTTGTTTGCAATGCTGATGTGTTAGCACAGCGCAGAGCCGATGTGCCCTTGACACAAAGAAGCTGTTGCTTCAGTGAAATTGAGGCTGCTCTGTCGAGATACGTTGGCTAGGAGTTAAGTCCCGTAGATGGCAAACAGTGATTGATGGCAGAAGTGTTTGTTCTCACAATTACTAGTGTGTATGCCTCTATTACAGGGCTGCGGCTAGGCAGGAAGGAGGAAGGTTGCTCTGCCCTGCGTGCTGCAGTGTGGACAAAGTCGAAGAGTGTGTCAGGAGAAAAGGAAGAGTGCTCCTTACTGGTATGTGGAAATAAGCATCCCTAGTTCAGCCAGGATAGGCAGAGGATGAGGGTCACAGCAATCAGAGAGAGGGACAGGCACGTCGACACCAAACACTGGTGACAACAGAGAGAAAACTTTCCTAGGGATCCAGAAGGGCTTTGGCACGGACTTTGCTGCAACCCAGGAAGTCACTGGAAGCTGCAGCAAGGCTAGATGAAATGGTCTCCTCTGCTGGGACACAACAGACAGGGGGAGAGCTGTTTTCAAAGCTTTTATATTAAATCCATTTCCAGCAGCAGATACGATTTTTCTCTATTTACAGAAAAACACTGTTGTTTGTGCTGAGTTAAAACTAGGTGGGATGCACTCTGGTATCTTTTGATGTGTTCCCTTTAAAAGAAAAAAAAAAAAGAGTCTTTGATGCTGGCAAGCTCAGAGTGCCATCAGAGAAACATGTACAAATTCTATATAAATTAATGCTGCGACATCCTACCTGCACTTCACCAACAGCATCTAAACAGCATCACCCCAGAAATGGGGCACCACATTATAGCAACCCTCCTTTTGCAAAGTTTGCATGACTAACTTTGAAAGAAAAAGCTAAGTAAATGCTACAAAAATTTCCAAAGTCTTGTCTTACTTGTTTTGTTTGTTAGCCTTTCAAAACTAGTCATTTGTTCTGGATTATTTAGTCTGGTAATCAGTATTCTTCAAAATGCACTTAGGAGTTTAATTTCACTAATAGCGTTCAACCTGCTATGTTGTTGGTTTGCTGGAAAATATCCTAATTACAAATTTGTAAACGTCTCAGTGTGAGGGCACAGGACCCTGGCATTATAACAGGAATGGAAAATGGGTAACTTAAACAGTTTGTGCTGGTTCCTCCATTTAAGCACACATCCACGAACAGCAGTTAAGAGAATGAAAATATTCTTGACATGTACCAAACTTTTAGAGACAAAAAGCCAGGTGAAAAAAAAAAAATCCAAACTAGGAGAAGCAGTGTTTTTCCTCTCCTGGCATGCATTATATCCTTAATGACCTTTAACTTAAAATTTATGACAGTGATACCTGCAAATTTTCAACTTGGATTCTGAGTGCTTGGAAACGAAGCAAGACTGGAGAACGGTGTGAGGCCCACCTACTGATTTGAGTAGTTTTCCCTCCAGTTTCATTATGCAAATGGCAAAACGGTAACCATTTTGAAAGCTTATTAAAAATTATTACTTTAATAAGGTTTACTTAAGCAGAAGGCCAGTGATCAGACTCGATCCATCAGCACAGCAAAGTCATTCTAATGATTTTTGCACTACTTCATAATGTGGGGACCTCATAATTTTATACATTTTAATATAAATCCATAACTTAATTTAAAGTTATTAAAGTTATTACAATCAAAAAGCTTTCTCGAATGTGAAAACGTTCTTATCATCCTTTCAGTTGTGGCATTTTGAAGGGGAATTCAGTTCAATGACATTGTTCTCATAATCCATTACAAACAGTGACAGCCTCCGAGACCAATAGCAGAGCTTAGGAAGAATTGGATTTTTCATTAAACTTTGGTTTGTTTAAAAAGTCATCAACTCTGGTACTTCCAGAAAGTGAAAAAATTTTGAGCTCCTTCCCCTACTGCAGTTTCTACCAATTTCACCCAGAAAAACAGTGTCGTAAATTCTTTAAATATAACACTTCACAATTAGCATAATAAATATCACTAATATTTGACAGGCCTAAAAGCACCACAAACTGGAATAAAGGTAAGCCTCACAAGGCTTCAGAGATTTTTGAAACAATAGCCTCTTCTCCCCACCCTTCCTTCAACACCTACACATCAATCTGACAGTGAAAATCTTTGCCACAAGGTCACAGAAGGTCGTCAGTGGCACAGGCAGGAATAATTAACTTGCTCATCTACCTTTGAGCATCGGCTCCTCTCTCCCTTTAATAGAGATGCTAGTTTCTCTTGGCACCAATCACGTAATTATTCTGTTGACTAGTGTTAAGTGCTGCAAGCTTTAAATCAAATCTTGATTTGAATTATTCATAGAGCAGAGCATATGCAGGTATCAACAGCTGTTTTCTATAGGATAGATAGCTGATTACAAAAAAAAAGACAGATTGAAGCATATTCCCTGACTCTGAAAAACTGTATTGTACTACAATTAGTCCCAGCGATTTCAAATGGAATATTCACCAAAGCCTGATATTCCTGAGGAAGAATCTGGTCCCAAATGAGCAGACAGGAGTGTGCTTAGCTGCCAATCTGCCATCACAAAACCAAAGATCTGCTCAGAGGAGAAAGCACGCAAAGGGAGCCCCATGTCACCGTGTAGAAATAAGAGCCTATCTCCTGCCTTTGTCGCCTAGAAGGAAATTGTTGGACACATGCAAAGGAAAATGAGCGTTTGGGGACTGTTTCCCAAATTAACCAGCTTTCTTTATTTTAGACCATTCCACTGGTGTCTTGAAGGGAAGAGAGAAAAAAAGACTTCCAGGGTGGTTTTTCAAATACGAAACGCTAGAGAAACGCCAGCTCTCATCACGAACAACAATCCCTACCGGCAAAGAAAAAAAGCCTGGCTTAAACGACCCTGACAGGAAACGGTGCCTCGTGGCAACTTGGGGTTGGCAGAGGGCCCTGTCTGCGGCGATACTATACACAGAATCTGAAGAGAATGGATCTCAGGTCTGCCCAAAAAAATAGGATTCAAACTTTTCATTGGATCGCCTTCTTCCATGGCTTTTTTTTCCTTCCTTCTCCTTACCGGCAGAAGTTAGAGGGAATCAGCACGCTGCCAAGGGAGGTCAGCTGTGGTTGCAACCAGCCGTACCACAGGGAGAGCGCAGAACAAAGGAACCCTTGGCAAAAGGATGGCAAGCTAGGCTAGCTCTGCCTCACTTGGGACACGCACATCTTAAACACCAACAAGACTGGATTATCTGGGTCAAGAGTGGAGGGCAGGGAAAGCCATTAGCCAAAATATTGGAAGTTTCTGCAGGAACTGAGTTCCAAGGGACCAGGTTCTCGTATGCCAAATATGCCGACATTATCCAGCGAGGGGTATTCACGCTGTCCAACCCGAGGCATTTTGTCCAGCCAGCAGTCCCAGCAGGCTCCCTCTGTGGTCTGCAAGGACAGCCTGGTCCTCCAGGACACGGCTCAGTTCATCACAGCGAAGCTTCTGCCTTGCGTTTGCCACTAAAACGATCTCCCCTTCCCTTAGGGACATCCTGAGGCTAACTGGTTAATTAGGTGTGAGTAATTGCCAGCAAAATGCTCTGATTGCTCTCTAAAAGTAGTTTCAGATCAATTTCTGGATTTGTTAAATATGAACAAGCAGGGAAAGAATTGGCAGACAGCAAGAATATAAAACACGAGGTGCCGTTGCTTTGGAGTACAACGGCATAGAAGTATTGGGGACCATACAGAAACTACGATTAACATCTTCACCTCCAGCCATTCAAGATTCATTCAATTCTCCACTCACCAGATATAATTACTCACAAGCATTTTGGTCCTCTGTGATTTTTTTTGTTTGCTTTTTGTTTTTGCTTTTTGCTGTTGTTGTATTTAAAAAGAGAAAATATGGGGCTTCAGTTCCTTTTCCCAACAGCTTGACATATGTGGTGAGATATCATAAAGCAGATCTGAGTATAATATGTGAGCAGGACAGCATATGATATCCTGTATCTGAAGTTATATTTCAGGCCCTTCAGGAAGTACCTGATGTCACCTCTGTACCCGTACACATTCATCTCCTGCACACCCCCCAGGTCTTTATGTGCAGCTGTGATTTCATAGCAGTAAGAAAAAGACTCAGCGCCTGGGAGACTACCTTCTGCCTAAAGGATCTTATTGCTGTGAAATATTTGAAACAAAAGCTTCTAAAATTATGACATGATCACCTGGGCCAGTATCTTTTGCAGAAAGACCTTGGTGGCTGGATTCTCCTTACAAAAACTCCAGTCCTAGACACTATCAAAGTTCTGCAGAGCTTCCTTGAGGAGTCAGAGATAACAAATGCCTCCAGAATTTATCTGTCCCGTAGGTACCACAGACCTTGTTCTAGTCTCACATGGCTTGTGTAAGCACAAGGCGATTTTTCAGGGGAATGAAGACAGATTCACAAATGTTTAAAAATGACAAGTCACAACCGTTAGTCAGACTATTCAAGGGAGGGTTGTCTGCTTCAGACTGGCAAACATTAATTAGGCTCAGGGCTGGATTAACTGGATTCACATTATACAAGCGAAGAATAAAGGACTGACTCGTTTTAATCAAACCCTTACTGTTCACTTTGATTAGGCCTAATCAGAGGCAAGACTGTTTACGGATAACACCGAGTAGTCAGGCAGAAATGAAGACCTTCCCAATCAGCATCACCCCACCTGTCTTTGCATGCCTTATACCTTACACATACAACTTCCACCCCACACACCACCAATTTGCCCCCAGAACAGAAGCACACCCCTGTTAAACTTACAGATGCCTCCCTGAGGGACTTCACTGTAACGTTCTCCTATCGATGGAGGAAAGAAAACCTGAAAGCACAGGAGCAAGTGCTGCTGGAGAAGCAGCAGCCAAACAGCTGCCTAGGGAGCAGAGCACTTGCTGCAGAACAGGCAGCAGGGTTCAGCTGGCGATGTTTCCAAAGAAACCAGCGTTTAGGGGGTTCTCCTAGCACAGATAGTAGGAGTATGGCAAATCCAGTTGTGTCTTTGTTTGTTTGTTTTAATAAGCTAGCAAATATCTTGCCAATTTGACTGTGATACGCGTATGTAAACTCTTAACTTGTTAGACCCAACTTGTTTGTTAAGGAGCTAGATAGGAGGAGATAAGACTGAAAGCTCCTACCAAAAAATGGAATGTAGCTCTTTTGTTGTGGAACGGATTTACCTATAATGCTCCCAGATATTAACATGACTAAGTGCTGGATCTATAAAAATAGGATATTCCTTTGACAGCGAAGAGCTTAGCTGTCGCTTTTGTTGGAGCTACAAAAGTGAACTATGGAGAGTTGTGTTCTTGGCTCGTGTAAGTCACAGCAGTGCCACCAATGCTGCAGCAACCCGTGCTGGCAGTGGACTTAACCCAGAGCTGAGAGCAAAGCAGCAACACTACCCACACCACCCTCTGGGCATGGTTAGAGGTACCTAAATGGCTTTGGAACTAAGCCGGTAAGAATCAAGCTCTTCCAATACCTAAATTCCAATTAAAAAACAAAACAAAACAAAAAAAAAAACCACCACACAAGACTTGCATTTTCAGCCCCTTGGAAAATTCTCCCTATGTTTTTATGCACAGTGTTTTGCAGATTCCTTGAAGCAGGGTTACAGTTTCCTCCGTAGCTATCTAGGTGAGAGCAGATTTTATCACTACATCTCCAGAAGTGTTAGAGTGCCACTAAAATTTAATTTTACCCAGGGTGGCACTGGAATTTACTTGAATGCATACACCTTTTTGAATTTTTGTAATGCACAGGCATTCCGAGAGATGCCAGTTATGATTCAAGGTGAAATTGCTCTCCTAGGTTTTCAAAATCCAAACTATTCATTATAGCTATTTAGAGCATTTTTCTGTGCAAGTCTAATGGCATGAGCACATTATGTTGAATTACTATTATGCTGCATCAATTGAATTAACTGCTGAAGTCAGTCCACATCCCAAATTACAATCTTATTCTACCTGAAATTCATTTAAAATCCACAGGACTTAATATTTCTTACAACGTCTGCATGCTAAAAGCTTATATTCATGGGCTTTAAGTAGCCCCAACGAAAACTGAATTGTAGGCTGGAAAAAAAAAAAAAGGAAGCCAGCAAGGACTATGATTTACAGGTGCTCCATCAGCGTGAGTCTTCTTTTGGAAGTAAACGGCCTGGCTAGTGAGGGAAACCAATCTTTTCTCCGGAGCACAAGTCAAAACAAGTCCTGTCAAAACCTATTCAGAAAGAATAACAACGGAATTGATTTTACCACGCATCCCTGGGCCAGCAGCGACAGCGTGTCATCTGCTGGAGTGGCCTTGGCAAACAGCTACCAAAGCACTTGACATGCATCACCCTCTGCTTCCTTTGGTGAAATCAGATGCTGGAGGATGACTGATACGCTTGCTTTGAAAAGGGATAGCACCGAGTTCAAGCCAGCGTCCTTGGTCGAGCGCTCCTTTTATTCATCTACTCACATCTGGAGGTGGGGAGCCATTACTGAAGACCGATCAAGGTGCACCACTACAAAATGTGATTTGTAGCAGGATGTTGGGAAATTTATTCAGAACTGACAGTAAAACACATTGCGATGCGGAGCTAAACTAGAGTTCAAGCTATACGCTGTCACATATCCTGAACTAAATCATGTGGGTGGCGTCCCTGCCTGTGGCAGAGGGGTTGGAGTTAGATGATCTTTAGGGTCCCTCCCAGCCCAAGCCATTCTACGATTCTATCATCAACATACCTTCTTATTTTTTGATACTCTAAAAGGAAAGAAAAACAGCCCATGAGTTGCATACATCCTATTTAATTCTTTATTTGAAACAGAGATGAACATTTTATCACAAAAGATCCAGTTTTTGAGGTAGGGACCTGAAGTTATGCATCTGAAGAAACAAATGCCGAAGTTTTTGTAAGGGGGTATGTACACTACATGAGAGTTACCTCTAGCAAACTCTGCAAAACAGGGTTTCGGAACTGATCTTGAATGAGCCGCTGAGTTTGAGCAAATGAGACCAAGGGGCTGCTTATGCTTAGTGTTCCTTCTGTGTCTAGCAGCCTGTTGATCAGAGCTTGAACTGAACACATTCAGAAAACAATCCAAGCTTACACTTCTTCCAAACTATCGTTTTTCTCTTCTATTGCTATTATAAAACTAGCCTCTTTCATTTGCTATCATCCTGGCTGAGATTCTATGATTTTTAATCAAAGTAAGATTTTATTGGTATGGGATCAACTGCTGACACATGCAAAATCCTAATCTCTACTTATTTATATGTAGAGAACATAATCGATGAGTAAAACTAAAATCATTATTCACTTTCTGAAGCCAACACAGCCTCGCACAAGAAGCAGTGACACCCAAAAACAGATGAAATGAAACGCTTTACTGCTGAGAGTTTCTACAGCTGCTCTGCAAGGGCTGCCACTTCAAAGAAGAGAAGCCAGGTGCCTTGAGCAGTCCCAATGACGCACTGAAGGCCACGAACCCGACATGGGAAATTGTTCTCGAATAGTTAACTGCAAAGTTTTACTATCTGCAAGCAAGGCAAGACTTCAGTATTGCTGCTGAAAAGCAGAGAGTTTTGTTTAAAAATATTTTTAAACAGTTACTAGAGGTTATGAAAGGCTCTTGGTGCAAACTGAATATACCTAATCCAGTAAATTGTCCTTGACGTGGATTTCATTTAACTGATACTCACAATTTGGTCCCCTTCCCCAAACACATGTGCTCTTCTCTTTGTGGACAGGTCTATGCTCTTTCTTCCTGTGCTCCTATTACATCCTCTTGCATTCCCCTACTCTTCTGCTGGGAAATTAAAATCATCACTCTAAGATGTAGCATTCTGTACTTCAGACTACAGGTATGAAACAACCTTCTCAAGGATTATCAAATGCTGACATTTGCAGCAGTCTGCTTTTGCAATAGCAGTTGTATGGTATGCAGTCATATCTGCAACAAAAGGAAAAGCTTCCTTTTATCTTTCAATGATTATCAAATACATTCTGCGTGCTTTCTGAAGCCCATCTCATTGAGATGCTTCTAAGAACAGTATTTACAACTGCACTGTCAGAGGCAAACATGCAATCTGCAAGAGCCAGGCTGGTGAGCAGCTGGCTTTAAAGCTCTTTTAAAAAGCTTTGGTATTAGGGATGTTGTTGTAAGCTGATACTGGAGTCTAATAATTTCCTTTTAATAATCACTTTGAACTGACACACAATCAGTAGCTTAGAAAGGTCCTTGTGACTGGCGTCAGCGTCAAGAAAAATCAAACAGAAACAGAAACTCCTACTGAACCCACTTGATAGGATTTTTTTTTTCCCCAATAGAAATTCCAGTTCACCTGGAACTACCATGAAGCCGGTTGTCTCAGTTAAACAGGTTAAGGCATGGACTGTGAAACAAAGGCTGGTGGGATGTACTCATGAAGTTCATACTGAATATTCAGATGACAAATCACCTACAGTTTCATTAAAATGTTTCTGCCCTCATGACTCTATGGAAAACCATACGAAATGAGGACTTAAACTGGCTAGAACATACTCAGTTTGCCCAAATCTGTGGACAAGTATTTTGAGATGTTTTCTCAAATGTCTCTTTTGATGGTTGCCACTGAGGTGTTAATTCTGAAACTAGTAATACATTTGAATGACAATAACAAATTCATGTTTGATGTGTGTTTTCCTTAAGAACTGGATTCTTGGAGTCATGCAAAAATAGCAGAACCCCACTTCAAAGGGACAAGTTGGAGAGGCTAGCTTCAGAGCTGTGTACAGAAAACCCTAGAAATTATCACCTTCAAAGGAAGGCAAGTCATAATACACATTAAAAACAAAACAGAGCATTTGGCCTCTAAGTTAAAGAATCGTAATTTGGAAGCTTAATTTTGACCAGAGGAAACAGCAATATTTCTGTTCAGTCAGTTCAGTGCTTGTGATGCTTTCACCAGCCAGTTCTACAGCTTGGAGAGGATAATTGAATTATGCAGTTCATACAAGATTTATTTCTGCCTCTTGCATTAACACCTATCATTGATAAACTCATCATCAGACACCAGAAAGTTACGAGGTTAAGGACAATTGTGTTATTAATTTTAAATAAATTGAGCATGTCAATCTTTTAAAGAGATTCAAAGTATTAAAAAAAGGCAGAGACAATGCCAGGAAGATGTATGTGCTCCTTCAAAACTCAAAGAGGATTTGCTTTACTCTGCTGGTACAGGTGGACTTATTTTCATTCCCTGAGCTCTGCAAGGAGAAGCACAAGGAAACACACCTCCTACCAACCATCATGCTTGTCTGCTGGTGCATCGCCAGTCAGGGATTTTGCCTGTTGCCCCTTAAACATACCTGAGGAAACGCAGCAGTGGGGACAGAGAGTGAAAAACAATAACAGAGAGGAGACAGGCTGAGGTTTGTGTTGTGGGGTTGTTTTGTTTGCCTTTAAGCAGCAGCCTGTTGGAATTTTGTCAGCTTAACAATCATGCTCTTCTGAGCACACTGATGAAAGCAAGACTAGAGAAGAAGGTTAGTGGGCCCATGGCTACAAGACTTCTGAATAAGGGGTCAGGAAACATGACCCCATCTGTTATGTCAGCTCAGACAGTTACTTGTGCAGTTTTCCTAGCTGCAAAATGGTTGATCAGGGCTAATACTGACCTTCATTACTACTACAAAGCATGAGTCCAAGAGAAGAAGAAAAAATAAGCAGGGGAATGATTATGATACAAAAATGCAGTGTTCAGGGCAGTGGGGATTTCAGGAAAACTTTTTACTGTCATCCACAGACCTAGTAACTTCCCCAGTAATAAAAGATATTCTGCAGATAAAATGGAAACAGATACCTGCACTGAATTATATCTCTCCTATGACATGTGCTTCCTTTACAAAGTTTTTGCTTATAAACTAGAAAAGGAGGTATACATCTGATTTCACCAGGGAAAAAAAAGGATCCTATATCCTTATTTACTGGTTTCTAATTGCATGAAAGGATAGATACACACTAACTTCTACTCATTAACTTTAATCAAAAGAATTCTTGGCTATTTCATTTAAGGCAGATTTAATCAAGCAAGGTTGGCTCTGAAGTGAAATTACAGTCTTTAGACTGTGGAACAATTAATTTAGAGTTTTGCCCTGCAACAGGTCCCTGATGAAATACTAAATTAATAGATTGCAACAAGGCTCTTAGGATAGGTAATTTTAAACATAGGTTAGGTGCTTTCTCTCATGATGTATAGGTGAAAACCCTGTGCCAACTTGCCTGTTATTTTTCAAAACCTCTATGGAAATGTGAGATATTGGTCAAAAGACTTTACGTTCTACCAACAAGCACCAAAGCAAAAGTGTTTACTTTGCAAATATGTATCACGCTAGAGATCAAAGACTTTTTTCTCTACAGGTTCATCTCACACACACAAAAAAATATGCATAATGTGCTTTCTTACCAACAACATACTGTGAAGCTTTTGGTTATTAAGCATTTTTACCAGCTAGGATAAAAAGGATAAACAAGTAACTTAATGTTTTACCTAAACTTTGCATTCATTGTGATTTTAAATCACAATCCTCATAATTTGGGGGCTTTCTGGAGTCTTCTACTCAAATTAACATCATACCTGTTACAATGAAGTAACATGCCCACTTCTGAACTAAAGCTGAAGCAAGGTAATTTATGTGGCAATATTAAAAATAAATAAATAAATAAAAGCAACACCCCACCAGCAGCACCCAATACCCCCTCCCCCATTCTAGCTGCACTGAGCAGTGCCACAAAAGCCCTCCTGCTATTCTCAGTACTTCTGCTCCTCTTGTGGCTAGAACCCAAGAGGTGTGGTGTAGGAAAAAAAAAACTTCCTAAACTGCTACAGGTCCCACAAAGGACGTTTTGGGCAAATGCTTTTATAATTAGGCACAAGAAAAATTTCCCTGACTAGACCCAAAGAGAGGCAATTACAGTAGCTGTTTAGATGCGTGCAATAGAAGTAGTTCTCTGCTGTACATTTAGCTAATTTTGAAGAGTAGTTTTGCTCCTGCAACTCCCAGTCTAACTGCCTCATTTTCCCAGATCAGACCGTGAGTTGCAATTTAGCCTTGACATAAGGAGAAGAGTCTACGAGACCATTTCAGTAACCAACTGCTCGATTCAGCACACACTTTAGACGGGCTGTTGAACTGAAATGACAGCCTCGGTTGTTTTATCCCTTAAAGAGGTGCATATTGCATCTTGAAATTTCATTTATGTGCGTACTTGGAAAAAATGTAAATTAGAACAAGAAACTGCTGTTCCTCAGGGGATGCTGCTCAGGAACGTGCTGGACTAGTCAAAGCTGTTCTATCCCACTCCAAAATTAATCTAAAAAGTCCAGGAAAAACAACACAAAGCCCATTCAAGATATGCAAAGATCTAATACAGAAACTGGAAGAGGAGATTAATTTCTTTATTGTCCACCACAGGGATGACAGCTCTACTAATGATCTTACAACACAGAAAATTTGTTCAGAACACTATTATTAGACTGGTATTTGTCAGACTGTCATACATTTTTAGTCAATAAGGTCAGCTCAGACTTCAGGTAAGAACACACAATTTTTTTTGGTCTAGAAGATGGGCTTTGCTTTTATTAAAACTGCTGTATTAGGTCATTAACTCTTGCCTAACCATGGGAAACAATCAAATAAGCTTTTGTACTATATACAATTACTAGATTAACATCACCTGCAAGGTCTACAAGCCATCGCATAGTGTTTACAGCAAATCAAGGCACAGAATGGGGTACGAAAACCAACTGAATGCATGCTAGCCATGTTTCTGCTCATTATCAAGGTCTGACTTCCTCACCCTTTACCTGATCCAGTTTCCACATGAGAAATGTGCCCTGTTCAAAAGGCCAAGAAACCATGTCCCTTACAGAGGCAATCCATCCATTACTACTTTCAGGTTAGTCTACTGAAACATGCTCAAAGTTCACCCCAGACTGAAAATGATGAGAAAGCAACAGACGGCATTTTAAATAGAACCGGTGCCTGTGCCATAGTGCACTATCACACATTCTCTGTCTGCCAAATAGTTTCCCAGTATAATTCAAGATGTGCTTTGAGTCTTCGAAGACTTCATGGGAAACAATCACTAGTTAGGTGGTTTCTTCCACTGCTTTGCAAGGAGGCTGCAGTTATGTTAGCTGAAGATCACCAGCTACTGACCTTCAGTGCAAAGCCAGAGCAAACTACTGCAAAAATGCACAACGAAAAAAAGTATAAGATACCAGGAGTAGAGGTCCAAACATCAGGCATTTTTGCTATTTTCAGGAAATGACGACAAGCTCATTCCATCAAATTCCTCATGTCAGGAATGGTAATATTTACTTGGCTCCTTGTCCTCAATATAACTTTCTCTTGACCATTGGAGACCTAGAGTTTCTCCAATGCTGACTGATTTGCCAAGATTACTGAGTGGTATGGCCCACTGTACTACCCAGCATATGGCAAAACATATTCATGTAAACAGTGCTCATATATTTTTATTATAGTATTTGCAAAATATATAGGTAATACAGTTCTAAATGACTTAAATTAGCTAAAATAGATATAACATAATGTAAAGCTAAAAACTGGCTACATAGAGAGCCATAAATACTACATGACTGTGATCAAAGCATCACTCTACACAGCAGTTTTAACATTCAGAAACGTTACAATAAAGTCGGTTAGGAAATCAATGAAAGGTCAGAAAGATTAAGGGATTAAATTTCTTACTGGTACAAAAATATGCAAACTGAGTACTAGACGTGAATGCGGCCATGCCTTTATGCCCTCTATGGAGGACACGAAACAAAAAACAGATTACATTTTGTGCTATATGTAAGACAGCCTCACATCAAAAGTCAGTGGGAGGATGTTTTGTTTTTGGATCAAAGAAAAGGTGAAGTACATAGAAAAAATCAAAACATGCCAGAAAATATCCCAGTTGGAAGCAATCTACTTTTATATTAATTTCTCTAAAGCTCTACTTAATGCTATTTCAGCTCTACAAAGAAAGTAATTCTTTACGACTTGCATGATCAGGTAATCCCCATGTGGCTACAAAACAGTTGTGGGGTATATGGTTTAGTCTTTGTTCCTACCTATTCTTCTTTCCCAAAACCCCACCTGCTGCCCCTGGGCTGCAATAATATGCGCATTAGCATGGAAATATAAAGACCTAAAGTGCGATAGGAGTCAAAATTGTGCCATCCACACAGCACTGTAGAACAAACAAAAACCCCAAACCCTCAAACTCAGTAACTCTGTCCACCATAAAATGAAGCTTTAAAACTAATTCAAAGAAAAAAAATATACTCCAAGCTGGGTTACAAAATAAAGCTCAGAGATGCCTAAATATCACTTTCCTTCTGTCATGAGATATTTGGATATAGTAACCATGATAAAATAGTAAATCTTCAGATAACAAATTGCATTTAAAGCAGCAAGTTTTTTTTAATCTCGTCTTGCACAGAGACCATCTGTCTACAGTGAACACTTACCTCATCCGCAACCTTTCCCCACTAAATAAATGTACCTCCTGTGAACATCTCCAAAGAGTTGTTTTTTTCCAGACTAGGATTAATTTTTTTTAAAGGCATATTTCATTACTTTGCAATCTACTGCTGCCATCTCCTGTGTTAAATGAAGCAGCAAGTAACTTCGTACTTACAAGTAGGCTATTTAACTATGACTGTACGGGAGTGGTTTCTGCTGGTCAAGCAGATAGTACTCCACCTAAATACACTTCAGAATGCTGTGAGGAAGATGCCATTACCTCTAAGTGACTCCGTCTTTCTGCAATCACTCGTTCATCCTTGTTTCCAAAGAGCTTCTTCGGAGGGAATTCTAAAGTAGCAAGCTAGAAGATATTAAAGGATGAATTGGCATCATAAATGACAGGCTAAAATGAGAAAATTCTCTTTAAAACTACAAAGCGTCTGGAAAGAAGAAAAAGTCAAATATTCATGAGCTACAGTATATGCTATTAGCAAATATCCCATTATACATTTCTACCGACAGTATTATGATCTGGTCTGTAGCACAGCTGAAATAACAACACATTTTGTTCATATGTGAGTGACAGAAAGCAAATTTAGGAATTAGACTGTCACATTTACGGAGTTGCAAATTGAATCTAATGTTTTAACACCTACTAAGAAGGTAGAAAGATCTCTTCAGGAAGTTTTTTTAAAAGACTGCATTCAGTCTCTTAAAAACTGTGGTCTCCAATTGTATTGCCATTTCATTTGTTCATCTTTTCTTATGTTAGATCATAAATGTAATATCCTTGCATTTAAAAACTATCACTGGAAGTATGCTCTGGAACGCAGCACTGCTAGGTGCCAGCTGACACCTGCGCACAACCTGAGGAATCTCCATGGAGCCTTAAACCGTGACAGCTTCCTTCACAACAGGGACGGGCTAAGAGCACGTACATCCACTGTGATGGCAGCTCTGATGATAGCAAGAGGGACTTCCTGAGCTGTAACTCAACCATAGCTCAAATGCATTCAAATATATGTCCAGGCAGGAAGGCAACAGTTTAATTTGTAAAGAGAATCCACATGAACAAACAAAATCCTATTTAACACAATCAAAATGAAAACAAGGCAGGAGCAGAACATCTAAAAATGACTGTTCAGATCTGTCCTTTTAGGAGTTCAACACAGAGGTGTTCAAAGCTGTTTTTCCATTTCTTTTTCATTCTGTAGGAACTGTAGCAAGCCACTCTAGTAGAGGAGAAAGCAAGGGAACTTTATTCCTTTCCTGTAAATCAGCAAACAAAACATTTGAACTAATTCCAGCCAGCTGTATCTGGAAAACATACAACTCAACAGTCGGTAACACATACCAATGAACTTTGTCTGCTAAACCACTGCTGCTGGGAACGATGTACAAGAAAGCAAGTCCTCTCCACGTAGTCCGTGTTTGCATTTTAAGGCAGTTGAAAACAATTTCTTTCTAGCTTTCACGGTATAAGATGGAAATACGCAACCTTACAGTGCTATTGCTGGAGTTGTTTTGCAGGCAGAACCCCTGTGTAAAAAATGCCTCTTGCATGAATTCCCCAGGCTATCTGATGATATTGAAATAATAAACAAGATGCATCATTTTCTAGTATATCACCACATATAGGACTGTAGAGAGTCTACGGCTGGTTACAAGGAGCAGAAGTATACCGAATTAAATGAGGAGCTTCATCATTAACGTTGAATGTAACCTTTCTTAAAATACAAAGGAATTCTGCAATACAAATAATTTATTCCCACTGTCTGGTTAAACTCTGACTTGGATAGTTTTATAGAAGTGTCTAGACACCTTCAAATGAGCGATATCAAGTGATGTGGGGCACCAGAAGAGATGTCTGTTCTGCATCAGTCTTGCCAACATGCCCCAATTATATTTCTCAAGTTTTTCCAATCATATTCTTCTCTGTGTGCCTGCTTCTTCATGTTGGCAGGACAAGCAGTACACAGCCAAATAGTATCCTGTAATTATGTCCTTGGGACTTATTTTCACTGCATTACTCACTCCTTAACCTATACAGAAATATCAGTGCTAATATTTTCAAGGGCTTCAAAATCCCACCCCTGCAGAAATTATATTTTATTAAGTAGTACTGAATCATGTAACTGCTAGAAACAAACAAGGTAAAACAACTACCACCACAATCCCCTCCTGGCTCTAGGAAGACTGTTTTTGAATTTATTTACTAATAAATACTTTATTTATAGAATTTTAAAATAGTGTCTGTCAAGAAAAGGCCAATTTGTACAAATGAAAAAAAGCTACTGCTACCACTTCCTCAGAAATACTCTGTAGAGACAAAGCAAGGTATCACATCTGAAACCAAGAATGATTTCTGTATCTAAATTAAGTTTGATTTTAACAGGTTTTGAGGGACTACTTCAACAAAACTTTGGGATGGGCAATGGCCTTTGAAGTGTTTTCCAAAGCTGTTAGCTTTCTGAATATATTTTAGGAGAAAAATGGTTAGTTGTATTTTCTAAAAACAGCCAGGCTTGCTAAACTCCTTGACAGGTGGGCCCATGCAAACCTCATGAGGTTCAACAAGGCTAAGTGCGAGGTCCTGCACCTGGGCCAGGGCAATCCCAAGCACAAATAGAGGCTGGGTGGACAATGGATTGAGAGCAGCTCTGAGGAGAAGGACCTGGGGGTGTTGGTGGATGAGAAGCTCAACATGAGCCAGCAATGCGCGCTTGCTGCCCAGAAAGCCAGAAGTGTCCTGGGCCTCAAAAAAAGAAGCATGGCCAGCACAGCGAGGGAGGTGATTGTCCCCCTCTACTCTGCTCTCGTGAGACCCCATCTCGAGTGCTGTGTTCAGCTCTGGGCCCCCAAAAAGGATGTGGTCCTTTTGGTAAGAGTCCAGAGTAAGGCCACAAGGATGATCAAGGGGCTGGAGCATTTTTCCTATGAAAATGTAGCGGAGGGAGTTGGTGTTGTTCAGCCTGAGGAAGAGAAGGCTCCAAAGAGACCTTACAGAAGCCTCCCAGTGCCTACAGGAAAGCTGGGGAGAGGCTCTTTGTCAGGGAGTGTAGAGATAGGACAAGGGGCAATGGCTTTAAATGAAAAGAGGGTAGATTTTGCTTAGCTGTTAGGAAGAAATTCTTTACTATGAGAGCGGTGAGATGCTGGACCGGGTTGCCCAAAGGAGCTGTGGATGCCCTATCCCTGGAGGTGTTCAAGGCCAGGCTGAATAGGGTTTTTGGCAGCCTGGTCTAGTGGGAGGTGTCTCTGCCCATGGCAGGGTGGTGGAACTGGATGGTCTTTGAGGTGCCTTCCAACACAAACCATTCTGAGATTCTATGAAACTCATTCTAACAAAAGTAACTGGTCACATAGATTTAACGTTCCTTAATTTCCAAATCATGCCAATGCACAAATCTATGAAACCCAGACAACAGAAGTCCATTACCACAGACAAATCTAATACATAAAAGAAAGGCCTCAGCCAGTAAACCTGGCTCTAAAACACCTCAAGTTACAACTGAACCTAAACGAAAATCATTATTTCACTGCTGATCAACATCTGGACCAAAATAATTTGGTTTTGGTGAGCTATATGCAACAAAAACTTACCATCCAGGTCAGAATGCCACTGTGCCAAACTGTATTTGGAACACGTATGCATGTTACTTATGTCTGTAATACTCACATGTACAGAATATACCTACACATACATGTATGTACCTGGAAAGATTTTACATCCTGCACAGGACACATTACAAATAACCAATTATCTACTGCAGTAACCATTTCTACGTGGGCTAGATGCAGAAGGTACGCAACCTCGGGTCTGCTGGCATAACTCCATGTCCCTGCTTGGCTGCTTTGTCTTTCTCAAGGGTTCTCTGGCTCTTCTCTTGGCCAAACTATTGGCAGTTGCCCATCACACAAACAAAATGCAGGCCACTTCTGTCATACGCCAGATGACCTCGCAACTACATGGCAGCAAAACCTCCAACCGTAAACTTCATCATCATTTCAGCAACCCTTGGAAGCTCTGAATTGTTCCAATATGTCCTACTCCACTATATGCCAAATATCACACGAGATACAAAAGCAAATGTGTTCTTTAGAATACACTGCAAACTTAATTTTCCTCATTTGCCATTACAGCAGAAACAGACTGCAGAATCTAATACCCATCAAAACAAAAAGGAGACATCCAAAACTCTCTAGGCTCTAGTTTCAGACTGTCCAAATGCTTAAGCAGACATCACAGCACCAGTTTTCACCCAGTTCACAGTCTGAAGATTATCTTTGCAACATAAGAACCAGAACTGTTTATGCAGCAATGTGGATTATGTAATTATGTGGCTGTGTAATTTCACTGTCATAGGAAGCTGATCCATTGTAGTATATTTATATAAAAATACAATATTAATACGTTTACCAGAAGTAATGTACTTTTACATATGGACCATTGATCTCTGTCAATGTCTTATAAAGTTAGTCCTTCAGTGTGAGGGAAAAATACTTTGGTGCAAGAGTTCCAGAAATATGCAGTGATTATAAAAATGTTCTCATCTTGTCGTAATTTTCACTTACAAAAAGAAAAAAAAAGCAGTCCAGTAATATGAATATATTGATGCAATGATAAATGTTGCCATAATTTCCTATAAATATTCTCTACCATGATGTGCCACTTGACAGGAAGACTCAGAATATGAAGCAAATTGTGTGCAATTCAGAAAATCAACAATTCAGCTGAAGTTTCTCATACCTCACTCATTTAAGCCAAATCGCAGTAGTGAATATTTCAATAAATTCATCAAATTTTGTTATTAGTAGTGCTACAAAGCCTTCAAGAAGCTACATGGTAACTTCAAATGAAATTACCATTGCTACAGGTAAATACACACAGCACAGTACGTGATCAAATTGCATTTGTTCTTACTACTTCAGTATGTAAGATATATGTAGGTATATAGATTTTGCACAGAGACGTTTGCCTCAGCTCCAACACTAAAAGAATTTCACATTCTCCAGATTCAGAGGTATCAATTATTCTTTTCAAATTAAATGACCACGTACCCTCTAGCTCAAATGTACTCTTAAAGGGTCACACCTTGACTAAGAGATGAGGGTTTTGCAGTAATATAAAGCGTAACCGCGGGACACTACAGGTGATAAGGTAAATTATTCTACTTTCCTGAAATTTCTGAAGCATGGCCCTCCTCTCCCAGCCCCCCCTTCCTGCAGTGGCAACGAAAGTGTTTGGCAGTCAGTTTTTTCCTTCAGTTTGGATGTTTTGTCATTTTCTAGGGTTGCTGATGAGGTGATGTGTTTTCTGTCAGGGGAAATAAACGGGCATATTCCCCAGCTTGACAGGAACAGTGAGCTAGAATGATTTCCTGAGAAGCTTCTGCATGTAGTATGCAAGATTTCTAATTTTTGTTTTGGCTGCAGAAGCATTTCCCTACCACACTTAACTACAGCACCACAATAACACAAATTGCATTATACAGAAACCAGTGGGCACATGTATGCATATACATACCATGGGCAAGACTGGGACTACCCTTAGGCCCCAAATGCAAAAAAAAGATAATGTTTTAAAATAGTACAGAGAGACCTCAAGACTGCATATCAGCACTCCTCATGTCTTTTAGGCATTGAACTTTTTACAGTTAATGATGTTTATCCTATCTGGCAATTGTTGCTAGGCAGTAGCAGACTTCAGGAGAGGCAAACAGTCATTTGCAATTTATTCCCTAATTTCTTTTTAATAAATAAAATGGCTGTGCTTTATTTCTGGTCTTGTATTACTTGGGGGCATGTTATTTGTCTGTGTCTCAGCAACCTCATCTCCAAGAAACGACACCTACCTACCAAGATATAGTATTTGTGAGATTAATGCAATCAAATTCAGACAGTCCCAGGTCCAATCCTCCAGTCAAAGGTGCTTCAGACCAACCAAGTATTATCCTAGCAAATCACAAACAGATTATTCAGTTCCTGTATTGCTCTCACATTTCAGCCAAGAGACTGGTTTTAACTAGGTTATCATCAAGCATTTAATGCTGGTAAGAGTAGCTGGCAGAACAGCAAGTGCCCTTTCTTTAGTCACCTGTATTTTCTTATATACAACTGTAAGATTCACCTAATTCTGGCAACAGCACTGTTGCGGTTTAACCTGGCAGCTCAGCACCATGCACCCCAGTGGGATGGGGGAGAGAATCAGAAAAAGGGTAAAACTTGTGGGTTTAGATAAAGACAGTTTCATAGGACTGAAAAAGAAGGAAAATAATAATAATGATAAAAGAATACACAAAACAAATGACGCCCGGTGCAATTGTTCACCACCTGCTGATAGATGTCCAGCCAGCCCCCCTGAGAAGCACCCACCCATCCCCAGCCACCCCCCCAGTTTTATTGTTCAGCTGGATGCCGTGTGGTATGGAATATTTAGCATGCACTGGTATGGACCAGTTGGGGTCACCTGTCCCAGCTGTGTCCCCTCCCAACTTCCTCGCTGGCAGGGCAGCACCAGAAGCTGAAAAGTCCTTGGCTCTGTTTAAGCATGGCTCTGCAACAACTAAAGGATCGGTGTGTTATCGGCATTATTCTCATCTTAAATCCAAAGCACAACACCATACCAGCTACTAAGAAGAAAATTAACTCCAGGACAAGCATATAACTATAAACACATACACGGAATCACACACTTTTAAAGTAAAACCATGCATCTTCATAGCCTTCAACTACTGTGACCCAGAAAGAGATGCAAATTTGGGGACTGGCCTTTTGGAAACCAGGAGAGTACAACTGAAAGCTCTGATACAGTAATAGATTTTGCCTGGGACTTGGAATATTCATTTCACGCTCTTTAGGATACAAAACTGTCAGCAGTATAAGGGTATCCTCTATATTCAGCTGGAAACTCTTCACTGACACTAATGGAAGTTTGCTAGGGACCTGCTGGATTTAATTCGGTTTAGGGCTTTTACGGTACAGTGGAACATAACATCTTAATGCAAGTCTTGCAAAGTACTTTGCAGATGGTATTTCAATGCAGAGTGGACCAAAGTAAAATACCACATAACGCAGTCATGTAGGCTTGTCACTTCTGAAGCGTGAAATTGTTCAAAGTGTTATGCTGCCTAAACATAAAAAAAAAAAAGTGCCATTTTCCTACATCAAGCAAAAATCTACAGGATTTGAAACTTCTCATTATTTCTGGTGGGTAAAATCTATGTTTTAGTGCCTACAATATAGTAAAAGATTTTTTTAAGAAGAAAAACAGGGCAGACATTGATGGAGGCTGAGTCATCTTTAATCTTTCATCCCAAATTCTCTTTGTACTTCAGTGTTTTGATATATTTAAATGGGGGAAAAGGGGGAAAAAAAGAAAATTAAGGAAATGCTAACTATTAAATTAAAAAGTCAGTCTTCTTTAACTCTCATGTTACTTTTACAACTCTGAATTTTCTCATTTTTCAAAGGGCATGTCTGACTTTTGATCCTTTGTACCAGAATTCTCTGTCACAGATGAGAAAAATCAAAGAGAAGAATGTGGCACGGTTTTGCAGCCAGTGTGGCAGCTGCACCAGACTTGATTTTGCAGGGAGTAATGAAAGAAAAAACTGTCCTAGTTTCACTTTTTGAAGTTTAAACAAAGTAACTTAAGCCTCAACTTCTCAAGATGTACTAAGACTCCCAGACTCTAAAGAAATTGGACAAAAGCTGTATTTTTAACTAGGAACTTGCACTAAATATTTAGAAATTTGGCAACAAGATTTTAAAAAGCTTAGCTTCTGTATTTTACTGGTATTTTGTCTGAAATAAATCACCTTTTCTATACAATTTCATAGGACAGGCTTAAGCAAAGGGAAATAGCGAACATTTAATGAACACATTAAAGGCTATTTTATAAATTCTGAAAAAAAATCTAATGGAGATCAAAAACAAATCAATTGAACATGTACTGTTCACTAAAAAGAAACAAACAGAATTAATTAAAAGCCACTTAAGTCACATTTTCAAGTTACATAGCTCAAAATATTTGAAGCTTAAATGACATTTTCCCAAAAGTGAGCCAATAAAATTCTAAACTTACCCTTATTCAAAAAATAATAACGTAGCTCACAGTCACGTAAACCCTACAGTGTTTCACTGATACAGATGCAATAGGCAAGTGATGCCCTCAGAGGACAGGAAGGTTAAAGACAGTACTTCCATTGTCAACTAACTGAGGAGAGGGAGTAACCATAGGTTTATTTTCTGGATATTCAATTTGTCACTTATTTTTCTCTTCCATTTCCGATTTTCTCTCTTAACTTCCATTTACTTCTCTTCCAATGTGTTATTCTCTGCTTCCCAGGACGTCTCTATATTATTGCTGTCTTTTTCACTATGCTTTACCTATTTTTTTTTCTTATTCCACTGTCCATTTGCTACATCAAATTTCCTACTCCCATACCTTCTTCTCTGCTATCTGCCAGAAGAGAGGAGAGATTTGAAATCTCAGAGAGAGGACACCTGAGCAGCTATGGATCGCCAAAGCTCTGAGGTGGACTCACGTCAACCTTCTGACACAGCGAACTCCTCAGAGAATAAGCAGCTTTTAAACAGCAACAAAGCCACCACTTACTATAACAAGCAAACAAGGATAATCGACCTCCTAAACTAAAGATAACTCAAGTGACCAGGGAACAGAACTGGAAGAAGCTTTTACGCAACTTTCTTCCTACCCACAAGATCCTGCAGAGGAGTCCCACAGAAGGGCCCCTGGCACCAGCCTAACAGCCAGTCCTTCACCAGCTTGGAGGGAAGCACTCTCTGCTCCGGCCCCTCTGCTCCCCAGCTCTTTGCAGTGTTTCTGAGACCCAAGGAGCTGCTCCAGGCCCGTCCCTGCTGTCTCTCAGCTCCTCCGTT
Source organism: Anser cygnoides (assembly GCF_040182565.1). Classification (NCBI taxonomy): domain Eukaryota; kingdom Metazoa; phylum Chordata; class Aves; order Anseriformes; family Anatidae; genus Anser; species Anser cygnoides. The sequence goes on along the minus strand of NC_089875.1, from coordinate 2,919,182 downwards.
GGAGCTGCAGGTTTCCAGCTTTCCGTTCTCACCTCTCCTTGTTGCTACAGGCTGCAACGTCTGGATCTCACTCAGACGTGCACGGAGGAATGAGCATCTCCCTCCTCCCTTGAGGGAATCTACCCTGAAAATCCTAAATAAATCAGTCAGCAAATAACTTCCTCCTGAAAAACACGAGAGACTGTATTGCAGAGCAATGCACTGGAGTTTCTATTTTTCTCTCTGTCTCAAGTACGATTTATGTCCCAATCCAGTTTCCCATCCTCTTACAGAACAACCTTTTCTCCAAAAGGAAGCTGTTTTGCCCACATGCATGAGAAGAATATTTTCTTCCTGCTTTCTATCATTGCCCTGCAACACTGGCACTAAGACATGCTGAGAAGCACTATCACTTACGTTCCCACCCATAAGCATATGCAGTTCTCTTCTGACATCCCTCAAAGTCTAGATGCCATGACTATCCCCCCGGACAATCCTCTCTACAGTCCCCAGTCCATGAGCACCTTCTCAGGATGCACAGGTTCCCACAACCCTGATATCTCTAACTCTGGGTAACCTTCTCAGCAATTTCAACTCTTTGAAGTTTTAAGATCTTCCTGGCATCCTTTCCAGCTACCATCCTCAAAGACGGTCATCTCCAAAGAACATTTCAATTTCATCACTGAAGAGGGATAAGTACACAAAAAAGAAATTCACCTTCCTGTGAACTTCCCCAAAACCTCCCTCTGACGATGCAAAATTGCCAAGTGGGATTGAACACCACAAGTTTCTCTTTTGCAGTTTGCTGACTGTGGCTCACCGTCTTTGAATCAAGCCCACCTGTCTATCAAAATCATCCGTAATTACCAAAACTGTTCAAGAGTTCTCAAGCAGGTCGACCTAGACTCAATACGCTTTTTTGAAGCTACGGTGAGACGTGGATGCCACTATTTATTGCATTATTTTAACTCCATTTAGTCTACTGCCTGCTATTGAGAAAATCAAATTAACTGCAGCCAATGAAGTTACCTGGCATTACAGAGGTGTTTTTACTTTCCTTAAAGCAATTTTTAGACTAGTCGGAATAATAACACACCAAAATAGAGCCATAAATGATGCAGAATATAATATTTGACAAATTACTTCATCGTTTTGTTCATTATAAGCAGTACGATAGCGTTTAAATACAGAATACCTACAAAACTATAAAAATGAGTGATAGGATATATCACTGTTCATGCAAACCTTTCACAGCACTATAAAACTACGCTGTTTTCTCTGGGAATTTTAATCTCTTAAGAAAACTGGAAATTAATATGGCCAGGGCATCTTTCTAAATGTAAACCACTACCTGCGTAGCTGAGAATTATTAACAAAGGGAAGAGGGACAAAAATTGGCCCAGGTGGCTATAAAATGCATTAAGTTTCCTATGCAGGCTGTAGGTAGCAAGAATAAGAAGGTGCAGAGACAGCATACATCAACCAAACGGATATAGTTATCTCACATGTACACCAGCCAAAACCAAATGAAAAATAGTTAAATATGCTTCTCAGATATATTTGGAAAATATCTTTTGGATTAAAAAATATACATATATGCCGTGCCCTTGCTACCTTGGCTTTGCTCCCTTGTTTGTCTATTCCTTATTCCAAGATAGACATCTTTGGGGAAGAATACCAGTGCCATGTGGCAGACCATGTTCTAACACAAAGGTACGTGCTGACCTACAGAGCCCACGGACAAGTTGAAAACATACTCTCTACCTTTTTAGCCTGCGATTTTGCAAACTAACCATTATTTTTTGTGTGTAGTTTCAGGTCATGGTGCTTGTTTATTTCTTTAAAGAAATGGCAACAACTGCTGGGTGTGCAAGGTCACATCTTCAAAGCTCAACACATTGATTTATCTTCATAAACATGTGGCACAAATCCCACTTCTCAAAAAGAAGAAAAAGGAATTTTCTGGTGCTCTGTACGGGGTTTATTTACCTTTCAAAAATAATTTGGGATTTGATTCATTATCCTCCCGCTGGGATTTCTAGCAAGGTTAAGGCGGCGTCCCTGCACCAGCACGCCAGGGGAGAGCACAGGCAGCAGGCACGGGGGTGCTGGGGCTGGGTAGAGCCGTGGCCGCTCCCCACGCAGGACACTCAGGTTGCACCCCAAGAAGCCACTGTGCCTTTTGGCTTCCACAACAGGAGCACGTTCAGAGAGAAGTCACTGTAGCAGTTTTAACAGCTCTTCCAGAAATGATTTGCTTCTTGCATACGAGCTCATCTCAGTGACATCTGGCAGCGTTTATGAAACATCCCCGTCTCGTGTGACCAACTGATGCCATAAATTTCAGTCACCCTTGCCTTTGAGAAATGCTAATAATGAAAACTCATCAAAGAGCTGCAGTAATTTCTACTGCTGACTAGATGGATGCCTTCCTGACTACTCAAAATTAATGGCAGATCTCAGGGTCTTAAAGAACAGCTGTCACAGAGAAATATACCTGCAAACAAATACGTAGTGTGCCTCTGCATTTGATTTGTTACAGGTATAAAGCTGCAACTCTCACAACAAACAGGACTGATTACAAGGAGAAGTTAGCTAGCCTTCTGTGTCGTTTAAAATGATAAAAAACAGAGAAAGAGCCATCTAAGTACGCAAATGGGAAGTTTAAAAGCAACTACCGACTCCCCCCTCCAAGACTGAGAGTGGTTTATAGCCACATAGATTATACATAAATTTTCACTTATATCTACTCTTACAGACACTATAAAGCTAGCCGCTTTATCACAGAATTAAAAACAAGCTGTAAACCTCATACAAATTAGGGATTTTCCCCCACTATCAGCGTTGTCACTAGGTGAAGCTTAAAATGACTGATAACTAAATGCAATAAACTCAAGAGATACATTTTTAGGGGGCTGCTTTCAAAGGATTTTGAAAAAGCAGCTATGGGGACCACAAAGACCACTGCTACTGTTTCATTACCCTCTTGAGATCCTAGTGTCACGGAGGTGACTGAGGATGTATATTTGTTTCCGAGCATACCACAATTTATTCATCGCACACTTGATGAGAAATGCTGACAAAGCAAGATCCTCGTATACCCTACATATGCAAAAGCTCCAAGACACGCTTGACTAAAATGCCACGATCCTGAAGTCAGCATCATTATCGGGGGGGGTCGAAGATGGGATATGTTTAACTACTGCATGTATTCAGGGCTGGGACACGTCAGCAACTTCCCAGTTACTCTCTGTTAGCCGATTTCTACAAGACCGGTATTTGTGTCCCCAGCAGGCCCTACACCACTGAGGCAGTACAAATGCTGCTGCTGCACCTACACAGGTTTCAGTAACCCTGGAGAGCAGGGGCAAGGTACAAGACTGTAAGGGTGTTGGTTTTTATCCAACATACATAACAATGAGTTACAACACATAAGGTGCAATCAGAATGGCAATTATGTTGCTCCAAATATGTAAATAACCCCTGAAATACAGTAGTTTGCAATTACTATTAATAACAACTTTGGTACTAGTCAAAAATTGGGCTGACCTAAGAAGTGTATTGCTATATACTCCAATTCAAAAAAACTAAAATTGGAGTTAGAACTTAAAGTGCAGCAAGTAATTTAAGGATTTAAAATATTGCTAAATCATTGCTGTAGCTTTTTTTTTTCCCCAGAAAAAAATGCGTAATAAGACTAGGACATGCAGCATTAAGATGAAGACTGGAAGAAATTTAAAGTATTTCATAAAAAATACAGTCTACACTCAACCTCAGCTCAGCATTGCCAACAGCACTGTACACCACAAGTCATTAAAGTATCATTAATGCCAACAGTACATAGAACCGAGTATGACAGAAAATAATAGCTTCGGTTCAGAAGAGACTGGCCAGAAACGTAGCTCTGATTCCTTTTATCATTCACAGCTTCATAACCATTTATAGATAATTACGAACTAATTGCATGTTTTAGCATTGGCTCCCAAAGCTCTGAACCCACAGAAAGGTGTGCTTTTTCATCTCACTGGCACTTGCATCACAGACATCCGCATAATGGCATTTGTCTTTTAAAGGAGACCACACAGTTCGCCCTCTGCACTATTACTTCTGGCCTTGGTTCTGAAATTAGCCCTATAGTGAACCAGACTGCATCCTCTACCTTTACTTTTCTTCTCCTTGACATTTTCAATTCTGTATCTCCAGCTCAATATTCTTCTTGAAAGCCACTGCTTCTTTAGGTATATTTTCATATTAAACCATAAGAGATTGTATTTTATTGATTTTGTCACGCAGGGATGTCTAATAAATTTTACTGCTTGGGCTTTCTTGCTTTGGGCTCTGTAGTGGGATAGAAAATTCTCTCTTGTAAGACGGAGCCTTCTTTATGCTCTGTGTTGCACAGACAGATGGTAAAAGACACTTCCAGGTTATCATTATTATTATTTTTTATTTATTTACTTTACAGCAGTCAAGAAAGCATCCCAAGAGCCTTACAGGAAGATCTCCTTGTGAACACACAACCCAAGGTCGCTCATTTAGAAACAAACTGTATTACTGGCCATGCAAGGCCAAGAAATTTGTTTTCTTCCTTTCTTCCAAAGCCAACTCATTTCTAAATAAGAAACAGAACACTATTTTCACCATAGCAAATCCTAAACCTCATTAGCAGAACAAGATAAACTAATATTTACAAAAGACCCTCAGGTAAGAAGTGCCTCTTATGGTAAGCAATTCACCCTTTAACCTTTCTACCTAAAGCACTGTATGGTAAGAAGGGGGATATTTGCAACAGATCACTGCTGTTACAGTCAGTCCCCCCTTGATGTTTCACCAGTCATTGGTCCACTATGGATGGACCCTGGACCTGACCTCTTAATTGCTCTTGCTAGATGATGTCTGACACTCTTACAAGCTCCCTGCTCAGGTCCTGCTGGACTGCCCCCGGGGCTGTTAGGCCCCGCTGCCTGTGCTGCAGCCACCCCAAGCTCCTGCCTTGCCTTTCCTCGTGGATTAGCCCCGATCTTGCTGCTCTCTGGCAGGTGTGTAGGATCCTCTAGTGGGATGGTCAGGGTTGAAGACTTGCAGTAGATGCTTTCAAGAGCTAAGTGAAGACATTCATCTCTAAAGCAAAGGCAAATATGGTCTATGGAAGCAAGGAACCATGCTTCATTTTAATCTTTATATCCCAAAAGCTGGGACAATAAGTCAGTATCTCAGCATAAAATACACCTCTTCTTCAACTCTTCAAGAGCAGCTGGATAAACTGTAAGCCATAAGCTTATGTTAGAACACCCAACATCTGTTGTTGTCAAATACAGAGGCAGAAAACGATTTTTCAAGAGATTTTCCGTCCTTCAGACTACTTCAGCCCTATCTGAATGGCACCTCCACCAGTTAAATCACCTGTACCTTAATCTGATTTAGACAACAACTCACTCATTTGCTTAATACAGCAAAATCAAAATAAACATCTAAATATTCTCAGTATGCAGCAGCACCTGCAACCTATATCGACCTGTTCATTGTCCCTGAGGTTTCAAATGAACAGAGGACAATCCTGTAATATCCTGCCCAAACCCTGCCATGCGAACCTCAAGAGAAACTTGTTATAATCCTCTTGATCAGGTGGTGAATTAAAATTATCCTAATAACTTCGTGACTCCAGCTATGTCAGTAATACCATCTATACATCTAAGGAAAAAATGCAACTGGCAGCATAGCTGGAAGCAGACAGGTTTTGCTACTATCCACGCTATTGGTTGAAAGTAGCCTGGATATGTTCACAGAAACCAGAGTTACAGTTGAGTCATATCCTAAATCAACTGAAACCAAAAGGATTCTACTTGAAAAGTCTACTTAATCTAGCAACATATCCCTGACCAACAAGTGAGAACAAGTTGTTCTTCACAAAACTGTTAGGAGATAGCTAGACTGTCAATAACAGCTAGCGATTAATGGAGCACAAGTCTTAATGTCTTCCAAAGTAAGGCAATTCTTTAAAAAGAGAAAGGAACAGCCAAAACTCCAATCCTCTTCTCTGCCTTTCACTAAGCATGCAGAAAATAGAAAGACAGGGTTGCAGCCTAAGGCATTCCCAGTGCCTACAGACACTCAGGAGCAGCTAAAAATGGCTGAATCTTAGCGAGCAAGTAAAACTCTAGTTAAATTGTCGAGGAATTGTTCTTCTTAGAGGCATGCCTCTCTCACAGACAGCTATTATCCATCCAGAATTATTTTACTGGTAAAACAAAATGAATACTTTGATACCATGCAGATTCACTAGATAATTGAGCAGAGCTTTGAAAATCAGATTATCAAATAATCAAAGCAATTATCCCGTCAAATGCTTCATGAATTATGAGATGAAGGACTCACCCCTTTCAAACTCTTCTTTTTTCAATTCCTATGATGTTAATGTGTAAGACTTTTGCATAGCACAATCAGTGAAACCTGGCATTTGATTTCTGCCTGCAGGTTAATCTTGTCTTGTGCTGAATTTATCTGGAGACCTATAAAGCCAATGGCATTTTCCCACGGAACTCTTTGGAAACTCACAGGTTTCATTAGTTGCTCAGGACAGACCAAAAAAAAAAAAAAAAGAGTTATCATTGACCAAACCACAGCAGGGAATGTGGGAAAAGGAGGAGGTATAGAGAGAAACTGCTTCTGCAGAACTGCCTCTACCAACCCAAGAAAACTTTTCTGCACAAATCTAGCATACCAGACAACAATTATTGCAAATAAATCCCAAAGGCAGGCTTTCACAAGGCTCTTACACATTCAAATTCAGTTTTATGACGCAAAATTCAGACGCTGAATTCATTTTCCCACTGGAAATTGATAGGGAATGGTATAGTATGCTGGAAGCAACCATGCCAGTGGTTTTGCTATGCCTCAGATGCTCATGTCCCGGTTGGCAACTACGAATTCAGACAGGCCACATGGAATAAATACACTTCCCCACAACCGAACCTGCAATGAACTATATGATGTGGTTAACAGGGATGATTTTTACACTTCATTTGTGGGAACAAATTCTCCTGTTCATATACATTTGCAGACTGACATACTAAGCAAAGTGCTAAAAATTCTTTGAAAAACAGCAGCAGCAGAAAGTCTCACGCTACAGAAAGAAAGGCCAGATGAAGCATTTAGGGATCTACCACTTCAGTTACTTCTGTAGCTAATGGCAAGCTAAGGCTGACATGGCAGTACTATGTATACAAACCTACAGGCTCTCACAATTCTCTGAACATAATGTAATTAGCAATGTGAGCTGAAAAAGTGTATGTGACAAAATACGCTTCCTGTGTTTGTACTTCCTGGCTGTTAGAGGTGACAAGAATATAAATGCTAAAATCTAAAATTATCTATACCATAATTACTGCAATTTGTACTGAATAAAGGTGAAGGCTATAATCACATGCTTGTATAACAGTATTATAAGGTTTACATACAGATATGGATTCTAAAGATTACTACTATATTTTTCTTTCAATATTTATGGAAAGATACATTACTACGGAGAGCAAAGTCCTGGGCAAGAACGCAAGAAATAAGGTCTGCCAATACTTGATCTTTTTTTCAAAAACTATTTTCCGTATGCTTTTCTATACAAGTATAATTCTGCCAGATGTGTTATTCTAATACCCATCATGGCACTCACTATTTAAAAGCACATTAGTGTTGCAAACAATTTGCATGTTAACCTGTGCTCAAATATCCAGTTCTCTGAAAGAAGACAAAGACAACTGTTAGACTGCTTATATATGCTTAGCGTTTGTCCTAGCATTAGCATGTTAGATTTACTACTCTTACTACATTTTTCCATTGTTATTGCATTTCTCCTACATAAAAACAAACCTACAGGACATATTCTTGATTATTTAAAAAATAAGTCATTTCAAGACTGACAGTTAGTATCCAGAAGCATCCATTGAGTCAAGCCACAAAGCATCAACAAGTTCATTTTTTCACTGGGTCAAATTTTCAAATGCAAAATAAATCTTAAAATATTGTTATATACTATGCTCACTAAGAGACATGGAGCTTGTAGAAATGGAAAGCACCTGAATTAAGAATCCACATATAGGAAAAAACAGACTTTCTAAAATAATGAGATAACATTTGCAGCAAGATTTGTACCATCATGTTCATTACTATATGCTACACCCTGCTCTCTAGAGCATGTAAACCTGTGATTTTAACTTGCTTCTTGTTCGCGAGTCTCTAAACATCAATCTCAGCAATCACTGAACTTGTGAAAGGATTGGGACTTTGGTCACAGCAGGGTCAAGCCTTTGGCATAAGCATTGAAGATTTCAGAACAAATTCATTTTAAATAGTCTTAGAAGTTTGTTTTTTCTTTTTGTATTTATTTTTTTTTTTACAGCCACAGTGCTGTTCCATTTGCTACAACTGAACACCAGAAACGTACAGGCGTCCAGAATTTTGCATTCAATACACATGTACAACCTAAATCTTATATATTAAGTATACAGTTACTGACACACCAGTAAATGACAAAATCCAATGGTAAAACCAGTGGAGTTTCTGGCAGACCAGCTGTGATGCAACAAGCGTTTGTCTTCTGCCGCCAAAGCAGCTCCTAAGCTCCAGAAACTCACCAGTTACATAGCAACTGGCTCAGCAGCCCCGCAAGCCAAGTGCCTCGAAGTTATTGCTTCCTCATCCTTTTCCCTTTTGAAGTAACCCCAGGAGATTAACACAGTTTTACGTTTAATGAAATGCTACAGCTGCACAGTTACAAGTCAGAAAGTGGAAGCAGTCAGAAAGCTAAGATCGCAGCTGAAAAGCTGCCCTAACTGCTCTGCACAAGGTACGCCGGCCTAGTGCTGGTTTGGGTTTAACTTCTCTAACTGTATTCTCTCTTAGCTGGTAGAATTCTGCATCTCAGACAAGATTTTTTAAAACTGTTACACAAATACACAGAGCTCACCCAATTACTTTATAACTATCAGAAGAAAAAGAACAACAACAAAATTAACAAACAAAAACTCCACTAACCATGTCTTGAAAGTTACCAAAAAGCTGTATTTATCTTTCAGTGACCCTTTTGATAATCTCAGAATCTGGGATTATCAAAAATCAGTGTCTTCACCTCATATTCATTCCCTTACCATCAACTGTGCTGGCATTTCATGTTGAAGATTTCTTCCACTTATTACTTATCAAGAGCAACAGAGGTACAGACCACTTAAAAAGAAAGTGAAGATCTTTTCCTTCTCTGGGGGTCAGCCAAAAGAAGAGGATGGAGGCAAAAGGAAAGGACTGTGAGATCAGTCCGTGACGGCTAAATAAACAGTTCGTGACTCTTCATTCATTACTACAGGGCAGAATTACTCCCAATAATAAGTGAGAGTAGAGAACTTTAGAAAGGATTAGAAAATTGGTGTCGTATTTTAATAACATGCATCTACATAAAGTTGGGTTGTTGCAGGCAGCATGGCTGGATGAAACAGGAACTGGATTCACTGAGATACAAAACATTTGTTACAACTCTTTGAAATAAAAAATATTTTTAGTAAAAAAGGCAAACTACTTTGGACTTTCAAAAGCCTGAAATATTTAAAATATTTTGAAAATAAGCTTGCAACAAATAATTTGAATTCAATATATATTCTAAAACGTTTACATACCATTTCTGACAAACTTGAGAAGTACTTTCTGCTCTTTGAGTTTCATACAATTCTTATGCAAAGCAAGAGTCTATTAACACCTACAATTGAGTCTGCTCCAACAGAATTATATTCTGCTACACAGATTTCTGATTAGAAGAGGATATTCTCTTCAGAAGTAAAAGAATACATATGACTCATTGACACTACCGATACCAGCCTTTCCTCCAGACATCTAGACTGAAAAATTGAAACCAGACAGACAGCATGTTGACCTTATGGTTATAAAATGCAATCTTTATTGTCCCATACGTAACGTTCCTGAAAAACCCAACCATCCAAGCAACATTCCCACAGCAGCCTGCAATCCTAACTTCAAGATTCACGTTATGCGTTGCTGCAATCTATCTCGCACACTCATGTCCCTGGCTGGGAACAGCGTATGGAGAGACGCAGGTCAGGTGGCAACTTTGGATCGAAGATTTAAGCTTATTTAGACATTCCTGCTGCTTTGGATGTGGATATTATATTCCATGACCAAATGGATGCATGACAAAAAGCAGACCAGTGGAAGGCGAAGCTGGCTCAATTATGATCTAAAATCCTTCAAAAATCATAACCAGTCTTTTTGTGCTTTAGACAGTGATAGATGTGAATATGTACTTATATTCAGACCTCCATACATCATATACAAATACACAAATTATTACATTCTGTTATATGGACTAGAAGTCAACAGCTTTAGCACTTTAGAAATCTTGCCTACACACATCCTTATCTTCATGAATGAACCTATAAATGCAAATATACATTTTAACTGCTCTTTGGCAATCTCTGCATGAATTTACTAATATTTTAAGACAGGGACTCATCATTAAGAATAGAAATGTCTTGATACTAGGTGCTTCCCTTAACACCATTTAGAGATTTTTACGCACGCGAAAAGTTTCAGGAAGAGTGATGGGAAACTGTAAGCAAAGCCAACAATGAAAGCCCCACGAAGCCTGGCTTCTCTACCCAGATGGAGGTGGGAACAGGGGACCCACACAAGCATGAGCCCTTCACCGACCCTGGATTCAGGTAAGGAATGATAAATAGTCAATTGTTCCTCTACTGTCCTTTGAAAGAAAGAAGAGACAAGAAAGCGGTGAGAAATTGGGAGCACTGGTCATCACAGATTTACAACACTCAAACTTGCAGAACTAGCAGAGAGGAGAGAGCATCCCTCTCATCAAGGCAGGGATCAGGAAGGAAAAGTTTTCTGTAGAAACCAGCACTCCAGTACAACTTCAAAATTGTGAACCTCTAAGAAAAGATGAAGAAGGAAAAAAAGAGAATCTTACACTGGAAGTTCTCATATCTCAATTAAAGAGCCCATTTGCTCCTGTTTCTGATTGATGACAAACAAAAAGTACATTCATTACACAGACCACTGCGAGTGAAAACCAAGGTATGGTCTTAATTAAATTTCAAAATATAATCAGAATGTCATTAACAAATTAGCAGTGTAGCTGGGTAAATGGCAATTGTGTAGGCCTAAAATAAATAAATAAATAAACAAACACACACAGGGACTGTTAAAATGCTGGTATTTATCTGCCTCTGGCACAATCTCACCCTACTTCAGCTTCCTCAGTCTTTCAGAATTTGCACGTGACACATTTCAGTTAGATACACAGTTCTCACCATCCAGTTATTTACATAACAAGAAATGTGCAGGCATATAAAATATAATATATTTTGAGACTGGAAGACAGACAGTTTCTGCCTCTGAAAAGACAGACCCTTTTTTTTTAAGCCTTCCCAATAAATCAGTTTTCCAGTGCATTCCTTTGGGAATTCAGTGACAGCAACATGAAATGCAAGATCAGCAAATTATTAAAATACTGATGTAGTAACTCACAGCCAAGCAACTAATGAGCTGTAAAGTTCACTTCTAAAAGCAGGACACTCATATATTAAGCACCATCCACCGTATTTTCTCTGTTCATTATAAATATTAATTTAGAGTTGGAAGGTGAGCGATGCAAAATAAAAAGCATCTCTGATGGCTTCTGATAACATTGCTTTTAAGAACCACATTTCTTCGGAACAAAATATAGTAACTACGAATGCAACTTTGCCAAGTTTGGTATTAAAATGTATTTTAGTGTCATAACGAATGCCAAATTAAGCCACTGACAAATCAGCAGGAGACAGATGACTTTCAATTTGCCGCACAAACTGAACTCCTACCCACTTTGCAAAACCAATCCAAAATTATCATAAAGACTATTTTAAAAAGGTAAAAATATGGAAACCATCGATCATTCACATACGTAACATTGATAATGAAATTCCTTCAAAGAAAACAAACACCAAGTGTTTACTCCAGTGCACAACATTATAAGTTTCATCCGTCACAATGTGCTTGTCCCCTCCAACAAACAAAGGCACCATAGTTTGTGGAAATGCTGACGAGCAGAAGAAACCAGCTGTGTATTAGTGAGGTTTCTTCTGCCAACAAACTTGCCATTTATTTGTGGGGCCTCAAAGTCTCAAAGCAGAAGTGGACACAACACAACAGCCTGTACTGTATAAAACAGAGAAGACAACATCAGTGCTGCAGGGAACAGGGTTTCCAGAACAGGTACTTCAGTGACAGGGAGAAAACTACCACAAACGCAGTAGATGACACGATCAAACACTTACCTCTCTTCTTTTGAACTTTAGAATGCTTTGTACTTAGCAAAGATATGCATATTGAACCTGACTGATAATTTACCCGAGACTGTTTTAAAGTGGAGGCTAAATAAAAACTGGAAGAAGATGCTAATAAAGCTACAGATCTGTTGTTTCAGAAAGTAACATAGCAAACATTTCTTTCAAGCATATTAGAAGCCAAAGCACATTAATGTGCTTCTCCAAAGAGCACCATATTTTAGCAAAAGCTATATTGACAAACTTGTAAGACTTGGTATTTGCTCTGACTTACACAGAAATTGTTGAGAATGGAACAGATAACTCAGTAAAACATACTATAACGAATCTCCTACATGGAAATTAGAAATTTAATTATCTGTATAGTTAAACCAATAATTCTGTTAATGTAGTTGATGTTAATCTCAGTAAATTTACCTAAGACCAGATAGATGGCAACAAAAAAAAGCCAATAAGAAAGAAATCAGCACACTAAAATGGGAAATAGATTGAGATTGCCAGCATGACGGCAGACAGAGTGAAGAAGCAAAAAAGAATAAAAACGCTTATTTCAAGGATATATTCTCCGTATTTGGGAAAGAATTATTTACCTGTAACTGTTCTCAGGAGATGCACGGAGGTAATATAACACCAGGGCCCCTATGTCTCTTGCTCAAAGCTGGTAAGAAACCTGCAGAAGGCATTACTGCCTTTTTTCTGACCTGCTAATACCACTCCTAAATTATTATGCTTCTTCAGAAAAAAATAAAACAAAAAAACCTCCCCGCTGTAACACCAAAAAGCATGACTTTTTTCAGCCTGTGAGTCACAAATGCTTAATTCAAAAAGCTGACAATAACATGCTGCAGCACAAAGGACTTTTTAATAGAAGCTTTAAGAGCATCGGATTCCTCCTGAATCTGATTACTACATGTAATGAAGCTGCAATGAAGTTGATCTCCCTCTGACATAATTGAAAAAGTCAAATACAATTGTTCCTCAATGTACTATCAGGACTCTGAAAAAGACTACTTGAACACATTTTCCTAAATGGGGAAGCTCAGTCTGCAGAGGGATACAGGTAACCCTTTTCTATTTCACCTGGATGACTGTCTAGCCATCTTTTCAGAAGCTAGGATATTAGGGTAGCTAGGATATTAGTGTCGACATCCTAGATCTCTGACATACAAGAGGAAATAGCAACTTCTTTGGATCAAAAATATCACCGTGATGTTCATTCACAAATAATATTCTTAAAAGCTTTTGTAGAAAAAGAATGTTTCAATTTTCTCTTCATAATTCATTTTGCCCTTTTAAAATTTCCTGACAATCAGAAAAGATGACTGCAATTTTCTTTTCTTTAGGTTTACATTTCTTTAGATACTTGGTGTGTGGTAGTTTCAAATTCTGGTTTTCATTCTTTTTTGGAATTAAAATGATCTTAAGTTTCTGAATCTCCACAAGACACAGATTCTGGATATTTTACTCTTTAAATCTCAAGGTCTTCCCATGCTCAATCAGTTTTTAGCTTAAAAATACATTAGGGTAGACCAAGAAAGCCTTCCCACACTATTGCATTGTGCTCTCTCAAACATTAATGCATTACTACATAGCATTTGAACACACAGCCCAGGCTTCTTTACTTTTGACAACTCTCAAATCAGGATCACTTCACTCACTTGAATGATTTATTTCTTCTAATATCAAATGGAACAAAGAGAAAGGAAGCAAAGTATTAATAATTAAAAGCTAGATGTGGAAACCAAAAATCGTAATTCTACAAACGCTCACTCCAATGAACTAAGGCTCTGTCAGGCACAGCTCCTCATATCCTGAATGCTCAAAGTCTCAAAGGTGGTCAGAAAGATCAATTTTCCATTTTGCAGAAACCTGGAAGCCACTATTACAAAAGGGTATCTGTGGAACAACGCACTTCTTTTAAATGAGGAGTTGTCAGGATGACATGATATGACTGCAAGTATTTTGCAATGAACAAAACAGCAACCTCCAGGGAACGACGCCAGTCAGCAGTAAAGGGAATTAATGGTTAGAGGCAGCACATTTAGTTGCAGCTTTCACTGTAGCAACAGCGTGCAACAATCCATCCTTGCTCTAGCAGCCTTGGAGGTTCAAACTACCAAAGGGCTTGCCAATCTTACTAGAAGCATATGGCTAAGAATAATGTTTTTGTGTAAGTATCTTTCAAAAAACAAAAACCAACCAACCAACCCTACTGCCCTCCGCTGCCCCCCCCCCAAAAAAAACAAACAAACAACAACAACAAAAAAAACAACACTTATTTTCAATTCTCTATCTCCAGCCTTTCCTGCAAAAGGACAATTACTAAGACTTACCTCTGGGTACTTCAACTTCAAAGTTTTATGCATTTCCCGAAAACGACTGTACCGCCTGAATACTGTCCACGTCTCATCCAGGACTGTTATCTGTATCAGATAATATAAAAAGAAAAATCAGAAGTAAAACCACACAGCATACTACACAAGACACTGTGCAGTATACAAGGTTATCAGATTAAAATGGGTGATTTTAGTTTCCTTAAATTCCATAGGCTTTTATAGGTTTACTTTTTTTTTTTTTTTATTACACTGACAGAGTATTTTGTTTTGTTTTGTTGTTTTTAAAATAAGGATAACTGATTGCAAATTTAAAAACTGAACACACGTATTCCACATTCCAGAGTGGTTTGACAAGTCTGTAAACACATTAAAATATCCCCAATCACTCCTTGGTGCAGTTATGACGCTCACAGCATTACAATCAGTGGGTGTTCCACTAACGAATATCACCCAGCACGAGTGTAGTGTAGCCTCTCTGTATGTTCATATAAACTCCTATATTCTCATATGTGTATGCATACATGTATATAGAGATACACACAAATACATTAAATACGTTTCTCATACACACAGTTCATTACCATGTAGAACGTCGTTCCAATTTGTATGGTAAACATATTATATATATAAACATAGACATATAAATATACATACATATATATATAAACCTATATATATAGGTTTTCAGTAGAAGATATTCCTTGAAAATACTCTGGGCCTGTATCATCAGTATGTTGATGAAAATCCCATTTATACAAGAAAATTCATTAAAATTAACAGAAATGTTCCTGTGAAAAAGCACATAGCAACTTCCAAAGAGGAAGGCAATCCAACTACCCACATTTGCCATCAGTTATATACCAAAACCTCACTGGAACTGCAAAAGTGAAATAAAAATTTCAGTAAAAGAAAATTTTTTCACTGCCTGAAATTAGGTGTAATGAAGGAAATCTCTAAGTGGGTCATAAAAGTGATATGACTGGAGCCTTTGATTTTACAACAAAGCCCTTCTGTAGCTCTGATGATCCAAGGCTATCACGAAACGATGCTACAGGGAGAGGTGGGCATTTTTCTACACTGACTAACATGGCTGGAGAAAAATAGCTGGCATTGCCTACACCTGAAAGCTTGTTGTTGTTGTTTTTTGTTTTGTTTTGTTTTTGTTTTTAAATCCAATGGGCCTAATATAAGATACGGCCTCTGTCTAGCAACAATTTTGCATGTGAAGATCAAAAACAAGTATGTTCATAAAATGCATTTTACAAAGACATGGGCTTGGCTTTTAATAATAAAGTGACTCCTAAAAAGAACAGACAGCTCCCTCACTGCTGAGCATATCACAAAGTTACAGGGTTATGGAAAGCGGGAATGGACCAGGATAACTAAGTAGGATAAAATGAAAGTGGGACAAGAAAGCCAGAGGAAGCCAGCAACCAAGGAACATTGCTGACAGCTGCTAACTCAGGCTTTCAACAAGCCGATCTCTGGTACACCCTTCGCCATTTCTTCTGCCCTTGTTGGGGCATACAGAACAGTGAAACTGGGAGAAGTGCTTTGGAAACCAAAACATATTTTGTCATATGACATCAGCAACCAGGTTTTGTTTTGTTTTCCAATTTTTAGCTAAAAAGATACGTAAACAAAACTGGACTTCTCAAAATATACATTTGCTTTTCACAAATAGCAGTTGGACTAGATGATCTTGGAAGGTCCCTTCCAACTGAACTAGTCTGTTCTAAAGCGTATGTTTTTCTAGCATATCTCCTCAATGCAAATTCATCATTTCTGATAAAATTCATCTTTCATGTCACCAATAAACTTGACTGCTACTAGGATGTCTGCATGATGGTCTATACTCCCTCATAAAAAAAAAATCATGCAGTTTCCCTCCCTCAGTAGACTGTTAGCAATGTCTCAAGCCTTACAAATCAAGTGAATGGATTTAACATGCATAGGCAGGTTTAACTACAAACAGAGTAGCGATTCAGGAATATGCATGCTAGGCTGATCTTGATTAACCTATTAACCATTTTGTTCTGAGTAATTACTCAGAACTCAGTAAAGCGCTTTGTGACTTAAATGTTCAAGTAAACATTAGCATGCGACGGATAATCATAAAATAAAGATGCGACTCATTATTTCTGCTTTGCTTTAATTCTGTATTGCCAACTGAATTGTGAAATTCTGCTGTGATGGATTTCATTTGTACACAGTGTCAATGCAGAAGTGACCTCTTTTTTCCCTAGAGTTTTCACAGAAGCGTGCCTTTAGGGGAGCAGTCTAGCACAACACATCCACGAGTCTTCCAGCTGCAAAGCCTGGGGAAGGGCAGGTATGTCAGCTTGCCAGCGAAGTCGTGTGTGCATGACAGACGTCTAGGCAATGGGGCAGTGTCAAATTTATCTAACTGCCTGCAGCCGATTTTATTAAACTTCTTAAGGGAAGCTAATAAATACAATTGTTTTAACTACCTCTTCAGGAATACTTGTTAGAGCTGCACAGGAAGGAAAACAGCAAAGCCACAGACAGATCTGCACTGCCTAGAGCCTGATGCTTGCTCTCTAGAGCGTTTGGTGGCTTGGCTCGACTTGGTTCCCTTCGTCCTCTTCATTTACTTTCCCACTTCGTGTATGAGACTAGCAAGTAAACACACTCCAAAATTTTATTGTTGCTAATGATGGTTTTTTCCCCTTTGTTCAGGTGAGATGCCATTAGCCATTCTCCCCTTCCATACCGCAGATATTACTGGAAAATGAATTTCAAAGCTTAACAAAATCTTAGCCATTCCCCAAAGCTCCACAGTAATGTTGTTATTAAAACAGATGGGACCAAACTCCACTCATATAAACAGGAGAATAATAGTGCACACGACACAGCAGTAACATTTCTAGAACACGGTCTTTTAATCCTACAGCTGATATAGCCAGTTTGGTCTGGGATTCCTTTCCCCCTATTTAATAAAGATGTATGACAGATAATATAAACTCTGTACATATGGGACTAGGACAAATGTAGATCTTTTGAACAATACCAAGTAAACTAAATTTGGATAGCCATTGACTTTTTATTTGTAATTTACTAGCAGTTAAAGTATTTTCTTAATTAAAATATGCACAGTTGAGTAAATCTGCAAGATGTTTTGAAATCATTCTTATCTGGACACTTATGCGATCTATGAATACAGCATATGAAAATCTAGAACTTGCAATGTACTAAGGAATTTATCCAGACCCGTTTCTTGGAACTTTTTTTGATCAATCTTTAAATATGTTAGTTCAATTGTGTTGAGGGAAGGCTGGGCTTTTTGTTTGGTTGGTTGTTGTTATTTTTGTTGGTTTGTTAGTTTTTTTCTAATTTAGGTCCACATAGGGCATGCATCTTTTCCTTTAAGAGCTGTGTAATAATGAGCACTGTTTCTGCTTTACTCCAAAATTCTACAATAG
The DNA here is from genome assembly GCF_040182565.1 of Anser cygnoides. NCBI lineage: Eukaryota > Metazoa > Chordata > Aves > Anseriformes > Anatidae > Anser > Anser cygnoides. The sequence goes on along the minus strand of NC_089875.1, from coordinate 2,901,086 downwards.
CTCATAGAGCTCAGGAGAAAACAATGACCAAAAATATCAACATGCTGAGCAGACCCACCACAGCACTTGGCTGAATGGATCTGGAAAACAAAACAACACTGCTTTGGGGTGCATCTGCCCGGATCTTCTGTAGAGAACACATCAACAATGACTGAAAGACTTCAAAACACAAGAAAAAGACAGTTTTGATGAAATATCAAACAGGATAAAGAAAATGAAAGGAGTCACAACAACTAGGGAAAGCTGAATAAAAATGAGAAGGCTTATATATGCAGAACTTTGGTTCTTGTCAAAGGACCCCCTGCAGGGCTGTGCTTGATTCCTGGCTTGGCTTCCATCACCTGCCCTCAGGAGACCTTCTTGTGTCTTCGAGCTGGAGGTTCCCCCTTCCCTACCACCTTGCTGCTCCTTCTGCCTTCCAAACGTGCTGTCTGTAACCAGAGGTACTCTCTGAAACAGATGCCAACAATCTTTACAATGTAGAAAATCTTCTCAAATGCTGTTTCTGCTGTGGCCTTGCCTGAATATTCTGTGTATCACAGCAACATGAGAGGAAGAGAAGAACATAAGAACAGTGTTCTGGTATTCTAATTCAGGTCTATGATAACTATGTTTAGATCTGATTAAGTTACCACTGCTTCAGCACGTCTTTAAAGACTGCATATAAAACTGTTGCCCAAATGGAAGTTTATTTGGAAATTTACCCATTAATATTGAATATTTAATAGCAGATCATAAACAGCTCCACGATTTCTCTCGCTGTAAAAGAAGGTGCTAACTTAAATCTAATAAAGAATGTTTTTGTTTCTATTTCAAATTCTCTCCTATAGGTTCTCATGGGCCTTGCTCAATATCTTGAAATCTGACATATCCATTGAAAGAACACGAGTGGACAGAGCACCTTGCTGGCTCATTCTCAAAGGTTATATATGTCTAGATGGACAAGATGCTGCACCTGCACTAAAATTATTTTTGGATGGTATATCAGGGTTGGAAGACTTATGAACTGACCGCAACACTGCTAAGAAGTGTAAAACTTATTCCCACTCTTTTAGCATATTAGATACGTTTTCACCTCTTATATACTACTTCATGTCCTGAGAAGAAACTTACATAGAATATTTTTCAGATTTGTTCCTCTATACAGCAATAAGCCAGCATTTATCTACAACGATTAGAAACATCTGCTGATGGAAAAACGCATCTGAGATATGTATGAGATATGATTCAAAGGTTTGGGGACCGTCTTACAATGCAACTCCATCATCTCTTGACTCTTTGTCGGGTAACTCTGTTGTTACATGCAAACAGGTCAGCTACCCATATTTCCAACAAGAGCAACCTTGGTAAAGAAAGCTCATTTGGATAGCGGCAAAGGGAATGAGATGAACACCACCCCAGCTCCTTCCCGAGACTGACGTACAATCTAATATGCCATCACCTGAAAATTAACTTGAGCAAAGTAAAGCAGGGCTAAAACAAGGAATTATTTCAACAACTGACACTGCACCCTGACCCGTCAAGAAGGGGTGAAAGAGGTACACATTCTTTCCTCCCTGCCTGTAGAAAGACAGATCAGAGATATAAGCTCTGCTAGGAAAACATTTCACATAGAAAAGTTTGTGGAAGCTCTGCAGATTGTAGCTTGGAGCCAAATCCTGACCACAGCAAAAGCAGCCCAGTGTAACATAGATCTGGAGGCAAATGAAAAGCAGCATACACAGCTGATCGATTTGTGTAAGGGAATAACTGTAAGAAATATTCCAAAGACTGCCAAATTAAGGTCCATAGGAGCTGCAATAAAAATATTGCTCTAAGGAAGTTGATAGCAATGGAATACAATTGTTAAAGTGATAGCCCATTCCCTACTCTGTATGTCATCATTTCCTTGCTACGAACTTCATCAAAGCAGTTATTTAAGCAGCAGTTTCTTTCATAGGCAGCCTAGAAATGGCACAGGAGAAACAGCAAGATGATACTGACGAGTACGACACAAGAGAACAGCCGCTCCATATACACTGCTCTCAGCCACAGGATTGCATCTGGTCATTCCATGCCATCAGAGGTCAGTCTGCAAGCCTTGCTCCTCATGGCAACAAAACACAAGCAACTGCTGAAGCCTAGTTTCGTAAGCACTTGTACCTGTTCTTGAGACATCATCCTGTTCTTTTCTAGTTAAGAATCACACTCCTTTTAAATTTTTCCCCGTTACCTTTCCTTCTGAATAAGTTCAAGTCTTCCTTCATATATTCTTTAACTATCCCTCTATCCCAGGACATTGCACATGCTTCTGTGGGTTTTAGGGATGAAGGAAAAGTACTTGGAAAAGAAATCCACTGATTGTTACTAAAAGTACAAAACATTTTTTTATTTTTTTTTACCTTTACTAACCATTATCCAGTTTTGTAAATCTTATCTGCTGAAAATAGTTGGCAACTAGAACAGTTCTTGGGAAAGTTTCACATGCACTTACTTTTTTCTCATCATCTCTGATGGCTATTGGGCTTTTACTGGCCCCAGCAAAGTCAACACTCAGAAGGCAGAAGGAAGTATTCCATCCACAAACAGTGCAGTGTGTTTCAAGGTGAAAATTTAATTAGCATAAACTGAGCTAAAATTGACCATCTTAATGAAAGACTTTGCGAAAGAGACCATAAGCATAGCTCAAAAACAGTCTTGCACACTATGAAGGCAGGTCACTCCAACTTTCACCACCTAATGAAGCATCTGGCAGTACATTCAGTGAAGAAGGCTGCCAATTCAGTCTCTGATGCCATGTACATCAGTTATGCTATGTGTCCACATGCACTCAGAGCACATTTCCAATTAGATTTCACATCTTGCTTTGAAAAAATACTGGCTTAGTACCAGAGGAAACATAATGAATATGCATTTTTTCCAGCATTTCTGCACAGGAGATTAGCTGAGAAAGACACTAGAATGGAGGGGAAACAGATAACAGTTTGGAGAAGGGAGACCTATTGTAAATTAAGAATCAGAACAACCAAGGGCCAGAAATGAAATGAACTTTTGTTGTGGATAAGTGAAAAATACTTAAATTAGGCTCTCATTACTACAGGTAAGTATTTCAAGTCTAATAATTTTCTATACCTTCCGCTTACATCTCAGTAAGACCTGGAAATTTCCATCCCAAGAGCCTGACCACCAACTTGCTGCATACAACTGATCCATTTGGAAAATACTTGTCTTGAGAGTATCCTGTATTGTGCATGCCCCATTATCACAACCCCTCATATTTCACAGTACTGAGGCCACTTAGACAAAGGACAAAAATTGCACATTTGGAATACATTTCCTTGGGGTTAGTAAGGTGATTTCTGGAATCTGGAGGTTCTCAGGTGTGTTTCCTATTGCTGGGTCCACCTTTGCTAACTGTGATGTTGTCAAAGAGAACACCAATGGCTGGACAAAGACAACTAGCAGCTAACTTTTTTAACGAAAAATTTTTCTGTTATTATTATTACTATGATGCTACTGTTGTACAAATACAAAACATTAAGGAGAAGCAACTGAAAAGCACTTACCTTTATTTCAAACTCATAGTGTTCATCCTTTCCCTGCCCACACAGGACATAGCGCGGAATACTAATTTTAATTGGGTCCTTTAGGTCATCTGGATTTGCTCCCAGAGAACGACAGACCATCCGCTTTCATGTGCATACCAAATAGGGAGAACAAAGGAAAACCAAAATCACTACGTAAAGAAGAAAAAAAAAAAAACCTTCACTAAAAACAAGAAAACATTCGCAGCCAGAAGAGCTGGGAGAAGAGAGCATGGAGGTGGCAGAAACTATTTTGAAAACGAAGGAATTATTTGAAAACAAATTGGATCTGCTTTTATAAGCAAGCCCTAGCATTTTGTTATGCATGAAAAATATGAGGTAAAATTCCTTTACAATATTGCTTACTCTTTCAAAAGGCATTTCCAGCTTAGATATCAAAAATAAAGAAAAACAGAAGACTTATTAACCCTCCTTGAAAAAATACATATATGAATCATGCCTTTATTTTTCATATGTATTTATATTAAAAAATCTGTTTCAAATATGCAAAGCTGCAGGGTATCTAGCCAATTAAGAAAGATCTTAGACAAATCTAAAGTCACTTTACAATTAAACAATAACCTAGTAATCCACTCTCAAAACAGTTTCCTACCATTTCCTTTAAATCTCATTATAGAAAACTCAAGTATGATAAGTTTACAATGTCTGAACAAAGCTGTGAAGAGTTACTTGTAACAAAGGTACATTGGTCTAACAGCCAGGTAGGATTTCTAATTGTGAAGTTTTGTCAACAATAAAATAATTTTGCAATTGAAAAGCTCAATGTTTTGCAGTGACAGTGTCCAAAAAGTAGCATAACCATTTGTAGGCAATAAAAGTAGGAACTGCCTTTTGGGAAGTCATCCACTAACTCAATTGAAAGTACTTGGTCTGAAAACCTTAATTGTACTTAAAGAAGCAACAACACCATTGCAAATATAAGTTAAAAAAAGTTGAAACACTATCACTTTAAACTTATGACCACGCTACATATTTGTTTTTAGTGATGCTATCCATCACTTCATCCATAACTGTATTCTCAACATTGACTTTCAGTAGTTTAGTAACTACCATGAGACATACTGCTTGGTCAAAATCCTTCAGTCTTGACCAATACTATCCAGAAATGTGAATGCGGTTCACAGTTCTGCTTCGTGACACTTGGCCTCTCTGTAGCAACTCTCGGTGACCAAGTACACGTTATACTTCATGATACTATTGAAAACAGCAGCAGTGAAATTGAAACCATGGGTAGATGCCCCTCTGAATGCTGTTACAGATAACTTTTTAAAATCCTCATCAGGTTATTGAGAAGACAGGTTATCTCATTATTTTGTTAGTAGTCAATTATAAATGTCATTTTCCTTAATGATAACATTAATAGTATTGGAAAAGAAAATACAAAGGAGGTGAGTTTTAGTTTCAATCAACTGATTTTAGCTAGAAGTTGTTTTCCACAAATATTCTTCCTTACTGAAAATTTAAAACAAAAAGGTTGGGTTTGAATGGATTTTTTTTAAACGATCTTTGTTTACATAACAAAATTTTTTCTTCCCTCCATTTTGCTCTTCTTTCACTTCTCCCCAAGTTACTAGCTTTTTCAAGTAAATCTCAGCTTTCCGGAGTGTACAAATGTAAGCACTTCTTTCCTTGGGGGAAAGAGGAGTTCATTGCCTTGACAACAATATGATCCATTTTAAAACAACAAGAAAACCATAAAGTCACTCTTAAAACCACCTCTGTCAACACATAATTTATTGGCAATCATTTTCAGGAAACTATTACAGCTAATAGAAGAATAATTTCAAACACAATGTATTGTGAAAAACATGTCCTAATACATTAAATAACTCTTTGATAGTGATAAACATCCATCATTATGGTATGTTTAATTTACAGTGGAATAAAAGATATTGAAGTCATTTTTTCCATAAAAATGCATAATATCTAGCAAGTTAGATTTCAAAACAAAGGAGAAAACCATGTTATCTGGAACATAACGTGCACAAACATTTTTTAAAATGTGGGGTATCATCTGAAAAGCAATTAGTTACAGTAATTGCTGTCATTTAGCAGCCTTGATTTAAGACCATCCTCACAGACAGTGCCACGCTTCAAGTTTACTTTCAGCAAGACTGAAGAAATGCCTTAACAGTGTGAGTAAGGGAGCCACTCTCTAAGTGAGCTGCTGTGATGTTCCACTCCAACACAACTGTCTACTCCATGGTCTGTGAGATATTTGTGTGTGTGTATATATATACATATATTTGTTGTTAAAAACAAAAACTATACATCAAAGTAAAATGACATATTTTGCTCTCATCTTTGGAATTGCTTTAGGTAGCATAAAGTTGTGATTTTTTTTTTTTTAAATCATAACACAACTTGCTATCCAAACCACCCTTCATCTTTCCAGCCACAACTTTCCCATCCAAAGCAAGTTATGTCCTTTTAAGCGTCAAGTGAATTACATTATCATGTCTTAATGTATGGTAAGAACAAATGGGAAACGTTCTTATACTAGTAGGGAGACTGAAGTCTAACTGTCTGGTAGAAGATTACACCTCTCCTGGCAATATGTTTACAGCATTTAGAATTTCAGATTAGATGCCACCATTTTTTCTGCCAAGGACCATCTTCCTCCAACAAGGCAGATGGCACATTCAAGCAACAGGATCCAAAGGTATTCAGCTCCCATTGCAAGGGAAAAAACAAAAGATGGGAAACAATGGCTTCTTTATTTTTTGAATATCGGCTAAGAGTAACAAGGAAGGAGTAACCTTTTACTGAGCTCGAGGCAAGCCTTGACAAGGGGAAATCTATTTTTTTTCAATAGTTTCATTATTTTTTGGTATGTGATACTAAAGAGCCAGAAAGAGATGCAGTCTCACAGCATCATCAACCCCACTGGTAAACATGAGAAAGTGAGGAAATTCAGGCCAGGTATCTGACACATTACATGGAGATGATTCTAGGATTAAATTTACTCCACCCTTCAGGCAGTATCCCCAGTTGCTAGCTATCCATTTAACATCACAAGAAACATGTACACAAATCATAAACCTGAAACGGCTGTCTTACTGTAGTTATAGTGATGTGACCAAAGGTCAACAAGCCAAAGCATAACGTCTGTTTACACCCTCTAACCTCCTTCATTTTAACATCACATTTTCCTTAAGCACTCATATCAAAGGACTGTAAGGCATTCTGTTCGTGAGAGTACAAGTTAACTGCCTGGACAAAGTAGATAGGAATGACTCAAAAAAGCCATATATTGTTTCTCTGCAAGAGAAGAGTGGGGTGGCGGGGTGTGAGGAGTGGAAATTGAAAAAGGGTATTGGATGTTCTCTCCGTTTTTGTTCGTCTGACTCACTGCTTCCATGTAGCCTACACTCTCTTGGCTGTAGGCAAAGGTGGGAAACCCAAGAGAAAAGAGAGGCGGTAAATCTACCAATCCCTGGTACCTCAGCCTACGTGACTTAAAATATGCCACACAACTCATTTTGCACTTGCGACAAACTTTAATCGAAGAGCATATTAATCCTAATGTGAAACTCTAAAGCAGAAAAGAATTGCCAATAGTGTTCTTCCCAAAACTGTAAGAATGAAAGCCATAAGCATCCTTACTATTAACACCACATAGTGGTGTACCATAGGCTTAAATGCACCTTATGGTTCAGACACATTTATTGCAAATGTTTTGAAGCATTGAGATCAAGGGCACGACATAGATGAGAAGCATAAAAAACAAAGATACTCAGAAAGATTAAGGAAAAGGCAATCAAGGAGGAATGGAGAAGACATTAATTAAGACGGATAGGAGATGGAGGAAGACAAAAACAACAGCCAAAATGGAAATCAGAAGACACAGCTGTAATTATAGTTTTGATCCAATACCACTTAAAACAGAACCATTTAATTTCCTCACCTTCCCAAGGAAATGTACATACAGCATATTAGAGACACACAAAAAGTAAGCAATCAAGTAATAATGATTTTTGGTAAGATGTGTGTACACATCTTTAAGGTATTCCCTTAAAGGCTCAAAGGACTCTTTTGCCTATTGATGGGAAAAAAAAAAAAGTATTTTATCAATATTCATTAGCCTCCTATTTTGAATGTATCTAAATGTATTTCGATTTCAACACCTAGTCAGATGCATAATTAGCCAAATGGCTTCTTCACTTGAACTGAATGTTAATTTCCAGATTTCCAATGGGATATGCAAACTGCTTTGAAGAATTGATGGGATGACTGTCATTTGAGTATTTATTTCTTTTTCACAGTATTTCAAAAAACCAATTCCTGAATCAGATCCAACCTTGCTCCTTCTAGAAAACACAAGCTCAATTTTCGTGAAATTCTCTTTGTCTGGCAAAACTACACATCGAATATCCTTCAAACTGTACAACTGAAGGCTGTCAAATTGTGATCGCTGGCATGAAGCATCCAAAAGGTTAGGTGCAGGATAAAAGATACTGTTTTCCCTTAGGAGACCTATATGAGTAGTTGTAAGAACCAGAGATCTATACACATTCTGCTTAGCACAGTCTATTTTCACAGTGGCATACAGCACTACTTGAATATCAGCTAACGAAGGTTTAATACATCCCATATTTTCATGGAGTAAGTACGCCAGATCGGCTAATATAGTTCTGAATTTACAGGTCAAAAGTACTCCATTTGATAAAACTAAGTCATTTACTTCTGACGTCCAGTCAAGTGACATCCGCATCAAATCATCTTTCAAGAGCTGATGATTTAAATAAACAGCATCCTCCGTTGTAGAAATCAAAATGCTCATTATGTCATGGCAAATTCTTTGAGTGTAGTGCTTGTTATAAGTAAATATTGTGAGCAAATCATCTTCGGCAGAAAGAAGACTCACACTCTGTCCAGCAAAGCCAACATGAATCTCCCTTATTGCGATGACTGGAACCTCATGAAATATTGACAAGGAACTCTGACAGATGTCTTGCTTGACTGATGAAACAACAACATATAAAACAGAGCTGAACAAGAGCAAGCAAGCAGGTTCTGGATCAGGATTTTTGCGATTGCTAACAGCGAGCCAAAAGATACCTTTCAACTCCTCCATACTAATACAAATTTGAGGTAGGGCACAGGTCAAAAATTCGAGCACTTTTTCCAGAGAACAGACCTGGAGTTTCAAAAAGACATCAGAAAAATGCAGAAATGTCTGTCTTAACACAAGACTATTTTCCAGCTCTTCATTTTTACAACCGCATACGCATCCTTCAGTGGGCTTTCTCACATGGGCATCCGAGATTCCTGTGCTTCCACACATCATGACATTCTCTTGCACAGGGGATTCAAGCTGAAAATTTTCAGTATGAGCTTTGGTGTCATCACTAGAGTGGGATACATCTTGATTCATATCAGACTTGAAGAATACATCTACTTGCAAGTTTCTTATAAGTGGCAGACGTTTTATTAATGATACCGCTTGTGCACATCTCTCACTTTTGTCACACAAACTTCCCAACTCCTTAATTTGTTTAGAAACCAAGGTACTGTTGAGCAGCTGTCTGCTTGTATCTTTGTAAAGGCAGGAAAGCTTACTGAAAACATATCCCAGACCATAGGCACTTTCTGGTCTGACATCCAAATGAGAACCTATCAAAGTGGAAGAGATCAAATCAGAGTTTTTTTCATTTGGAAGCTGAGAACTACTAGACTGGTCTTCCATTGCCCGTTGCTCTGTCTTAAATGGTCTGTTTTCTTTACAAGTTCCAGAGTGTATGTTAGACTGAGAAAAGACAAGGCATGATGTGCTGTTAAAACCAGCTTGCTCATTAGCACACATTAAGAATCCTAAAGGAGACAGCTGTTGCAAGTGGGAACAATCAGATTCAGCTCTTGAGCTGTCACAATCCTGAGAAGTAATTATTTTATTGTCAAAATGATTGAAATTTTCAAACTTGCAGAGTGAGTAAGCCACATTATTTAAGTCATGACTTGGTAAAGAAGTAGATAAAACGTTCTGATAAGGAATGTTCTTACTCTTTAAAGTATTACTACTTTCAGAGTGAGTTAAACTACTTTCAGTGTCACAGAGACAAGCAAAGCTCTCCTGTTCTGAATTACCCCTTTCATTCTCAAATGCCTTTTCTGATGTAAAGGGGAAGGAGATTCTTCCAAGCCTGGAAAAGAAATTCCACATCTCTGTATGTTCCTTCTGTCTGTTATGATCTGTTACTCCTGTGTTTTCTCCAAGCAACTCAGAAGCACATTTGTCATCTTTGGAAATAAATGGAAAGTCATAATGTGGCTGCCACTGTTGACTTTTCTGTTAAAAATGCCAAAAGAAGAAAACAAACGTCTTTAAAAGTCTTCTGATTTGAAAATTTCTTTAATTCAGATTTGATTTTGAGTACATTTGTACAATCATCCAAAATTTGTACAATTGCATAATCTCCCGAAATTAGAGAGAGAAAAATCAAACAAAACTGATTGAGGTCTGATTCAGGAATGGTTGATCTTCCCAGCCCACCACTGCTTTTCCTTTTTACAGTATCCATTTCACTTGGTTTGTATTTGTTTTACTCAAAAAACATGGGGAAGTCAAAGGACAATGCAGAAATGTATAAGACCTTTATTATTTTTCCACACATGCACAAAAAAGGAATCCTGTACTATCCAAGACCGTGCAAAAACAAGCACAAGATAATGTCAAAAGTCCAAGATAGTTTAAAAATAACAGTGGAAAAGTCCAAAAGAAAAAAAAAAGTCCAAATGAGAGGGGTTGCAGTCCTCCTCCTATTAAGGTTTAAATCCGTAAGGTTATTTAGGAATTACTCTCTGAGTCAAGTAATTAACAACACTTCAAACAAGTTAAGCAACTGAATACAGTGGGAGGGGTCTAAGCTCAGTTTAGGAATGCATGTAGTAATCCTTCATGACATTCAGGTAAATTTGCCCAATGCTACTGCTATCATCACAAACATCCATACAGTAGCGAGTTTACGATGAGTCACAAAATGTGTAGTGGTATTCTGAATTCAAACAATCTCCTTATTAAATGCTTTTATCCTCTAAAAATCAGGAAAGGGATACTGTTCCAAATCAAGATCATGACAAAGCAAGTAAGAAACATCCACAACAACAACACACCTTTCAAATAAGGAAAAAGCTGTGCCCAACCTAAAAAAAATCACTCTAATTGCAAGCTAGAAAAATAAATTGCTGTCTCTATTAGCCATTAATCTTGCTGTGAATTCAAAATTCTAATTATGCAGCTAAACATTAAGAAATTTAATTACAGGGCATGCCATAATTTAAGGCAACCACTTCATTCTAACAAATTATGACCTACCTCATACTTCAGCTTGCGCTGAACAGTGCCATTATTAAGTCTCTCATTATCCTAAGAAAAAAAAAGGTACAGGTTATTATTAAATAAAGTGCCTTTCTTGTGTAAGTTCATTTAAAAGTATTTATAGGAAGAGAGTTATTTTTAATAGCTAAAAATAACTGTTTTCTTACTTATATTTATTAAACCACTGGCATAGAAGTCAATCAAGCCAGTCCTCAGATGAATCAGATTATCAGTTTTTAAATGAGCATTTGTTTCCAGTGTAAACGGTTACAGTTCTTCTGAAGGAAATTTTATCCATGTATTTTAAAGCTATAAAATGAAAATCGTGATTCCACCTGCAAGCTTCTTATTACCATTTACATAATCCTCATTGAAAAGAACTGGAATAGAACATGATACAGCCACTAGAAAATATGAACAGCAAAATCTAAAACTGATAGCCCTGACTTACTGGTTGATTTTTTTTATTTATTTTTTTGGTAAGTATGCGCAGGAAAACATGAAAATTATTGAACAACAATAAAATCAGTGGTTACACACAGTACATCGAAGGTCAGGATTTCCTACCAGTCACTGCTCACCTTAAAACTTTCTGTAGACAAGAACAGGGTACCATCATTATCCTCAGCTTTATGATGAATATTTTGGAGCCTTCGCTGCACTTCTTGTTCAATAAAGGCATTTATCCTATAAGACATAGCAAAGCATGAAGCAAAATATATATATATATATATATATATATTCTTAGATAAAATTTAAGACAAGTTAAAAGACTCTCTGAAACACTTAGGAACCCTAAACACTGCATAACTCTTAATTGCTTAATTGTCAGGCTTAACATGAGACCATCTTTATCCCTCAAGGAATGTGGATTTTTGAGCAAGTGTTCATTTAACAGACAAAGGTTAACAAATTTGTTATCACAATTACACAATTCAATGGGCCACAGGTTAAGACACTGCTTTGCATAAAACTCTATGCACAAGTAGGAGTGAGGGTAAGACGGATGAGGAAGAAATAGAAGGCTGGGGTTGCATCTTTATTACTTAATGGTTTGTTTTTATCAATTTTGCAATGTAGGCAACTTTTGGTCTTCAAACAGAAAGAATGATCCAAAAGTTGGTATTAATGACTTCATGTATAAGTGTAAAAAGAACAAAGAGGAAAAATAATAGATTTTAAATAACTGTGGGCAACTGTCTTGTTAAAAAAGGCTTAATATGATTTACTTTGTCACTTTTACTGTACATAAAGCAATACCATATAGACAAGTAAGTGTAAACACAAAACCAACTTAAATACATTTATGTCTAGAGATTCACAAAACTCTACTGAAAAACAAATTGCACAAGAGCAACGGATAAGTCTGCTGGTTATTTAAAGTATAGCAAAATAATTTTATTTCCAGACTACTCTTCAGGTACAGTTACAGAATTTAGTTCCAGTTCAACCCTAGAAGAACAGAACTTTCAAAATATTTCTTTTCATATCAACAAGTTGTAGAAGTACAGGTTACCTACCTATCATCAACTAGTGGAGCAGAGGGTGGCTGTGCCTTTGCTGGGCTGGTAGGGGAATTGGTATGGGACAGTCTCTCTTCTAATGTTCCGTGATTTCCTTTCTGACCACCATCACCTTCATAAATTTTTTGCTTCAGCTGCTGAATTTCCTGGTCCAGGCTACAAAGACATCTTAAAGTGTAATTCATGTTGTCTGTATTAAGGTACCACTGATTCCCACAGTTCTTAAAAGATGTGCTGTACTTACACTGAGAAACATGTTATATCTGAACTATTAATATCTATGAAGATAAGAGCATACTACTTGTTCTTTAAGCATATTTAGATAGGAAAATAAAGATGGCTCAAAAAACACATTCCAACAGCAATGCTAAGCTAAATAAAACAACTTCATAAACCTCCAACACAAGTGGTATCTAACTCAGCACATTAAATATTAATTCAGAAAGACTAAACTTATCTAATGGGATCATTTGAATAAAACTCTCCTCATTACAGAACTCTACCAATTATGTCAGTTATTCGGCTTCTAGGTTGAAGTAAACGAATAAATAGGGAAAAAAATGAAGTAACACAAAATACAGTAATAATAAAAACAACAACAACAACTCAAGACAACAATGTGGAAGGGCATATTTATAAGAAAATCTTAAAATTGTGTACTATACATATAAATCTTACTCTTTTTCAGCTATTCTTTTCTGCATATATATTTTTGAAAATTTACCAACAAAAGTCTAGTATTTATTTTCCATACGTTATAAGTCACCTTTTGAAATGGAAACCTCCTCACTTCCTCTAACGAATAAATTTTGTATCAGCCAGATTTATGCACGCAATAGAATATGTAAAATCAGATACAGTATTTTTGACCAAAAATGCCTGAAGCATCTGGTATAAAATAAGTAGCACTTCTTGCAATATTTATCATTTAGTCAAATTAAACTATATTATGACAAAGTAATCTGCAGAATAGCTTTCACTTATAATGTATCTGAGATTAGATTAGTAACAAAGTAATAATCTTCCTCACTTCCATTACAACTTTTGTCTCCAAAGGTAATTGTTTTTCTACGGGTTACTCGAAAATTAAAGAGTAAAAGAATAGAAGTTCCTGCAAAAGGAGTGGAAAGCATGCAAAGTAGGGATTCAAACATTTTAACTGCAATTACAAATATCAAAATTGAAGTACAATGCTACAGCTACTTTATTCCTTCCTGGAGGTTAAAACTGAAAATTGAAGAGTGAGTACAAATGCTGTGGCTTAGGCAGGAGTAAAGCAGGCTGAATTGTTACTTCATTTTTAGAGTACTTTCTGCAGCACAGCCAGAAGCCATCTGTTTCTTTTGATTAGCAGCAAAACAATCTTGCATCCTGAGGGAAAGTGGATGGGAGATGGCTGATGGATATGGGGGAGTGTTTGCATCTATGGAAAATCAATTTAACCACAAAAATCACAATTATATTAAGGGAGCATAGCTTATCTCTTCATTTGTAAACATCCTACTATCAAAAGATATCATTTCCTACAGTTATAAGCTTATCCAGCTGTGCGATGCATCCGCCAGTAAGTGCACTGAATTGCTCCTTGCCCCTTTTGAGTGATGCATCGCATCGCCTCAAAGATGGCTCTGAAGTTGCTTTGTGCTCATTCTACAGCCCCAAATTTCTGCCAATAAAGACAAAGTGCGGGTGCATAATTCCAGTATGAATTAGCTCCAAGTTATCATTTTGGGGGTCATCCTTGTAGGCGAAAGGATTTTGAGACGGCATATTATGCAAACTGGAAAAACATTTTATCCAGTTATGATGGACTTAGGCGCATAGAACATTTCAGATGGATATTGGATTTAAACATTTTTAGATAGCTAACAGATTTGAACCTCTTTTTCCGAAGCACACCATTACAAAATATTACCTAGAATAATAATAAGCAGCACATACAGTTCATATGCTTACTAGGGTCCAAGACATTATTTACTATGAAGTGTAAACTTGAACACTTGTGCACAAGCGTTATGTAAATATTCTGAAATATTTAACATACTATCATGTATCTTAAGATTTTCTTTTGCTACAACATTCATAAAAAGCTAGCTCTCCTTGTGCGCGCATAAATGACAGTCCGAACAAAATTATTCAGGCCCCTGGGCCCCTCACTGAATGACTACAAAGTTTTATTCAGTTTGTGCAAGAGGTCTTCAAAGTTAACAACAACAAAAAAAATAGACCTTTTCACTTCTTTGGAATCTTTTTCTAATCTAATTTTTCTATCTGACAATATATTTTTCCCACTTATTACACAAACCAGCAATATCTTGAGGGCTAGCTAAGAAGCTGTCTATTTTTGTGGAACCTCCAGTTGTTTATAGCTGGCTTTATTCAAGCGAGATGCTCAGTGTAGAAAAATAGATTACATGTTCTTCAAGACAATTACGAAAAATATAGGCAAAGAGCCACAACAAAATGATAACTCGGTATTGAAAAAGCCTAACTAAAATCCACACAACGTAGCTTTACATGTGGAAAGAGTGACCTAAAGGTCAGGGTGTAAAAAGGAACTATTATCTCCTGATAACGGTTTAAAATAAACAAGATACAGAAGAGTTCATCAGTTTTGCTATAGGTAAGTATGTTTTTGGTGATTTTTCTCATCAAGCATCTGGTTTGAAGTGCTTCTGAAAGAAGAATCAGGTAATCACTGGAATATTAAAAAAAAAAGCAAATCTAATTCTACCTCAAGAAAAACAAAATCATTCTTTCACCAATAATGACAAGTTTTCAAGCTCTTCTGTTAGCAAATCAGACAACACCTTTTTAAAATGCTAATTTTGCCCTTCTTCCAGACTGCATGGATTGAATCCAATAACCCCAGTGGATTTTTGCTCGGGCCAAAAACACAATAAAAAAATTCTTCCTCTCCTGCGAAGGAAGAACCCTCCTTACCTGAAACACTTTCCTCTGAGCCTTCTATACTTAGCACAAATACCAGGCTATAGTTCCAAATATCACATGTGTTGCTGATGACATTGCTTCTATACCTAAAAGGGTTTGTCATAACACAGGGCTGTATCGAAGCAGCTGTGTATTTTCAAATAAGTTTGAAAAACACCAACAAATTTTACACAGATATATGGCTAGTCTACTTTATTTACCCCTAAAGCCAGTAACAAAACATTAAACATTACACTGGTTTAGTTGGAATACCAGGAGTGTTCCACACAACATCAGCTGAGAGAGACAGTTGGCAATCTACCTTGACTATCAATCTACAAATCTTGAACCACCATATAGCTTGCTACCAATAAAGAAACAAAATGCTATACATAAATATTTTAATAAAAAGAAACTTGTATAATAGTACATGCATTTGTAAGGGCTGAGCATGGGGTTGGCTGAGCTTTCTAAATAGGTAAGAACAACTTAACTGAATGCTGTGATGGCTCATGCAAGTACTATACTGCAGGGGATGGGTCAAATATCCAAACAGAAATCAATGAGCAGGCAAGAATCTTTTAAAAAGCAATACGCAATCTCAATTCTGGGCAAACTACTTGAAACAATAAGAAACTCAAACAGTGGGACACAGAAAAAGTTGCCCTCTCAAAATCTAAGCGATAAAAATGATTTACTTTTTGTGAATCGCTGGTCCTAAAAACTGAAGCTATTGTAACACTTACCGTTCCCGGTCTTGTTCAAGGGCTTTTTGCTCAGCTTCTAGACTAGCCTGCAGACCTGCCTGCTCGCTGCAGCTGTTGTTCAAGGTAGCAAGTTTCTGTTTCTGCTCTTCAATTTCAAAGTCTATTGTAGAACGACGCTGCAAAGCAGAATGCCTCCTTTCTAACTTAGCAACAGCTTGTTCCAGTGCCTCTCTCTGCTGTTTTTCCCTTGATTCAAGGATTTCTTTTTCCTTCTTCCGAACTTTTTCTTCCTGACGAGCTACGTTGGCTGTGAATTCAAATGTTTCTTGAAGCTGCTGCAACTGATTTGTGCTAGCTCTATATTGTGCAAGCTGCTCTTCTTTTTCTTCTATTTCTTTCTCTATTTGATAGAGAGTATTATCTAATCCTAAGAAGCCTCTATCGAGGACTTCAGAAGCTCTTTGCTTTTCTTCCAGCAGTGCTGGCAAATGATTACTCTTCAGGTACTCAAGCTGCCGTACTTTAGATTGAAGCCTGTATTCCGCTGTCTTTATCTCGTCAAATTCATCAGCCTTGAGCACAGCATCTGCAAAGTTTTCATCATCTTTCTTTACATTTACATGTTCTTCCTGTGCAAATTTTAAGTGTTCTACAGCTACTTTTTCATGTGCAATTTCCTTTTCTAGGTGATCCATTTGTTGAACTAAATCTTTTTCCAAAATAGTCAACTGTTCTAGTTGTTTCCTTTTAAACTGTATGAAACTATCCTGTGTTTTTTCTAACTCTTCGCAGTTTTCATCACCTTCAGATCGGGCTTCCTTGACTTTCAAAAGAGATTCCCTGATATCTTCAAGATCTCTTTTCTCTTCTTCAAGTCTTTGTACATCCCCTCTCTTCAGGAGCTGTATCATGACCTGCTTTTCTCGAAGCTGTTCTTCTAGATGAGCCACAAGCATCACCTGCTCCCTTTCTTGTTCTTCAAGTCTCTTTTTTTCTGATTCCAGCTTAACATATTGTTCATCCTTCTCCTTTTTAAGTTTTTCTAGTTCTCGGAAAATCTGCATTTTCTCTTCTTTTTCATTATGATTAAGTTCTTGTAGGCGCTGCAATTCCTCTTTGACACGGGCAAAAATTTCTTCCTGCTGTTTCTTCTTTTGAAGCTCTATCTCCTGTTGTTCCCGCAATCTCTCTTCTTCAAATTTTTCTTTTTCAGCCAGCAAATCCTTTAACCTGCTCTCAATGTGAACACTTCTGCGTTTCAGACTCTCTTCCTGTTTTCGAATTTGCAGCTGTACTATTTCTGTTTCTTTGCGCTGTGACTCTACTTCTTGTTGCATTCTTACAAGTTCTGCTTTGTCAGATCTTTGTTTCTCCTCCATTTCTTCTATTTGTTTCCTACAAGAAAACATTTACATGAAATATATCAAACTCTTTTGTTTGTTTTGTCCAAAAGACAATATATCACTTAGAAGTTAAAAAGTTTTGGACAGAGATTTTGCAGCACATACCACAATTTTATATATATATTTTTTAATACTTTTGTTTTGCTGCAGGTTAAAATCTTATACTTCTTAGAAGTAACTCAATCCTTGAGAAAATGGCACAGATTCATATAATTTATTTCAACATGTAATGTTGTGGATACATTAAATTCTAAGAAAATACGTTAGATAGCATTTATGTTGGTAGAATAACGTTAGACTATATTAGCTTTATCCAATCCAATAAAAATATTGATAGAACGCACAGCGCACAGTGAAAAATAACCATATATATTTTTACGCATGCACACTTATTTTCACACAAACAGAAGTTAATAAAAGGACTTGGTGTGAAATTTGCCTCACCAAATTTGAGTCAACAGATGAATTGAAACAATGTCTTCTCTTTTTGTGAACCCAACTGATTTTCTGATAAACGGGAATATAAGCTTAGGAACAGATGGAGTTGAAAGACAAATTTAAGACAAAGTATGGCCCATGCAATAACTCTTTTAAAGGTTCTAATGGAATCCAAGTGAGGAAAGACTGAGACTTGAAGATGCCACAGTTACCCCTATACTACAATCACCTGAATACACATAGAAACAACCTATAGTCCCTTGGTTAGTTTGGGAGAAGTTAAAATCTGATTGATTAGAGGACAAACAAAGCAACTTCAATGCAATCTGAATTCAAAGTCTATCAACATAACAAAGAGGATAAGATCAGTGATTCTACTGCATCATTTTCTGAAAGAAATCTTCCAATTGCTCAGAGTTTGGGTTGGATTTGTGTGTTTTGTTTTGTTTTTTGTATTTACTTTGAGTTTAATTAACTTGGTCCGACTATATAAAAACTCTTTCAAAACTGAGTAAGCAGTATGAAGTGGAGAAGGCAGAAAATGTCTTTCAGCTTATGAATCTAATCAGTGCTGTGATCTGCAACAAGGTGAGATCTCTTACTTGTAAAATCTTAGCAGATATGATGAGCCAGAAAAATCAGCTTAGCTCTCCAGCTGGTAACAATGCTTTATTTTTTGTTTTGAACTGATTGCTAAATGGCATTCTGATAAGTATTATTAGCATGCCCATGCCATCGTAGAAGCTTTATTTACAAGAAGCAGAGTTCACAGATTAATCAAGATTCAATCCAAAAGTGACTGGAGCGTAAAAAAGATCCAGGTAAAGAGCCTCATTTGTCATCTTTAAAATAACGCTATGAAACCTAAGAGCAAGAATAATATAATATACTACATTTATATTGTCCACTCTCTATATATCTTTCTGTTTGGTATTCCCTTTGCTAAAGATCACTGTTAGCTGCAATGAAGCTTGTCTACCTGGTTACAAATCCATAAGAATTGACAATTCTTAAAGGAAATGCCAAAACTTTCAGAGGAAAAAAGAAAGAGGGATAAGAATATTTATATCAGGACACCCTACTTACTAATACCATGATTCAAAATCATTTAAATGAGTCCACAACGTTCTCTCTCTCTCTATATATATACACATGTGTGTGTACTTATATACAAACACGTATACTTAAAGACCAGAGAATAACGTTACCTTTTACTTTCTAATTTTTCAAGCTCCTCTCGTTGTTGTCTTTCAAATTCTAGCCTTATTTAGGAAAAAAAAAAAAAAAATAAAATCTTGAATATATAAGAGCAAGATACACAATTATGTAATTCACAATGATTATTATAACAATGATGCAAATGAAAAGTTTTATAAAACTACTTTCTACAGTAAAAGAAAGTATTTCCTTCATTAGGGTTACAAATTAGGTATCATGCTGTCTGACACTTAAGTACAAACAGAAAAGTGAATGAATTTCTGGGGGAAAAAGACCATTTAAAAAGTTAAGATAAACACGACAAATGATTAGCATAGCCTCTGCAAGTTAACTACATGCGGACATGGCAATCAATACATAGGAATTGAATTTCTCTACCTTAAACAGATCGGTCCTTTTACAGGGAAAAGACTGCCATGGGAGGTAGGGGGAAACAGAGCAATCAATTAAGAGAGGAATTGATAGCAAAAACATATTAGCAGTACAGACTATTTTAACATCACCAACAGTTTGTTTTATTAGAGGTTAAATCGGTTAGATTCATGGAACAGTCAATCACACTACAATTCAAAGTAAAATTTAAATAGTTATTCTTTCTAAACATGTTTTACAAGTGCCAATGATAGTTAATCGATGCTCATAATCCTATGGTTTATTAGCTTGGCCAATTCTGAGAAGGGAGTGAGCTACGGAACTATGCTACAGCATATGCCTGCAATTCTTCCTTTTCCTCCCAAGAAAAGAAGCATTACTATGATGTGATGAGTGAGGCTGAAAAGAATTCATACCCCTGTGAAGTGAAACATTCATGGACAGAACACAATACAAGCCCATTTATCTAAAATATTTTGAGATTTTAATATGTTTAGCTTGATAAGGTTGTGAATAATTACAAGAGAGTATTTTCTGTCTTTTTAATATCAGCTCTTATTACAGTTGTACAGAAGTCTCTTATTTTAATTTCCTTTGAAAGATTTGTATTCTTTAAGGCAATCTTCCAAAGGAAATAGTCTCTGTGCTTTTTTTAAGCATAAAGAACCTATATATGAGCTGAAGTACTCAACCAAATACACAAATATTCAGTTATTTCAGAGCTGCTACATCTTAAGAAGTTCACAGGTGAGAGAAATGCTGAAAAAAAATGCAAGACTGCACCACAAGCTAACTTCAATTATTTGAGGAACTGCACTTTAAGATATCATGACTTCAATTACGTAGGCATGTGTTTTAAATGTAAGGTATATTTTAATATCTCTTTCTAAAATCATACAACTGTCTGAAAGGAGTTATCCTTGGAAACATGTGGAAAATACAACACTAATGTAATGTTTATTAAACAATTCAAGTAAACTTTGACTCCAAAGTGTTTAAGAAGCATCTTTCTAACCGCTGGAATAATGGAGAAACACTAATTTAAAAAATTCCATTTTTCCCCATTTTAGATTGTTATACACAACTCCAGATATTCAGAGCCTTCATATAAATTTCTCACCAAGACCCCTTTACATTTACATTAAGATCATGTCTAAGATGGGATCTTGTAGGCGCTATCTCAATGCCACAGCACAAGGAGAGATAACTTAAGTATATTTCATCAATTTCTGTAGTAGTAGTGCAAGATTCACAAAGTTCTGCAAGAGCAAGTACAAAAGCAATCTTAAGAGACCTTCAGAAAGCAAAAGTCTTGTTCAGTGGTTACTAAGCTTTCTTCTTTTTTAAGCTATACCTGATAATCCCTCATTGTAGCTAGTCTGCCTCTGGAATTCATAGCTGCTAGCTCTCACTTCTTAGCTAGGGCTTGGCTGTCACTATATTCATCGTTATTTCAGTCCAAAATAATATAGAGCCAAGGGATTTGGAGTCTGGAAATGCAGATTCCCATTAAGCACTGTCAGATGTAAACCATCTATGCTAGGAGAGTTGGCAGAGACGATTTACAAGTATTCCCATGCTTAGTTAAGCCACAGTGAAGTAAAACATTGCAGATCTGCTGACATAATTCAAAAACCCAGAGCAAAATCTTTTGATATTGTGACACTTCTATAAAACACATAATTTGGCAAACATATTTTATATCTACATAAAAATGGTAACTGGCTTTTGATAGAGATCTTATACAAGGAAAGTGAGCCATCATAGCAATCACTGATAAAAAAACACGTGAGCAGTGAAAACTCCCTGGTTTTCTCTTTGATTAAGCATCTCTACCACCTTCGCCAGTCATGTGAAGGCAATAAGTTTTATCTTACACTGAAATGAAACTAGAGCTGCTCAAAGGGTTGTTCAGAAAAGACAGGAATGAGCTACACAGAAACAGTTTCTTCTTCAGTGTAACTGGCTATTTCCCAAAGCAAATACAGATCACCATCAACATCCCAAACAGCAGCTTCCAAACACTACATCTAGCTGCTCTAAAAATTTATATTTAATGAATTTTAGACAAGTGAAAAATAGTCCTGTGAACAGACGGCCTAACGCAGCCTTGTGTATTGCTGCTTATTTAGGTTCGGTGATGCCTAAGATGGTCTGAGCTCCACTGAAGGCTCTCCTCCCACACGGATATTCAGCGTCTCTGTTCTCTACCAACCGTGCTCACACTGCAGACTTTATTATTGCAGGGGTAATAATGATGCATGTTTTCCACATCTGGCTGCCCATTTTATCAACACGTTCAGGAATCCATTACTTTTGAGACAACTACCTCTGTAATATTTGCTTCAAACTGGTTATGGGTTCAAAGGTGTTTCAGGACAGGAGAGGAACTAGGAGGCAGAACAGGCAGTCAATGATTGCAGAAGCCTTCTTTCTTTAAGAAGCTAGTAAAAAAAAAAATCTCAGCATCCCCAATAACATCATTGGCTGTAACAAATCACTGCCAGTTTTACAAAGCACAGATGCAAGACTGATGTTTTTTGGATTAGGATATCCTTAATAAAAATATTTTTTCTCATAAACTCTACTCCCTTTATTAATGTGAGCGCTATTGTGAATAGAAAAAAAAAATATTAGCTTGAAATTAAAAAAAAAAATACAGATATTAAGGACTAGAATCTACTCTTTCTTCTTTTGTAGATCTACCACAAAGGAACTTAATCTGATCAGTGTAGAATTAAATAGTCACCATTTTCCTGGAAAATGTGGAGTATCTAGTGATAAGGACAGTGTAGATAAGCTGCAGAGAAAAGGAAGTCAGTTCTACTAGTACAATACCACAATAGCTTAATTTACACAGCACAAAAGTGTGATCCGGTACTACATCTATTAGGAAAGACTGAGTACTATCAGGACTACAAAGATGGTACAATGCTGTTCAGTAGCCCAATTTATGAGATTAATTAAAAAACCCAACATGCTGAAGACAAGACAAAATCAAGGTTTCTCATGAGTGGTTTTAGAGTTACAGTGTAATATACCTTACAGAAGGTCCACAAATGAAATCTTCAACACAGATCTACAAGCAGAACTGTTTTATCCAAAGCTTATTACCTGAAGCAGCGTTGCATGACACTGGATTAAAGACAAAGACTAGGAATGAACAGAACAAAGGATTTTGCACAGCAAGCCAAAGTTTTATGCAACTATCTCCACATATGGAAAATCTACAGCCAAACAAACAAAAAACAAAAAAATACAGCAAAAGCTGCACACACAGACCACCCATCTGAAAAAAAATAAAATTAAAGATATCACTGATTTTCACATGGGAAAGAAATAAAATAAGCAAGACCTGCGTGATATCTCCTTTAAAGAAAAACAAATGAAGTTAGAGAATAGAACCATATAGAAAGAAACACAAAGTGCAGCAAACTCCTCTACTCAAGCAGCATTTAGCTGTCATTACCAGACACACTGTCTAAGATACAGTAGAGATCTTGTTATGCATAATGTCTCAGTGACAACCACTAAAAGTAGTGGGACTGAGAAAATATAGGTTTAAAAATCAACTGCTAATTTGGACAACACTTAACCTAAACAGTATAAACACATTCATCTCCTTGCCAGAAAAACACCAGATTAGGAAGGAATTTTCTACAATATAAGACAAAATACTCAAGACCTAAAAATACTAGGGACAGTGAAGCAAGGTAAAACACCCGTCACCTACCCTGCATAGGAGGGAGGGAGGGACACAGATGGACAATCCGCTCCTTGGAGTTGTGCTATTGTGTAGAAGGATCTGAAAGACTTCTGGTGCCACGAAGGAGAATGACTCCAAGCTCAGCAATGGAGACCCTCGCTTTCAACGGAGGAAAACCCGGGGCAGGTATAGCAGAGGTGTCACCAGCTTGGCTCCCCAAGACGGCAGCAGTTCTGGGCACAGGCAGCAGCAGAGCTTTAATATTTAGGATGCACCTTTCGGGTACCAGCATGGGGCAATCTGGGGAAAGCTTTCGTGGAATGCACGCCAGAGGTAATGCACCTAAATTTCACCCTGCATGACAGGGATAAGTGGGTTTTGGTGCTTTTTTTTTTTCCTCCCCAAAGAATAAATTAAGTGTTTTTAGTGGTAGTTCAAACTGCAAAACAAAGGCAAAACTTGAAGTAATAGTATTTTTGCTGTTTAAAAGCTGAATCTTTTTCAAAAGCGTGTAAACTCTCCCTACTGTCCCATTTTCTTCATTTTAGAATAACAAGCATTAACGTGCTCTGAAAGCAGAGTACAAAAACTAGTAGAAAAACTAGTAGAAAAACCAAGTGCTTTAAGAGTTATTACAAATCATTACAAGTTTCTTTTAAGTTCTATTTATTTATTTATTTATAAGTACACCGTACTTTAAATCAGGTACTATTACTTTCTCTCAGACTCTGAAATAGGTCTAGATCACATACAGCTTCAAATTGGACAGCCTTTAATGACATACCCAGAAATTAAGAAAATTCAGCCAGCTACCTATGTAGACCTTAAAGCCACGCACACGGAGCAATTGTCATTTATCTGCTATCTGTTGTTATCACAACTGAAAGGAATAACCCACAGGCTCTTCTGGCATTGATTGGTAAAGATACTAGACTTTACAAGAGGTTTATTGCAACCTACAGAAATTGCAAATTTAGCTACCAGCCTTTAGGTTATCAGTACTGGAAGAAAAGAAGAGCTTGAATTACCAAATTAACAGCAGGCAGAATGCTGGTCATCTACAGAAGCCCCACCCAAAAAAAAAAAAAAATTGGCCTGCTACTGAATCTAGCTCTGCACAGAAGGTGAGCAGTATGCCATTACATTATGAGGAACTCATACTACAGCCCAGCCCAATGTAATAAAGGTTCAGAATAAAGGAAGGAGTCCACACCCTATATTGCAAGCTAACGCTTTATGGGTATGGTGCCATTGGCTTTGAATATGACTGAGTCCTAAATGCTTGGGAAATGCTTTATTCAAAACGTGTTTTCTTTAACTTGCAATTACCCCAGCCACCTGTTTCCCTTGAAGTGACATATTCTGCAGAATTACACCTCTTTGGACAAGCTCACAACATCACAGGGAAAAAAAAAAACAAAACACTACTGTCACAGTGGATGATATGGAAAGCAAACAATTTTAGCATCAACATAAACAAGCTTAAAATTATCATGGAACCACAGCCTAAGCTGAAAAGCTGCTATTGCCAAATTGCTGTCCACAATGATGCATCAATTATGGAATATGCTTTCTTCTACTGATTTACAAGACCAATGGTCAGTTAAACAGCAGTACAAACTTCAGAACATACTTTGTCATTGCAGAAGTCATAAAAACAGTAAAACCAGTCATATTTGAGTGTGGGTTTTTTTTTTTTTTTTTTTTTTTTTTTTAAATCACTGATCTATTAGAATGAGAACCGCCTCTGCACTGCGTGGGCAATGTATATTATTAGGTATGGCATATATTGTTTTAAACTTTGTTAAAGCCTCTAAAGACAGGGATAAGAGTTTAAATTCTGAATATGCAACTATGAGCTTCCTCACTTCAAAAAACAAATGTATGTAACAACAACTGGAACAGATAGGTTCTATTGCTCACACACAAGTAACAGTCATGCATTTCTCCTGTAAGGTGAGACTTAAGTATAATGCTTGCTTGTGCTTAGAAATTAAGCAAGACAAAATATCCATTCCTGCAAGACAATCCACAAAGATTAATTGGATGCAGAAGAGCAGGACAATATTAATAATTAGCCCTCTGCTCATAGTTTACAGACTAATAGCACACAGGCATGAAAGTGTTCAGGCATATGAAGGTATTTCACCTAACTTGAGCCACAATTTCAACATGAACAGCTCTCACCACACCCAAAAAAGCAAAATACAAGTTAGAAGAAGTGCTGGATGGGTAGAGTTTTTAAAAATTGCTGAATACATTGATAATTTAATTATATTAGTCATACTAATTGAGTTCCAGGAAAGCAAGGCAAGATATTTGAAGAACTGACAATGAAAAAAGAAGCTATATTGCACAAAAGGTTGGGGGAAAAAAAGAATTTGCAGCAAACTACTCCATCCTAGATCAAGTAACTCTTCTATTTATCGTTTATTGTTGTTGTTGTTGTTCTTGCTGAAATCACAAATCACAGGAAAATTCCCTTCTACAAGACGTGATTTAGCATTATCTGAAGACAGTATGAGCTCCTTGGGCAGGGAAATCATTGTTAAGCCTACCTTCAACTGGGCCATGCCCATGCCATTATATTTTGCTGTAAATCTGAAAGAGTAAACATGAGGCAATGCTGAAACAATCTGTCCTGGTTTACACTGACTGCAAAGTCAAGGCCAGCACTGTGCAGTATGATACAATTATTCATAATAGTATTTTAAACAGAGTCATGCCATTAGACTGGAAAAACCCACTGTAGGCCAAGGTAGATCAATAACTAGAGGTAACAAAGAACAGCCAGGAACTTTCATAGAACTTTCCCTGGCCCTCAGAAGATGTAATTCTAGCAGTTGTCACTACAAGTTCAATAACTATTTGAAAAGGCTAAAGAAACAGGAAGAAAAATATACATATATACATGCACAGTTTTTTGGTTTTTTTTTTTGACCTTCTCTTTCTTCTCTGTCTGAAAAAAGTATGTTATTTATGAACAACTATCTCACTGTTTCAAGTTCTCAGCAGGTAGTTTACTGGCAAAAGAGCAATAAAGACAGAATTTGAAGCAACGGTATTAGATATACTCACAGTATTTAAGACTTTGCTTAACTTGAAGTTATTATTACCCATCTGATCTTCCTAAATTCTAACAGATAAAGAACAACCCCCCAGTAAAACTCAGGAATAGAGCTGTACTATCCAAGCTTGTAATTCAATTTATGGCCAATTTTTCAAAAGCACATAGGTGATTTAAGCATCCCATCTCACTCTCAATTAAAAACACAGGCACTAGCTACTGAAAAAAAAAAAAAAAAAAAAAAGAACAAAAACACCATCAATTCTCTATAAGTCACTTAAACAACACTGGTAAAGATATTAAAGCAGATTCTCTACAATAAGTACTCTATTTCCTTGTAACCATATAATAAAATGGTTTTCCATATCCTAACTTGGCCACCTACTAGGAGGTACATAAGCAAGAACATAAGACATGAATTTTCCAGACTTCTTATGCCTGCATTGGTTTTATACTAATTAATTAATTTTCAGTTTACAATTCATTTTTCTTATGAAAAATAGTTAACTTGTAATTCTGAAGAAAGCATAAATGCAAATTTGCAATGTCATTACTGTGCTGAACTGCCTTCGTTAGAATACCAGATCTTTTCTCCCAGAAAACTTGCATGTCAGATCTGTCAGTGGGGCTGTTTGCTGGTGCAGTTACGGTTCTTGTATTTCAATAGTGAGACCCCAGGTAAAGGAAAGTTTTAAGCTGGATAGAAAGCTTCTCGGTGTCTTTTTACCCCATTTTCTAGCATGAACTTGAATTCCCATTTTCTAGCATGAAGTTGAATTTTTAGTTCAAATAACATTTTTTTTAGAAGTTCTCACCTCATTCAGAAGCTCATTATTTAGTACGCATATACTATTAACATGAGAACAAAATATTTTCCCTTACTGCCATTTGGAATATTCAAACCATTAAAATGAAGAACAGGTGCAATTGTAACAAGAACATTTTTTAATATACTCACCCTGGATTATAAAGCATAACAGCTGATAGGTTCTCACAAGATTTTGAAAGATCTGTCATAGACAAGCTGAAGGAAGACAGCAGTCCACTCTAACAACAGACCATAAAATATATATTAGACAAACACTGCTGTGCTTGCAAACTTTTTTTGTTTCACTTCATGAAATATGAAGTATTATATGTGAAGCAAAACTAAAGCAAATCTACAATGTTCAAGGTATGTCTATATTAGCAGTAAAGTTGTGAAGAGGTTGAAATTCACTCAAATACTTATTTTATCTCACCTTTCTTTTTTCCCTTAGTTTAGCAGCTTCTTTGGGGTGGTTAAAGCGAAACATATTGGTTCTTCCAAGTAATATAACAGCACCTGATGAGAAAAACACACACCATTTACTGACAACAGACTATATCAGGAAATGCCAAATAATTTTTCTGTCATCCAATATGTAAGCACATAAAAAAATAAAATAAATAAAAAAATAAAAAAACAAATAAAAATAAATAATAAAAAATAAAATAAAAATAAATAAAAATAAAATAAAATAAAATATATTTTATTCCTCCTTCTTCCTACCTAAAAAAAAAAAAAATATATGTTCATGCACACAAAGGTCAATCATGTTCATGCAGTTTAGTTTAAAGAATAAGTAGAGGAAGCAGTCATAGCAGCTGCCCCAGTTTGACCTATACGTTTCAACAGTGGTACTTTGGAGGCTACCAGCAGGTACCAAACACCATGGGAATGTCCATAAATGTGACTAAGAACGAACTAATCATTATTCATCCACTTCTGATCGAAGTCAAGATTGAATCAACCTAAACTGAAAGCTACACTTTTTCATAATTTGTACTCTCGCTTACCTTTTTCTTTTTTATGTAGAACAACACTGAAGTTTGTCATCAATCAAAACAGGCTTATTAGTCTTTTATACCCAATAGTTATTTTCTGAGGAAAGAATCTTGAATAATTCATATTGTTCAATGCACATCTATTATCGTATTTAATCAGCTACGGTACAGGTCATATATAATGTGATTCTGGGCAATTCTTATAATATTTTAAAGACACTAGCACCAAGATTAATACTTTCCCACTAAAAAGCACATTGTCAGTGATGTCTCACTACTGTCATAACATCGAAGTCTTCCAAACTAACCACCACAAAATCAAGCATTTATCTGTCGAATGGTGTGAGGCACTTTTAAAAGAGAATAGATTCGATTACACTTAAAACCTGAAAAAAACTGCACTTACAACTGCTTACTACAAACAAATTGTTATCGTCTGAGAATGAAATGCTGTACTGAATAAGCAGTGCCTCTCTTAAAATTAGCTTAATTAGGAACACCAACCTAAATAAGGTCATTCAGTCTTGGCATTTCAATGATAAGAGGCACTATAGTCACAATATCACTTCTTGCTGTATACACACCACCTCAATTTTGGACCATAAGAACAGTCCACCTCAGACTAACATTAAGAAGAATTACCTTCCATAGATCTGTATGTAGCTTTGCATTGCAAAGTCATTTTGATACCACTTCTGTAATTTATGACAGAAGCTGATTGACCCTTTCTTGAAGAACTGCGCTGGGTATATATACATATATATATATATATATTTAATTTTTTTTAAATGTAAGCATATTAAAAGGGGTCCCTGCTAGTCATGACTGCTGTAGTGAAAGGGGTAAGTCTTCACACGCTCACAGTCATGCCAAACATCTCTCTGTTCCACTCTTGCTGGCTGCCTGGAAGGACGTTTTCATTACTTTAGCAGAGGAGACATTGACGATTCCAGTGAAATTCCTTCAGTTACTTTCAAATGAAGACACAAATAACTGTAAACATTTTTGGCCATGTTGCTAGGTAGAAGTTAGTTAAGTAAATTATTAAAAATTTCAGAATGAATTCAGCTAAAGATACTTGTTCCTAACTTCACATATCTAAAAGAAAACAGGTAGAAGAGGCTTAACAGCAGCACATGACATTCAAAATCAGATGGAGGATCATATGAATTACAACTAGGTTTTTCTTTAAGTACTTCTCCAAATCATACGATGATGAGCCTAGCATAAGTCTGAACAGGAAGAAGGAAAAGGGGTATGTGCACGTCACATGATACACTTGTGAAGTACTTCAAATCACAGAATGGTTTGGGTTGGAAGGGACCCTAAAGATCATCTAGTTCCTAACCCCCTGCCACAGACAGAGACATCTTCCCGTAAGCCAGGTTGCCCATTTTAGTACACCATTATGGTCAATGCACAGATTTGAAGGGGAACTACAATTCCTCTGCTTCTCCCATTACATTCTTCTTTTTTATCCCAGAATGTCATAGGCATTATTACTTCATGATGCCACTTCTTGCATTATGGAACCTCTATCTGTTTGCTGATATAGTATTTTAATTATTATTATATTAATAAGGAAAAACTACAATCTTAACTCCCACTTGACAGAACTTAGATATGCAGCAACATGAAAACCTATCAAGGAAAAAAAACTTTGGATCAAAAGCATACTGTCAAATATTTCCTAAGCATCAGGTTAGATTGTCCGTTATCGTACAATGCAGTTCCCCATCAAAATGCAAGTGTGCAGCATAAATGTCGTCATGGAAACATAACTGGCTTTGCTATGGGGTTTGCTTTTCATTTGTTTACTCTAAGCAACAATTCTTTTTCTCCTGGAATGTTAAATAGCAAAGAAAAAAAGGTTTCTCAAATACACCGACAGTACTAAGAACAACAAGCACCATTCAAAAACAGTCTTTATCATTTATGGAACTCTGATCTGGTAATTTAATTGGTTGACTCCAACACAAAAGTGACCAGAGAATAGGAAACAAGTATGAAGAATGTATGTTCAAATACCATCAAGCACTTCTCATCTACACACACCAGTATTTTGGAACTGTGCAAACAAAGGTATCCATAATTAAGATCTTCCTAACTTTTAAAAGTTTATTTTCTGATTCTAAAAGTTACTTGTATTAACAAACTGTAAAAAAACAAGCACGGAGAAATGATAATAACTACAGACAGGTTAGCAGTTTGGCCTCAAAATGGAAAATTCATTTTAAACTGAGGATAAATTTAAGGTAAAGAACAAACTCCAGTGAGTATTTGTTCAATTACCTTTACAAATCCTATCAGATGTTCTTTAGAAAAACAAAATATCATAGCAAGTTGCATTACTCAAGAGGCCACATTAGCCAGAATTCACAAACAGTGGAAGTAATCTGAAGAAGGAAGTGGTAATTAATTACCATGCCTCTTTTTTTTTTTTTTATCAACTATTATTAATAACTGTTCATTTGAAAGTGTGCTGAATTTTTTAGACTGTCACAAACGGAAGCATTTAAATATATCAGTAGATAATCAGCAATACCTAAAGCAGATATTTAAAGAGGCTGGCATTTCATGCTGTGAGACTAAATGCTAACACAGCTAGGAGAGATGTATTGTGCACGAGTTGTTAAACCAGTTATTTCATCAGCTTTGCCCACCTGATGTCAAAGCTGCCATCCTTCTTTCAGACTCAATCTGGTTACACAGTCTACAGATCCGCTTGTGCAGCTGTTTTTCAAAATTTAGTAATTCAAAGCAACCCTTTTCCCTGCCCCCCTTTTTCCGAGTTGCAAATTTCTTTAGACAGAAATTCAGAATAATAATAAAAAAAAAAAAACATGGTTCTACTCTTCACAGTACAAAAATCAAGTTGCTGCATATGCCTGAAAGAAGGAAACAGGACCCAAACTTCTGCCTTCGTCTGAGGCCAATCAAACCTATAATGCCTTGGAAATGCAGTAGGCTAAAATAAAGATGAGCCACTGCAAGCACAATTCGTGTGAACAGTGTTTCTTGCCATTAATGCCAATGTCCTAACAATTTATCAATAGGAGTTACTCAGATTCAGGACAAAGGAGTTGGGCTTTCTTTTTTTTGTTCTGTATCTGTAACAGAAACAACTGAATGTCTCTTATTTCACATGAATATACACTTCACAGAATCAACATCCCCTGGCCATAACAAAACTATTTTCTGAAAGCAAAATCTTGCAGCACTTGAGTTTGAAAAGGTGCAAGACTCCTTGTTCAGCACTACTTTGTCCACTGTGTTCCTCATTTGTTAGAATGAGCTTATCCTGAAAGCTTTTGTCCAGGAACGTTAAAGTGGCATTGCTTCTAAGCAGCTGAGCTGTGTTACAACCTCACTTCTCAACATGACTTCAACTCATAGCTAAATGGGAAAGTATGCTGGGTGCTCCTGGAAGATAAAATATCCAGAACCTCTGCTGCAGCACTCTTCAGCTTACTTGTTAGTCCGTCCTTTCCAAGCCAACAAAATACACCTTTGTTCCCAGTTGTACCAGCTGCTTTCAATCATTTCCAGATTTTAAAGCTTTTATATTAAAATTGTAATCCTGTGAACTTCATCTGTAAGGGTTAGCCTCCCTCTTTTTGTCACTTTCCTACAGCTGTAGTTAACAGATACTCCAACTAAATCTCCTGCTACCCAAGAGGATTTGGCAATAGAGTGTTAAGTGGAACTGCACTGAAGCCCTGAGAAGGAAAAAAAAAACAACTCTGACGTTATTTTAGTCATGCAGAGACCAGTATTATTTTTCTTAATATCACACCAATCTAAGCTATCTTCCACGGAGTTCACTTTATGTATAAACTTTGAATGAAATCAGACAGCAAGTATCAGTTCATACTCAAGATTCTGAAGTGGCTCAAATTAGTAAATAATTCTCTTTTCACCACATAGCAGTTCTGTAACAGAACAAAAACTCCATGGCTCTCCATATAACTTTGGGATGCAGATAAGAAGAAACTGAATTAAAATTAAACAGTAATCTCTTCATATACACACAGATTTTTCAGTAGTGTTGCCAGAAATAAACAGATGCTGTATGGAAAACTATACTGTGCTGGGTAATACCTTGGTTTAGGTGCGTGGCCTCAGTAATCTGAATTCCATTCACAGAACACTGCGCTCCATTCAGTGGTATAAGATTCACAGTACCATTGAGATTTTCAAAGATGCAATGCTCACTTTCCAAATCAAGACCATGAAGAACTAAACACACACAAAAAAATAATTAGTCTCTTAACAACTAATAAAATTTGCATGCTGATAGTGATTTATTAAGGACAGACTGTTACATATTCGCAAGCATCTTTTCTTTTTTCCCCACCCCCCACCCCCCAGACCGTGTTCTGTTTGTTCATTCACGACCTCCTGCATTCCTTAAACATTGACCCTATTTCTTGTTTTACTGTAGTGGAAATAGAAGTGTTTTTTTTCTGATTTGTTTTACATAATGCTCTTTTCTCCTGTGTTTTGGCACCAGATTAGTAAATGCTTATTTTGTTCTGTTGGAAAACAGTGAAGAAAAGTTTACATATTTGTAGAGACAGGTTTTTTTGGCTAGTTTCACTGGGAAATCATAAAAGCTTCTAGACCTTAAAGCAGCTACACTTAAGTCTGAATAGATAGGATAAAACATGCAATTGTAGACAATAAGAAAGGCTGAAATAAGGTTATATATTCTATTACACTCAGGCACTTATCCATCAGTTATGCTACTTTCCATCTCTTCTTCAAGTAATGTGCGATTATCTCTACCCATATTGCTTAATCTTACAAAGCAATGTGAATTTCATGGAATTTATATATAAATTTTAATCCAGGCATCTTTTGACCAAATGAAATACACAAAACTATGTTATTTGTCTCTCAATTTCTCACTTGAGAACTAAAGGATGTAGCTTATTTGATTAAACTACCTCTAAGTAGCTGATGTGACAGGTTAGTCCAGTAATGGCATTGAGTTGCTTTAATAAAAAGTAAGAAAAATCAGCACAAGAAGACTATTTACTTTTCATTAACTTTCAGAATTTTCTTCTAAAATCTAAAGTCCAAAGACTTCTTTAGATATAACAATATAGCAATACTGTCTTTATACAAAGGTTAAGAGAATGATTGTGCAATAATTGTGACAGGTGCTGTATGAAAAAGGATGGTATTTTTACGGGAGGCTCTTTCAAAAGTAGCAAGAAATAAATTAGTAACAAGTATATGAATAGATTTGAAGCCAACAAGCTATTTCAGAAGACATGCTTTTTGAAGCAAATCCCATGTAATTTAGTTTTCATAAATTTTCTAAAAATTAAAATACACAAGAACATATAAACAATTAACTACAAGGAAAAAAAAAGAAAAATTATACAGCTCTGTTAACCTATTGGGATGTTGGAAGAAAGAGGAAAAAAATGAAGAAAGAAAATAAAGAAATGCAAAATTCCATACCAATGTCCTGTTCTGTCACAGCATCTTCTCTGCCAACATATGTCTGGCCTTCCTAATTAAAAGAGAGACATATTTTCAACTGAAATTTCCCTCTCTCACACACACACAGATGTTTTATTTTTCTACTTTCTCAGAGTATTCTGGACCAAATACATGTTTAAACATACTACCTGATTTCTTCTTCCTTGTATTTTAAGAATGCTTTCAGTCATTATTATACAATGTTACTAGTAAATGTAAGTTTCAACTGTCCTGCATAGCACCACCGTTGTAGTTTTGAGGCATTTAACATAGATCTAGATTTCAAGTCAGGCTTCACAATCAGAAAAATGGAAAACTAATATAGATAGATAAGCATATTAAGCACCTATCTCTGGTTAACCGGTCTACATAAACCTAAACAGTAAAATAACAGGTATTATTATAATGTAATTCAGTGAATTATAACCTCCTAAGAGCTTTTCTTACTCTAGCAGAGAAATGTAAAGAGCTTTTCTTTCCATAGTGGTGAGATGTAATGAACACTTATATGAGCACTATATTTTGACTACTATTTGACTACTACAATTTGTCTACTGAAAAATCACAAGGCATATAAAGGCTATGAAAACACAGATGTATATTTACCTTCAAGTGATACAAGATGATACCAGTACTAAGAAGATCATCATCAATGCCAATTAGATGAGGCAGTTCAGAATCTAGCACAACACCTATCCCTTCTTTCCTCAAAGCCAACGTTTGTTCCTGTAAAGGACAACAGTATAGTTATTAAAATACGCAAGAAATAGCACTCTTCATTCGCTTTCTAAACCACGCTTAAAGTAACTTATCCTCTGTAATAAACCCTGCTTATTTTTTGGTGATTTTTTTCCTAACATTCTAAATGCAACTTTCATATTTCCAGTGAGTGTTCCAAGCTTGCCATTCAGGAAATCTGTGAAGCTGTTACTTGAAAGAAGCCAGACAAACAGCTGAATTATACCAGATAAGGGAGATCAATCAAGAGAATAACAAAGCAATGTTGTCTAAAAGCAAGCTACGTACCACCTTGCATGACAGAAAGAAGAATTTGAAACTACACAGAATTCAGTATGGCTAAGGAATAGAAAACTGAAAGCGCTTTAGCAATCCTTTAAATAAACTGAACCTTATGCAATAAAAATCCCAGGCACCTGAAAACCTAGTAAGCCTAAGCAGACAAAACATCATGCAATGTAATGGAAGCAGTGACAATAGTAAATAAATGTAGGAAATATTTGCAGAACAAAACTTTAATTCTCCAAAATTCCTTTTGGCCACATTCTGCAATCACCTGTAGGGTAAAGTATCATTCAACAGGAGTACAAGAGGAAGGCTTCAAAAACTCAAAAGAAACATGACCTTGTACTCATCAGTATATGCAATAAATAAGAAATTAACTATACCTTTGAAATAAGGTTTTAGTGTTCAAGAAGTTTATTTTGCAAGTTGAACTCAAATCCTACTGATTTCTTAGACCTCAAAGCTAACAGCAACAGGCTGTGAACATGTACACAGACTGCCTTTCAAAGTGAATCAGTTTTACTACCTAAACAACTGAACCATTATGAGCCAAGGAAGACTGACAACTCAGGAAGGAGAGGCAGCAGCAGCAAGTGTCACTTCTGTGTATTATGAGGCATACACTTTTTTCCTGGTGCCAGCAAATACAGAAAACAAATTTTCTGACAACAGTACGACTACTGCTCCTTTTCCAAGTCATCAACATGCATCCTTCAGAGCCAACCAAGACATTACAGTATTTGTACGAAAAAGCAGAGATTGCTGTATGTATTTTCCTAAGTACAGCAACTTGACAAATCTGAAGAAAACAGATGTAATATTTCATTTTCCTGCACAGTATAAAATGTCGCCAATATTGACACTGTCTAAAAAGTTTTCTTGTGACTGCAAACACCTGGGCAAAATGAGATGGCGACACAACACACTAAAAGCACTCCGAAAGAAAACCAGGAAATCCCTCCCTGGTCACGGGCGAATTAAGAAGTTCTCCAGCATTCAGAAAGAAAGGAAAAAAGCTGTGATTAACGTTGCCCTGCAGCTCCCTGACATTCAAACCGCATCCAGCTATTCCTTGATATTATAAAAGTGTCACCTCATAAAACCAAAAAATACAGCTTAAATCATTGTTCAAGTGAAAAGTAATTTCAGTCAAAATACCTATCACATATTAAATATTTATTGAGTGGCATCTACTGCTATACATAATTTATAACGTTCCTATACGACAAGGCTGATGACTTAAAAGAGTGAATACGGGTGGCTGTTCACACAACTGCTGGCACCTTTCACCCAATGGAATTGATAAAATATTAAGAGCTGAACATTTTTTTCCAGCATAACAAAGCATTTACTAACATCCCGGACTGAGGAAAAAACAGGCATCCCAGGAGGCAAAGAAATGATCGCTGGGTGAGAAAAATCTATCACAAATAATTAAGAATGAAGAAAAAAACGCTTCATTCTCCAGTTTTAAATATTTAATACATTTTTAGTATATTCAGAAAGAGAGCGTGTATAATTATGATTTAAAATTGATGTGTTGCTTATTTATTCAGGTCTAAAATTAGAGAACACAAATTAATTGAGTTTCTAAATCCTTACTTTGTAAATGACTACCATTCATACATAGAATACATCCTATTGACGGAAACATTATAATAAATGCAACAGACTAGTGGGATTAAGTGCAATTTTTTTTTCTTGAATATTTCTTGCCCGTTACGTTTTATCTTCAGATACAATTTACTAAAAATCCTGAATCTTAATCAGTTACCTGGAACAACTGCTAAACTTTAATCATGTGGCTGAAAATTTAATTTTAGATTCAAACGAAAACTCCAAACTGTGAACTTCTGCCCCAAACCAAAATCATAGAAACTCTTTCAACAATATTTATTACTCCGTTCTCTCACATTGAAAGAAAGATGAGAAAAAGGCCAGAAAGAAGTAGCCAAATTGCCCCTCTTTCATCCTTGATGGCATAGGAAGGACACATCTAAAGGAGGAAGGACCTCTTTTGAAATAAATTGAAGGTCTGTAAGCTATTATAAGGCAGAGAAATGATTAGGTTTGATCCGCAACTTGATTCACCTTCATTTGTGTAACACAACTTTAAAAAGCAGTGAATCCATAAGCCAAAATGACAGGAGTAGGAAAGGTCACTGTCCCCATTAAAAAAGTACTAATTCAGAAAATGTATGAAAGCCTCAAGGTACAATTTAAAAAATTCGCATGTACTGCATGCGTCTTATCTTGAATTATCCTTGAAAAGAGAAGTGTACATGTACTCCCTCTGTATTTAAGATGCATTCATAAACTGTGGAAAATAAAGCAAGCCAAGTATTACACACAAAGGAGCACTCCAGTGAATATAAATGGCTGCTCTGTGCGGAGAAAAGTTTTCTTCTTTAGAAGCCTCTAGACCAAATGGACTCATGTGAAGAGTAGAATTATTTTCTGACTGAATTTCTGAGTCAGTACATAAGGAAATACTTCCCGAGTCACAGTAAAGATAAAAGGATTTATATTGTTTGTGTAAACGATGGTCTCTTGGAATTCAGCTCTGACTCAGCAGCCAGAAACGTCCTGATAGAATAAATTCAGTAACACTTTGGTGGCAGCTAGGAGAGCTATTAGGGAAACTCATACCTTCTACACCCTTGTGTTACATTTGCTCTATTAACCAGATCTAGAGGCATCTCCAAGCTCACAGCTAAGATACATGCCAGCACTTTAGAAACATGGTGTTTGTGTAAAGTACCTGTATGACCCTGTAAGTTAATTTTCACCATATACAACTGCCCACGACAAAGAACCATTAGGATACGTAACATTTCTTTCAGTGCATTTATATGCATACAAACACACACAAAAACGGAATCACATTCCTG
Source organism: Anser cygnoides (assembly GCF_040182565.1). Classification (NCBI taxonomy): domain Eukaryota; kingdom Metazoa; phylum Chordata; class Aves; order Anseriformes; family Anatidae; genus Anser; species Anser cygnoides. The sequence goes on along the minus strand of NC_089875.1, from coordinate 2,863,606 downwards.
TTGGATTTTAACCAACAGGATACTGAATTACAAAAAAGAAAGTGAGCCCAAAAGACACTTCTAATATTCCTTGGCCAATCTACCAATACAGTAAAACAAGCAAAACCTTTGCTGTTTCCAGTTGCTACTGGCCCAGCACATATTAGAAAGCATGCATAACTAGTACGGTGTCCTTTCAATGAACAGAACTGCTTGGTGAAGTTTAATTTGTGTCACACTTTCCATTGCAAAATCTCAGTTCTTTCATTTAAATATTCAACAGTTAACTTCTGGCACACAGTTCTGAGAGTACACTGTGCAGAGACTTACAGTAAAACACATTATGCTAGCTAAGTAAATTGTCCAGATGTCTATATTTAAATTATGCAAAAATGCATAATACCAAATTAAAGAAGTTATGGGTAAAAATGTGCAATGACAAAACTCTTCGCATTAATATTTAACCAGACTATATACTAGAGCAAATTCTTACACTAACAGGTACTTTGGGTGCATTTGATTTCATTGAAAATATGCTATTATGTCCTGGGTTCACAAAACTGCCTGAAGATCCTCAGTGCCATGGCACTAACACTAAGCTCCCTATGAAATATATATGTAAACTGTACACAAAGGAAATTCTTAATTGGTTTTCCTCCAGTAGTGTATTCACTATATTTTGCATTCCCTTTAAATCACTGGAAACAAATGCTTCATACCTACAGAAAAAGATATTCCATATTGCTCAGAATTCAAAGGCACCTGAAAATGTGCATTTTAAAACCCAGCAGATACACAGAATTAAAGAGGCTACTCAAACAGAGGCAGTAAGAAACATGGATGTAACATCCTCAGCCAGTCATCCCATGATCAAGACGGGTGAAAAAAACAGGACTTCACTCACTGAAGTAAGCAATTTATAAAATCTCCATCCCAGAATGGTGAAAGATAAGGTGACTTACAATTCCAGTTCTGCAGTAGAGGTTTTTGATAAATCCAGGAAGCAGAGTAACTCCTGAGTTACAGCAAAAAACACACATACACCAGTCAAAGCTAGTTTATGCATGTGTGCTGTAGGAGGGCTACACTGCTTGCATTTCCAGAGATAACCTTTCAGAAAATAGAAAACAAGGTGTAACTGTAGGACAGGCACCATGAGAAAAGCATACAAAACCCAAGCTGGAGAAGTCCCCATTGGGCAATGCTCATTTGCTGTTTCCTTTACTAGGGAGTAGAAAATAAAATTATCCAGCAGCAGATCAGAAATGAAAAACAACCCCTTGCTAAACTGAAGGATGCCATTGACAAGAATAATTTACATAGGTACAAGAAAAACTGGACGAACAGCAAGAAAAGGAAAGGAGGGAATGTGGATGACTGTGCAAGGGTATCTAACACCTAACTCCAAGAACTGCAGACACAGAAAACATAGACAGTTTTCTGGAGAAGGATTATTATTATCCTGCATGCTGTTTTATGCTCCAATAGTGGGCACCATTGCATAAATCTGAATTCACCTACAGGGGCATTTAGTCTGATCCAGTATAATCTTTAACTAATGCAAAAAGGATGAGAATGTTTTAAAGTTTAATTTAAAACCAGATTTACCAGTGTTTTAAAGTATATTACCAGTAAATACACTTTAGAAATTTGTGTTACAAATAAAAATCCAGTCTCTTTTGAATCCCACTGATTTTTGACTTTAAAAAATCCTTAGAGCAATGAGTTCTTCAGCTTTTATGCATAAAAAACAACATAAGAAAACATTTTAACATTTACTGCTTTGTTTCATACAATAGTGTTTTTCTCCTGTGTTCTGAAGGAATAGGATCTTAATACTTTAAACTCAATTTTGTGATACAAAAATCACATAATGATTCATTATGCAGCTTCGTCTGCTTTCAGAGAGTTACCTTTCAAGAGATGTCTGCAGAGAAGCGGCAAACGTGACAGCAGCACTTCTGAATGAAGAGAAATGCCTCCTTCCCTGGCCCTCTCCCTACCTTTGCAATTTGTGGCAACTCCTACAGTTCTTGTCAGGTTGGATGTCTTTCTTTACCTAGCCCTCTTTTTCTTCTCAATTTCTTCAAGGTGTAGTTCAACACATCTATGGATAATGTATTGTCTTTTATATATATATATATATCCTCCTCCCCCTTTTAATAGCACATAGCTTTCTGAATTCTTACATGCAGCAACAATACAAGTTTTACCTATATTCATAGCTTTACATTTTATAACCAAAGGGCACAGCATGTCTTGTTAATGGAAAAAACTCACAACATTCATTTGCATTAGATAGTAAAAACCTGTGTTCAGTCACTCACCATCCGAATGACTAAAGAAACTACACTCTAATTTACTAGCAGAAAGAAATTTTCAGTTAAATTTTGTTAACCTGTAAATCCTTTCTGCACAGAGATGAAGGTTGTCATTGTATCATAAAGCTGAACAAGCTAAATTATAGATCACGGAAGTCTTATAGAATAAACCCAGGAACTGTTTTGCTGAAGAAATTACTAGAGCTGCCATCAAACAATTGAAGTACACATGCTAAATTATTCTGCAATCTTCCACATTAATGTATTGCTTTGACACACTAACTAAATTATCAAATAATCAGGAACTCATATCAACAAAATATTATCATATTCTTGTATGCATCATCTATGTGTCTCAAAGAAGTCTAATTTATCTTCAGAATTTAAAACTTTTCCAGATTTGACACTGGGATATGTGATGCTTATATTTTTTGTATGTCATCCTCCATACAGTGGTACATTTATGTGTTTAGATGTGTTAATCAAATACTCTTGTAAAATATGAGACCTTTCAATGAAAGTGAAAACATACTTTTTCATTATCTGCCTACACTCCCCCATTCTCCCCCCCGTTTTTGCTTTTTTTCCAACGAGGGAACATTTTTTACTTATTTGGATAAGACAGACCATCCTCCAACATGCAATTTTCTGATGGAAGCCTTGAAAAGGTTGTTGTAAATATATTAATTCCATAAGGTGTTGGTAGATAGTAACTGTCCTTCGTTAAAATGTCTGATGACTTCACCTTGCCTGCTACTCTCATGACTCATGTAATTGTTAAAGCCTCATGTCTGAAGCAAAACCCACCAAGCATTTCCACTGTGCACTCTCAGGTGAGCAAACGAATGCTTGCAAAACACCAACCTATTACCAAGTCAAAGTCTGCATAAGAGCTCTGACAAAAGCCAGTCCTGTAAACTCAACTATGCAACAGGATCACTACACTCATATAAAAACAGCTGTAAGTCATGGCCCAGGTCCATCTACGCATATTTCTCTTCCCTTCCAAACACAAACATTCTAACTTAATTTCCACTGAAAGCTTATTACCACTAATAAGTGCAATCATACAGTCCTAGCTCTTGGAAAGGTTTTTAGTGGATTACAAATAGCAATATTTAAGAAGAATACACTGCAAATAGACTTCTATTTACAGAAATTATCTGAATGATTCTGGATTTCATTCTTCTGGAAGAGAAGTGCTACATAAACAGATGGACTACTCCTCTGAATTCTCAACTGCACGGCATGCTAATTATTATCCTGTATTATATAACAGTATAATACTGTATACAGGGGACGTTGTTATGTACTGTAAAGAATACATGGCACACTACTAAAGTTGCACTCCATATTAAGACATGATCACACTAAAAAAAAAAAGTGAAATTTCCAGTTTTCACCACAGATGACGAGAAAACGTATTTGATTAATTCTGTAGTTTAAACAAAGTTTCAGGAATTTTACCTCTGCTTAAAACGACAGCAATGTTCCTCCTATCTCAGAAGGATGAACTGAAAGTGACCTCCTATGTTACCAGTGCAGTTCCCAAATTCCATAATAAAACGTTTGATAGATTCTATTCAGGCTCTCATCCGTTGCATAACTGAAATTGTTTTCAACAGTTTTCTATCTGAACTTACTAATAGTTCATACTCCCGTATTTTGCATCATCATTGACATTCAGCTGAAATAATTATTTTTCTTCTGGTATATTTATTTATTGATATGGTTACTGACAGCATTTGTATCCCCTCTCCTCACTGCCGTTTTAACAAGCCAAACACTTAGCGTCTCCTTTCACCTGACCAGCCTGGCCATACTGTGGTGTTTAACACATCCACTCTCTGCATCTCTCATCTGGACACATCTTCCTTGCCTTAAGATGATAGTATCATAGACTATCCTGAGTTGGAAATGACCCACAAGGATCATCAAGTCCAACTCCTGGCTCCACAAAGGACCACCCAAAAATTACACCTTATGTCTGAGAGCGTTGTCCAAATGCTTCTTGAACTCCGGCAGGCTCGGTACTGTGACCACTGCCCTGGGGTGTCTGTTCCAGAGTCCTCTAGTGAAGAGCCTTCTCCTAACACCCACCCTGAACCTCCCCTGTCACAGCTGCATGGTGTTCCCTTGGGCTCCATCCCTGTCACCAGAGAGAAGAAATCAGGCGCTCCGCTCCCCTCGTGAGGGAGCTGCAGGCCGCTATGAGGCCTCCCCTCAGCCTGCTCTGCTCTGGGCTGAACAAACCCAGGGACCTCAGCCACTACTCACACATCTTGCCCTCCAGACCTTTCACCACCTTTGTAGCCCTCCTTTGGAGGCTAATAGCTTGGTGTCCTTCTTATACTGTGGCGCCCAAAACTGCACACCTTGCTCGAGGTGAGGCTACCAAGGCAAAGCAGAGCGGGACAACCACTTTGCTCGAGCGGCTAGCGGTGCCGTGCCTGATGCACCCCAGCATATGGTTGGTTGGCCCTTTTGGTGCCAGGGCACGCTGCTGGCTCATGTTCAACTTGCCATTAACCAGATTGCTTTCCATGGGGCTGCTCTCCAGCCTCTCATCCCCCAGTCTGGGGGAAGATTTACATGCAGTGTTCCTCATGAATATGCAGGTTTGCTTGTGTCAGGTATCTCTATTTTTCACTCACTACACAAAACATCTGATTCTTCCAAGCTTTCATTTGTCTTTCATGCTGGTGTTGTACTATCTCTTGACATTGAAGTCTCATGCTGTCCTCCCCCCCTTCCATGGAGTTTCAAGTTCTTATTAGTCCCCATGCTTCAGCACTTCAAAGTATCTACCATCAATCTCCCTTCTATTATTCTAATTCTGAGTCATCCTGTCCTCTGTGAGATGTTCTGCTAGAAAAATGATGTCTCCCAACTTTATTATCAACAAACTTCACCAGTTAATACTCCTAAGGAGAAGATTAAAGATGATCAGGGCCAACAATGAGCTCCCACTACCGACTTCCCTCTCCTCTTCTATCATATCCTCGCTACAACCATTTTTTAAGGTCTAATCTCCACACCAGCTAAATAAGGAAACATTTTCCTGTGTGTCCCACAGCCAGGTGGCTTTACTGACAGGCACAGAGATGAGAATGAGTCCTACAGCTGTTTCTAGCATGGGTCACTGATGGACCAGATCACAGACAGACTTCAGTGTGTACTGAGATGGCAAAGTAGTAACAACTAGCTGTAGAAACTACCACAAGATCATAGACAATGTTTTAAATATTATCTGAAAAGGCAAGAATTATATTAAAAGCATTTTTTTAAAAACAAATTGTTCCAACTTTGAAAGACATATGGCAGAAGTATTCCATTTTAAAGAAATCTTCAGAAGTAAAGCATTTCTTAAATTTCCTCACTAACCCTGCAAATACAATCCAGTTAATATTAGTCAAGGCTTTGAGTTCCTCCACAATTTACTTCAGCATAATGAATGTAGGTCAAAGTAGCAGTTCTGAATTTAACATCTGATTTAGCTTTAAATGTTTAGCTCCACTAGGTAGCATTTTAACAAACTTTTCTTCTTTCACTTCATGTTGAGAACGAAGTTTATAATGACTTTTCTGGTAGTTGATGAAGGTATTATCACCTTACTTTTTCCCCCAGAAATAATGTGCTACTTTTTACTAGGTCAGTGACAGCAAACACAAGTTGTCACTTACGTCAAGTTTTTAATGCAAATTAAAGGACTATTAAAAGGTCAGAAATTGCAAAAAAAATATATTCTGTTTGATCTCAAGTCAAACATCTGAGGATGCTACAAAATGACAGAATAAAGTGCCCTTTTAAAACTATCAATTTTATTTTGTATACCCAAAGCATAAAATATTGGTGCTTTAAGCTGACACAAATGTCATTAGTAATTGGTTGCACATCATAAAATGGCTATGTTTGTTGATACTCTTCTTTTGAAAATCTGGTCCATTCAGGAGAATTAAACTTTTCTTAGCAACTATATGCATCTTTCTCTAATTCAAATTCCAGTGAAATAAACCCTACATAAACACAAACATAAATCATATCATTAAAAGTGTAAGATATATTTTATAACATATTCTATACTTATCTAAGATCTGTTTAAGAACATATAAAAATATGTAAATAAAAACTGTCTACATATATATATACAATATATTGTCAATTGAACTGAATTCTCAAAATTGCAGCATTTACTGTACAACTACTGAATGTCAGAAGAGATGAGACACAGGAAATGCCTATGCCCATTAATTAGCTAATGAAGCTACATTATTTCACAATTTTAATAACAAAATATAAATGAACAACTTACTCTGTTTCACAATATCCTGATACAGTCATTTAACTGCTTTTAAAGGAACAGCATGAGGGAACACCAAATGCTTGAAGTGTAAACATAATAAAAGGACACCCGTTTTAATCAGTAACAATAAAGAATCACATAATATACACCTCAAACATGACAGAAACATCCATTTAAAAAAAAGAGAATCAAGAGAATAAACACAAAAAAAGGAGAAGAGGGAAGATGACTCTTGTCATCTTAATCAAGATAACATAATCCTCAAAATATACTCACCAGAAACATGTACTATTTGTATCAAATGGAAGTGTCCTATAAAATTAAATAAATAAAATCTACCTGAGAGGTGAAATCTATAATCCAGCACCAGTCCCTAACACTACGGCCAAAAGAAATATCAGATCTAATGAACAAAATAATAATGTTTAAATCCTATTCCTGAGCCAAGACAGAAATTCCAAATATTCACTGAAAGGAAAAGTCCCAATCACATTTTTGGTCATGTCAACTAAAATTGAATAGAAAAAAGTAATCAAAAAAAGGGTTGGGGTGATGGTAAAGGGATTTCTTGAAATCTTCTTAATCTAGATTAAGGTATACTATGGCATTCTTGGCAGACTAAAGTTTTCTCAGGTTAGAACACTTTTAAAATTTAGGGTCCATTTAGCCCATGAGAGTATACTAGCACAGCTTTGCCAGCTATTAGCAGAAAATAATACTTCATTTAAGGATATAAACCTGCTGTGTCTTTACGGAGAAAATTCAAAGCAATCCACACAAACCCCAAGATGCTACCAGTGACCTTTGCACTTCACTGATTGATCTGAATCCTAACTCAGACAACCATCATCTTTCTTGCATTCTCAGAAAAACCTCCATGGGCCTACAGAGCTACTACAGAGTAATAAGAAAGAAAGTCATGTTCACGAAAGGAGGCATGACATTATCTTTTTCCTTCTCCAGCAGCAAAGATTTATGATATTTTTATAACCATACTGAGATTTCCAAACATCAGTGCACAAATGCTGCGCGTCATGGCAGCTTTGCCTCTCACATGAATTCTCAGTGACTTCTGACAGATGTTACTGCACCTCAAAGTCCTAGATCTAGTGCGAGGTAGTTCTTGCCATTAAGTAAATGAGCTCAAAACAAAAGATTTATGCACTGGTATGGAGTACAATGTAGCACTTTTCAATAACTTTATGACTGGCAAGTAAATTACCCTCTATTCGTTGTGGTTAGAGAAAGTCTATTATGTAAGCCCAAGCCTTTGAGACAGCCCAGACACCAATAGTGTTTCACATTTCCAAAAGTTAAATTAGACCTTGTAATGGGTCTAATTTTAACTATTTCAATAAAAAGAGGACTAGGTGTTGGAAATATTCATTTGAATGCTTCATTAACTTAGACTGATTTTGGAACTCTCTCTCTATTGATTGAAACCATAGAAAGAAATAATGGGAAACTGTGATGTGATCGTGTAATTAAACACTGCATAAATAGAGGTAAAAGGGGTGGGTGTTGCTCTAATTCAACTGGGCAGCTTAAACATGCACATTTCAGCTGCTCAGAAGTCCAATGTTATATTTGCCACATTATCAGTTGCATTTGTCAATATAAAAGCTTTCTTTGCAAACATTAAGTAGGTATATGCAACCAAAAAGACAAATGGATGCATGCTTTCATACAGGGGTCAATTAACAACTCAAAGGAACACCAGAAAACTGGAAGCATATTCTCTTCTTCCTTACTCATCACAGGTAATTCTTGGTTATCTGAAAGTCACTCAGCCCAAGTATAATTTTTCCCCAAAATTCAGAGTGCTCCTGCAGCATCTAATCAGCAAATAGATGAATATTGCAGAGGAATTCCCATATCAGTATTTCAAGCTCTGGTTTTCTCAGAGTCCCCATTAAAAAGCTGTCACCACAGAAGCTGCAGAAATACAAATGACAGGTAGATCCCACTGTTGGTGAAGAAAAAAAAAAAAAGGACATAATTTCTTCATGCAAAAACATAATCCACAATTAGGTACTCTGATTTTTATTTATTTTTTATTTTTAGAAGCTTCTGAACAGCTTACCTTGATCTTTAGAGCAAACAAGCTTCCCATCATGATTAGGATATGAAAGTTTAAATAGTTACCCCTAACAAGAAATTACTCTTCAAAACAAGCACCCCCGCATCCAACTGAAAAACAGCAAAGACCAATCACTCCTTTTTCGAAAGATTCAAAAGATGGCGTTTTCTTGAGCCACTCTTCTTGGCCTACCATCACCTATCACCCACCCACCACTTTGGCCTTTTATTTCCTTTTGGGAAGGCTAAGAATAGAAAGAGAACAGTATTACGTTACATTAGATTGTCAGGGCTGAGTATTCTCTATACTGTCTGCCTCAATAAAATCCTCATAATCAGAGGGGTAAATGCGAGTATACCAGAAAAAAAGTATTCTGCATAAATAAGCCACCTTGCCTGACCAACTGGAAAACCTACAATAACAGTGGCAGAAAAGTGATCTGGAAGCCACACTGCTATATTCAGAGAGCTTTTTGTATTTGCACTGATGGGTTAAATTATCCCTACTGCTGAAGACTACATGCTGAAGAGATGGGACAGACCCACTTCTTCCTTTTGAACGTTGCATTGCCTCTTGGAAGAGAGAGAGAGACATTTCAACAGTTTCCCACACAACTAGCACACATGTACGCATCCTACCACTATTAGAAAGCAATGCACATCAGTAAGTATTATAAATGTCAACATTAAGAACGTTATTGTTATGATGGCTTAGAATGTAAAAAGTATCATTAATATTCAAGGAACTCAAGGAATAGAAGACAAACGAGGAATTTCCACAGCAAAGCATGAGAAAACATTTACTGTCAACACGATTGTATGAATTGTATGAAAAATGATAGGGGATTGGGGGAGATTTCAACACACTGAAAACTGGTTTGGACTTACTAGTAGTAACTCCTAAAGAGATGGGGGGATAAGCAGAACTGACTGTCTAACTTAAGTTCTAGAGGGAAACTGGTTACATGCATATTCTTCTTACTCTGCAGGCCCACTCCCTTACAAAATCTTGCCACAAAGAAGCAGCCAAGTCAAAACACTGAGCAGCAGCTGAGAGAAAGTTAATTGTGTCTAGCCCCAGAGTTTAAAAAAAAAAAAAAAAAAAGAGAAAAAAAAACAAACCACTGCTGCAAGAGAACAACTTTGAAATATTTGCAATTCCCACTGAAGTGACATATCAACTAGGAAAAGCAGGTTTTTTTCTGTATTGTATCAGTGACATTGCTTGTCTCATTAGAGCACATTTTAAGCTTTTTCTGTATTCTATAAAGTTGTACGTACAATACCAACTGTCTGTCCTACGTTATACAATGCTCAGCATGACACAGATGCAGTTTCAGGAATAACAAAAAAAAATTATCAATCACCTGCCATAAAAGTAGACACGATTTGGAAGGCAAAGGGATGAGAGGAGGAAATATGGATGATACCACCAGCAATGAAGCATCTGTTCTATAATCTGTGGAAAAGCCAAACTACATTTTGTACTATCCCAGGACTTCAATAAAATGGTTCTGAAAATTAAGGAATATGCCCTTCCTTTAAAAGCAAGAAATTAATTATTGATATAATCATTAATTATGAAAGGTGATATTGATTCTCCCATGCATACCCATATTAAATACGGCACAAATTCCTACCAAGCCTGCTCCTTCCAGTCAACAGGTCAAAGAAATAACACCATCCTCCTGGCTACCAAAGGCAGTTTCAGTACAATTAGTACAATTAAGACACTTAGGTCTTGCGAGGGGAAGAAATTTCTAATACCAAAAACCACAAAGAAAACCACAGCTGAGAAGAAACTCTCTAATCAGATTTTTCACCATCTCCTAGAGCTTTAGGCCACACCACCCTCATCAATCAAGAAAACCCATTAAAAAGCCTGCAACAACCGAGATCAGAAAACTGTAGTTTTGTTGTGAACAGCTTACTGTAAAAGTGCAGGTGCTCCTGCAGCAGCCCACACAGGCATCAATAGCTGTCTGAAATGAATGTCGATTAAAAAGGCAGATACAAAACTACTCAAATGAGCAACTGCTAACATAGTGAAGCTAAAATTATGGAAAATTAATGATGCTATTCCTTTAAAGGATAAAGAATAAGAATAGCTTGCTTGAGCAGTTACCAGTCTCCTAACGTCAGCTTACCTTTTCCATTTTTTATTGTTTCTCTTTCGCCCTCAAAACTGGTTGCCCTGTGTTCACCATGGAAATGCAGCGATGTATTAATACACGGACATCCTATTATTGCAGTGGCACCCAAAAGCACCATTATATTTAACGCAATTTAAGTATTTTCATTAGAAGCCTTGGCAAATTCGAAGTAATTTTTCAGGAACCTTGGCCTTCATTCCTGTAATTACCAGGACAAATCCAACAGGTAGAAATGCCTGCTCCTTGACGCTTTAGATCTTGTACAGACACAACTGCTACTGACATCAGAGAAAAAGTCCCTGAATAGAACTGCGGGATTTGGCTAATTGTAAGTATAGATGCCTGTTTGGCTGCTTAAGCTTCCTGGACACTCGTCTGTAAAATCCTGTTTTCCAGGGGCTTATAAAGCTTCAGCCATCAAAGCTGCCATTTTCCACGCTGAAGCATCTGCGGCAGGCTGGTTTGTGCCCTCACCAACTTGAGTTTAAGGGACAACTATTCTTCTATTTCAACAAATGAGGCACACGAAGTATTTTATAGGTAAGCTGTGTCTGAAGCAGGACAGGTACACCTCTTCACAGCCTTCTACCTGTGACTGCACTGAGCGTATCTTAATCTCAAAGGAAAATTACATCTCTGACTTTCAACGCTGACTATCACAGGAGAAAATGTGACATTTTTGCCCTTGTTGATGTTTCCTAGCAGGAAGTACTGTACCTTCTAGCGAAGAGAAAGCAACTCTGCCCTCAGTATTCTCCAGGCTGGTATCTAAGGAAGGGAAAGGGCCTGGCTGGAATAGAAAGAAACAGCCAATCTTAATTCAGGCTCTTCTCCCCTATGCATTATGATACAGTCTTTAATTACACGATCATATATTGTCTACAGGACCTGTGAATAATTCATTCTACAGACTGTACTCTGGGAATGAATCAAGAGAACGCAGTGAACAAGACTATTATCTACAGGACTCCTACCTCATTTGTTGCTCAAGCTGGATGATGAATGAGTCATGGAATTGCAGAGGAAAAAAAGACTAGTCTCCTAGCTAATACATTTATTCATTTTAAAAGCTATTTTCTTGTTTGTGTTTCTTGAGGGATGGGAAAATTAAGGAAGTGTTTCACTTCTCTGGAATTCTGTTTTATTTATTTACCTAGAACATCATCTCTACTTCTGCAGATTACTTTAAATCCATTAGTCCCTTACCACGGCTAAAACGTGCCCCTCACTACTGAAAGAAACTGAAGAAAGGAGTAGGACAATGGACAACAGTATGTAGTAAGTACCAAGGAAGAAGAGAGAAAAAAAAATCTAGACTAGCAATGCAATAGCAAAATCTTTTGCAAAAAAAAAAAAAAAAAAAAAGCAGCTTGGTTGCCAGAGCGTTCTTGTCCCTCACAACCCAGCTAGTGAGGTACAGAATAAATGAAACTGGAGAGACGCATGGCAGCCAGAAGAATGAACCTGTCCTCTCCTTTGTTCAGGAAGACAGTCTGATTGCAATAGCAGCAGATTTGTGCTGCCATCTGTGTTTGAGACATCTTAGTGGATTTCATTAAAAATATCGTCTCTGTACTTGAGAAGAAGAACAAAGAGCAAACACACCACTCCTACAGCAGTAGGACTGTATGAATCAAGGCTATGCTCAGTTGCCAATTAAGACATTAAGTCACGTGCACAGCAGTACCATGTATTCAAAGCTCTCAGAATCATGTAGTAATAAACTCCTAAACATGCTGGCAAAACAACGTGGAATAAAGCGGTTCTAGTATTTCATATCAAATACTTACTTCCATACAAATATTATAAACAGTTCTTTTGTGAAGGTATCAGACAAATTTGCCTTCTTCTAAGATCCTGATGTAAGAATGTTTCTATAACCTCCCATAACCAAGTCCAACAAGGAATTTACATTCTGTCTTTGCTCCTTCTCATTACTGCTCTGCCGATCCTTTAGAAGAAATAGCTTTCAGGGTTTATTTCTTCTTCTCTTTTTTCTGCAGGCTAAATCAGAAGCTTCCTCTGCTTTCAATTTAGCTCCCCTTCCTGCCACAAGAAAATTAATAGAAAAGCAGACCAAATGCCCAGGAGGAATTGTTGAACAAGTGGCATCTGAGCTGTAGAAAGAATTTCAAAAGCAACTCTCTCTGTCTGACTCCCTCTCATTTGAAAACTGCCTACAAGCCCTAGGGATGGATTAAAGCTAAGTATGGCCCGGATAATCTACAAATGCGGGGGCCCAGTTGTAAGGAGAAGGATGGCAGCAAAATAGTTGGGAGTATGGTTATTCCTAGAAACCAGAGGGCCTCCTTTGGAATGCACAGCCAGGATCAACCAAACTATTCAAGCCTGCCTTAATCCACGGCTGGTGAGCTCAGAAGCTGAAGCCCCCAACCGTGCTTCTCTGATGGTCCAGGTGGTTTCAAGTGGGGAAAAATGGCTTAAAAGTGAAATAAAAAACAATCAGTAGCATTAGGCAACTCTTGATTGCAACTTTTTAGTAGAAACTGAAAGTTAAAAGTGGTCAGACCACCACAGAGGCATAGCAAGCAGCTAAAGAAGCTACATGAGAGAAAGGAGGTTTCTTAATAAGATGAACACAGGTGGCAAAGACAGACTTGAAATCAGACATCTATTTCTTTTGAAATCTACTTTTGACTGCTGCACTCAGTGTTCCCCAGGTGGCTGGGACACTTTCAATAGTGTTTCTATTAGGAAAAGAGCTACAGTAGATCAGTAGCACCAGCTCCCAATTTAGTATTTTTTCCTTTCTCTGACAACAGCAAGCCAATGCCGTTGTGGACAAAGCACTTTAACAAATCATTGGTGAGTGAAGAGCAATGAGAGCTGCTCTCCTGAAGAAAAAGCAATGTGTACCTCAAGACAACTATATATTCCCTTTAAAAGTTTTGGGTTGTTTGCTTTTATAGAATTTTTTATCTTCTTTATTCTCAGTCTACACTAACCTGCACATATTGATCAGACTTAAGCAAGGGGAGCAATCTGATGAAGAAATAATCTTCATTTAATAACGGCATCTGATCCGTAATATAGTATCAGAAACAATGTCTGTTTTCTGCTGAAAGAAACCATATATCCTGTTTGGATGATCTCTGTCCAAATTCAAATGCCAACGCAGAAGTCTGTGTAATGACCAACAGCGTAAAGATCCTGGCATATAAATATATTAATTTCATTAAACTGGCAAAAAACATGATATGTTTTCATGTCCCTGCTTCTGTGAACCAACTCATAACAAACAAATAGTTGGTATGCAGAGGCTGTGGAGGCAGGAAGAGAAGTGACATTTAATAACTACGATGTACCCCAACTTTAAATCTCATTACCAGAGTAGATGACTTTATGAACTACAACTACAGCCAATAACTGCTAAACTTGAGAAATAAACAAACAAACAAAGCACTGGGACAGGTATCAGACAACAAATGCTAATAAACCCGACAACTAAATCAGACATTATGTGTCATGACACAGGGGGCAGGAGTTAAATACTGTACAAGGACTAATAACAATAAACGTTTCCTTGTTATCAGACAACTTTCTTTTTAAAAAAATTACTAAATTAACTGAAACTTAACTAACTGTTTTTTCCAACTCTAAGATACATTAAAAGAGAAAGAAAATAGATGAAGTGGCCTGGATCTATGTCCAAAAGCCCGTTTGGTTTTTCAACTGTACCAGTTGGCCAAATAACAGGAACTACCTCTCTCAGAACCTGCTTTTTATTATCCCCAAATTATCAGAGCTTCAAAGCTGAGAAAATAAGTGTTTTAAAGGCTTTAGCTAAAGTGATTTGTCAAACATTCTAGATACACAGTAGTTTGAAAAAGAGAGTTGAAAAAGGTACTGACAAATAATTGTGATAATCTTGAACGCACATAATCACTCTACACTTCATCCCACCTGTGAATTGTTGTTCAGAACAATTTCTGTCAAAACAGTTACTCCGGTTCTTCAGGACTTGTTCTTAAACCAATGTTTTGGCATTCTCATAATCTTATTTTAGTACATCTGCACAGCAATGAAAGTCAAGATATTGCAAATCATTTAAATCATTTTGCCTTAAAATATCTGAATTAAACCGCAATTAAGGATGTAGAAACGTCTGATTTTTGTATCTGCAGTGACATCTAGTGTAAAAAAACAAAACCACATTTTAACAGGCTTCTAGAGGAACAGAAGCTCTTATCTGTGTGATTTCCAAATGAGAAAGACAGACATGAAACATTAACATCAGTTCTTTTAAATCTTTCTTAATATCATCTTCTTCACAACATTCACAATCCCGCTGAAGGGAACAGTATTAGGCATAATATAAGAGGCTGTTTAACGCAAATGTGCATTCATGCCTTTCCATACAAATCCAGTTTTATAAATTCAGTTTGATAAATGTATATACATTATGCAACTGCTGAGTAGAGGGGTTGCCCTGACAAAACAACCAACCTTCGGATTAGAGTTCGTATTCTATTTATTCTGTCAACTTTTCAAAAAAAGGAAACAAATCCAGGAATAACGTCTGATTTAAATTCTTCCTGCCAGTGATCTTGAAACCTCGTCCTTAAAAAGCTCAAGCAGGAGACATAGCTTCTAAAGTAGGAAACAAAAACTGGAAGCATGCAAAGAGTCTTGTATAATACAGATGACAAATAGAAGTTATAAAGTAACAACATTTGTTCAAAAGAAAATACAGATTTAAGTCTCATTAAAAGTATACAGCTATGCTTTAGACACAGCCAACACCACACATTCTAACCAAAATGCAACACCAACACATCTAACTAGCAACAATTTTACAAAAATGATTCACCAACTGAAATGTGAAAAATCCTTAGAAACAAGTGGTATTCCTGCCAAACATACAAACAAACACATATGCCAAAGCTGAAAATGAACAGTTTAAACACGGTATCATGCATACATCATTTTGTATATAAATGCACACCATTCCTTTAACTCCTTTTGTTTTTCATTGACCTATAAATATAACCATTTTAGGACCTGTGTTCCAAAAGCACACATCCAAGAAGACTCAAAGAGTCACACATACTTTTCAAGGGCAGGATTAAAGTATATACTGGTGTCTTTTGTAAAAACTTCCATAATATATGATTTTCCAGTACCCAATGGTAAAATAATTAAGGTGATAGAAATGATTATAAATATCAAATTGTTGTTTTTGTCTGATAATTTTCATACATACATATATGTACAATGAATATATTATTCATTTTGTATTCAGTTATTCATTAGCGATCTAGGACAACTAGATTATGCATTAGGGTCCTAATGTTCTAGTACCCACAAGATTTTATTGATTACTAAAAGTATTGAATAGGGAAGTGTCACAACCACTGAAACACGTCATGAGTCACGAACTACCATTAACTAATGATGTTAAAGTACTTAAAAAAAAAATCTAGAGTTTGTTCTTCAAGAACCCAACAGTCTGCACAAGTTCTCTACTCTACAGTCAGAGTGGATTTAGACAGGAGGATTTTATGTTGAAGTTGCAGATAATTAATTGAAAGCACTTTTCACCTGAGGATTGAGCATGTTAAAACAGGAAAGAAAGTCCTTCAATCTGTATTTTATCCCTGCTTGCTGCCTGTCTTGTTATAATAGTCACTACAGAGAAGGATGCAGGTGAGAAAGATGTCAGTGAGGATAAAGATGAGCAGACCCGTTAAGTCAGAACAGACAAGATTTAGGTTAACATGACTGAATTGCTAAAGTGAGTAAAGCACAGAAATAAGCTATGAAGTTAGCGGAGGCCAATTCAAGAAGCACAATGAAGAGAAAGGAAAGAATGCAGAAAGCAAATGCTCAAGGGGCAAAGTACTGGGGAAGGACATGAAACGTGAGAAGAAGAAAAGGACCCAAAATAGTCAAGGACCAAAACAGTTAAAGTTAATATAAACTAACAAAACGGCATAAAACAGGAAACTGCGATATATGTCTATCCTTATATGCAACATAACTGAGATAAATGTGCTTAAATACCATTCGGCAAGTGAGGGTTAAAAAAAAAAAAAAAACTATCTGAAAGTGCAAGTAAGTGCCGAGTAATGCAGAATTTCTATAGAATACAACAGACTGCTCTTGACAGAATTCACTCCAGTATACAAGCCAGCATGGAAAGGAAATGATTAAAATCAAAATCTATTAGCTTTTGCCACCCTAATCCATACCTTACACAGAGCAGCATAATTACTTTCAGTTTTGGTTTCCTGATGCCTTTGCTGGATGTAGCCAAGATTCATAAAGATAATAAATTCCTGTTTAGATAAATGTCTACTAGAATAAGTGTTTAGTATTAGCCTGCATTTATTCATAATGGCAATTTAAGTGGGTTTTTCACCTCCCTCAAAAAAGGCATATGTAGCTAAAACAAATATAAAAAAACAGTAGATATTAATGCTTACAAATGGACACAATTAGCAACAGTTTTCTTCCCTAGGTAGGAAAAACAATTGTTTTTGTAGGAAAAACAATAGTACATAAAAATGTACTATTAACTGATACTCAACCAAAGGGCACAAAAAAGAAGGAGATCAAATAGACAGTGCTCAATAACATATTTATACAACGTGGTAAAGTACTGCAGCAGAATTAGTATTATTGATTAAAGTGAGGCTATGTCACTAAATCCAACCAGACAAAGCCATAAGAAGCAGCTACTAGTTAAACTATTGATCATGAGAATTAGACACACACACGAAAAAAAATGGACTCTGTCCTTTCATAGACTCTGGGAAGACAGATCTCTGCATCCTTTGACATCAGTTGAGTGCTCCTACACAAAGCTAATGACATGATTAGAATCAAACAACAATATAATGAAATAAAATGCAACTAAATCCACTTAAAACGCATGCATGCACACACAAAAGAGCATCTGAATACCTTAACACTAGGTAAGAATGGCATCAAAGAAGGAAAACGCTAGAAGTATTAAACCAATTTCTATACAAACAGTGAGAGGGAGAAGAAATTTAAAAGACAGTTGGAAGAAAACAGCGGAGAATTATATAAAGACGTGCACATTTAAAAAATTAATATAAAAGCTGCTAAAGGTTACAGTTAGAAATTGGAACATGCACAGAAGATAACAAAAAAAATAAGATGCCAGTAAAAGAAAAATAGAAGAATGACAACACACGCAGTCATATATAGCTGCCACATCAAAAGAAGTTTTGTACCAATTAAAGTCTCAAAGAAAGAAAGCAAAAGTTGGACAGGCTACCTTAACATCTTAGAAACGATCCAAAGAAATTATAGACCCCAGGACTGATCTTTAACAGAACAATACAAAAGGACTAAGCTAAGGGAAAGAGAAGCTTTTCCTCCCTCCTCCTCTTTCACACGGATGTGCATCGAAGAACATTAATGGAAGAAAAATTCAGAGAAAGACTCAATGAGAGCAAGATGAAAGCAAAATCCTAAAGTTAAACAAGTGCTGAGGTTGCAAGACACCTGAAGACAGAGAAGCGATGCAAAGCAGTACTGTCTTGTAAAGTGCAATTCTTTAGACAACTGATGACATTTGAGGAAATAACCCAAAGCCTACAGGCTTTAAATCAAACACTATCAGTTCTGTTTACTATGCAGTATTTTACCCAATGCCAACCATCACTCTACCTATTTATGAAGCATTAGAATATCCTGCCTTTGATTAAAAAGAGGGATAGAGAACAGAATCAACTGCTAGATTAGTAAGGTTAGAGTATCACGCTATACTATAGTGAGGAGGTCAAGTATGGAAGTAAACACCACCATTGGAAACAATGCTTGTCCCTTTAGACAGAGACCTCCAAGCAGCTGCCATGCTACAGTAAAGGATACTTCATATGAATTAGCATAGATTTAAACCCCTTTTTAAACTCATCTTAAAATGTATGCAGTGTCTTAATCTTTGCATTATGATAGCGGGAGAATTTCGGCTTCAGCTGTGATTTGGCAGTAGTTCAGACTCTATATGAACCCAGACAATCTCCCTACAAAAAAAGGGCTTCTTCCAAATGCATGGAAGAAAGAGCACACTATCACTGCTACCACCGCCAGTCCAAGACAAGTTCATTCTGGCAGCAGTACATACGAAGGATTATAAACGATGTTCAGAGCTGATAATGGCACTCAGTCACACAGACTTGGCACCAAACTCTGAATTGGTATCATTTACAGACGGAATGGTTCAACGTCCTCAACACGAAGATGAACCCTGTCATGGAAACCATAAGTTCGGGTGAACTACGTAGAGACAAAACATCAAAAGGGGAATAAGCATGTTAAAAGCTACAAGCAGAAATAATGAATGATACCTGGATGTACATCTCAGCTGCACACGTGGAACTGTACTGACTGAAATATTTGAACTTTAAGTTGTCAGATACTTTTTAATCAAAAATTTGCCTTCACTTGGTATTCTCTTGTTCTCAGTGTTTCCTGTCTGAATAGAGTTTTCCATTCTGAATGTTCTGTATTTTCAAGGTAGCATTTAGTTGTCACTGATATAATTTAAGACAAGGTTCAAAGTAATTCTGAAGAGTGATCAAGCTGGTTAAATTTTTTGAACCTTTGAACCATCACAAAGAGATTAGAAAAGAACAAATTCAACATTAGAGTCTGCCATAGTGCGCTGCAGGAAGAACATTAAATAATTAAATGTTTTCACTGAACAACAACAAACAAGCCTCATCTGCTCAAGCACAGCTCAGACAATCTTCCAATAAATGCAACCCAAATAGAACTGCCATTTAACCAAGCCCAAATCACACAGACAAGGAACAACACACAGGCAAGAAATTACCAGACTCCTCCACACAGTCAGCATCAATGTCCTACATACCATACTTATTTACTTAGGGGGAGGAAGGTAAAGAGAAGCAGATTTTAAACACAAATACAAATGTGATATTCTAAAGATCTTAACAAAGAATATTCTGAATGTAACCAGATTATGGCACGGAAAAAGTTGCAGCTGTGACTGTGGTGATGTGGGCACATGACGACAATCCCATTTCTAAAAGTGCACCAAGACCTTCTAGTTTTATAAACCCAAGGTATGACCCATGCATGTGAGAGGTGGTATATGAATGAAGAAACAAAAAAGCCAGTGAAGTTAAAGGAGTCTATTACAAGAAACACCACTGCTTTCTCTAGTTTAAAATCTGCTTTCCTGCTACTCAGCTTGGCAAAGTTCCAAAAAGCTCTTTCCCACTCATATGCTGGCAGGGATCTCAAGAATTGTTAAACAAGAAGCAAATAAAAATACAGATAGCTTCAGTAAAATGGTGCAAAATAAAGCAGTAAGGACATGAAAACTTTTGCAGATTTTCAGTTTTTCAGGGCCAAGAAAGTTTCATCAATTGCCTTTAACTCAAAAGTGAAATATAAGCTATATTTATATGCTAAATATCAGCACATAAAAGTGCAAAATACAGAAGCTGTGTGAATTAAACTAACAAAAGCTCAGTACCAGAAAAGCAGAATTACAGCTTCTGGGTTTTTAAGTCCTTTATGTTCAACTACTTAATAAACACGGCTTTTCCTTGTTTATTTGAATTGTTCAATTAATGCCTCTTACAATCCTGTAATTTCTGTGGAATAATCAGCGCATTTCCAACATTAAGGTATAAAGACTTTCCACGTGCTACCTACATCATGTTGACTTCATAATTGCACAACTTCAATTCACAAATTCTCCATGTAACAATGAACTCTCCAATCTAAACCTGAGTAAAGAGAAGATTAACAAAGTTCTATATAGATGTATATCTGTATAGATGCTTCAAAATAACAAAACAGAGGAATAATGTAAAACTGGACCCAAAACATCTCTGAGGAATATGCAAATGGTAATTCCCAGTTCAATATCTGGACATACACTAAACAGTCCATTCTGTCATGCCATCTGCTAGGCAGTTACCAGCCCTGCTCTGTTCTCTAAGCTATCTGTGCTTTATTTTTAAGCATGGAGCCATTTGACTTACTTGGAAGTCAGATAAAAGACATGGAGGTGAACTTAAAAAATAAACTAACAATTAAAAAGTGATATACAGCAAAAATCAACTCCAAAAACAAGTCTCAGGTCAGTGATAAGGAGAATTAAAAAAAATACTCCCATATGCGTGCTTGAATTGCACTCTGAACAAGCATATGCACAGCATATACAGCAAGGCATGAAAGCTTAAGGTTTATTTTTCCATATTTTTATTTAACAGAACAAATAAAACATTTGGCAAAGAAGCTGGTGAATGTTGTGGAAAAAGAAACTATGGGATTCATCACTCTGTGTGCGTACATGTACAGAATCATGAAGTAACTCATTAAAATATCACCTCAGAATATCACTTTCATCAAGAGCCAAACACCAACATAAAAACTTACCAGTACAATCGGACAGTATGGAGGCAAAGATATACGCAGAGAACTCGAGAGTCTCAGTCTACATCATGCAAAAACACAGTATGGTAGTCTCTAAGTTGCCCTCTCGGATCTATACTAAATCTACAAAATGCAAGAGAGCACTGCGTGGATTTAACTGCTCCAGAAGTAGTCTGGAGTCATATAAAGAGTGCAGGCAAGCCAGCTTATGTGAATCAGTTGCAGAAATCCCTGTCCTTGGAGACTCCACAGCACACTTAGCTCAGATGCATCTGTTTTGTTTCATGGAGACCTACTGGAGGATATTCAACTGCAGAAGTCCCACTGAAAGCTGTTTTTCAACTTTACATACTCCTCCTGACTGAAACAAATCTGAAGGCCAATGCAAAAATCTGTATCCACATGCACTGCATTCACTGAGATACCCAGTGTAACCTAAAAGGTGATTATTCGCAGGTCTTGATACAACACAAAAACTAAGGGGATCCACTTGCCCTTGCGATGGAACCATTCAGTATTTTAAAGATTTGTAATAAATAAAGTGTTTTATACTGAAAAAAGCAGAGAGTTGTGCTTTTTATTAATATTACGTAAAGTCTAATTCGCAAATACCACCCCTTGCATGAATCTTTGCTCTTGGAAGTTCTCAAGAAAGAAAAAAATTAAGTGAAAAGTCTGAGAAAGTTCTGTGTTATTAAAAAAGCCAAAGAAGGTGACTTATCACAGGAACTTTTTTTTTTTTTTTTTTTAAGGAAAAAACTCTAAGATTAGTTCAAATGCCAGGTTGAAAAAGGATGTATTTGCCTTACTTTCAAAATATTTTGGGTTTCATTCCACTTGTTGGTCCATTCTTTGGTCAGTTCCTGTACCTATAAAAGAAAACAAATATCTGAAAAATCACATCTTTTCCAAAGCTCTTGATAATAAATTCTTACACAAGTACTAAAAATCAGTGGAATTCATTGTCAAGTTTAATACTTAAATATTTAAAAGAGAACTATTACTCCTGCATTAAGTGACCATACAATTTTTCTCTCTCAAAAAGGAAAACTAGAAGGCTCTTCTTTATAATATAAAATGAAACAAAGGACAGGGATAGCCACTTCAAATAATGATAGGTATTTTCAAAGAAATGGAATAATTTCAAAAATTGCCTAGTCAGTCCCGAAAAGAACTGCAGCAGAATGGTCCCTTAACTATGACAGGAAGACAGCTTCTTTCCTACATCTCAGCTAGGCATGTTCTGGCTCAAACAGCCTCATGCATGAGAGGAAGACGCAGACAGACAGCCTTCAGGAGAGAATGAAAGCAAAGTTTGCTGCAACAGAAAAGTCACACACTTGGAGGAAATCAGCACTGAAGTGAGGACCTGCTTGCAAAGGCATTACAGGCAGGCAAAACGTTGTGTATCAATGCTTGTGTTGCCCTGCTGTTTCTGCTCACCAAGCTGCCTAACTCATAGCTTATATACACCAGTAAAGGCTCTTTGCATTTCAAAGCCCTTCTGAATTTTCAGAAGGCGCTGTATAGAAGGTGCTTCAGGCAGATCAGCCTCAAAGCTCTGGCTGACTTGGAATCATACTCATATTAAATTTATGTGTGTGCGTGTTTGTATACATACATATATAAATATGTATGTATATATACACACACATGCATACACACACTTCCATTTTCTGAAATCACCAGATTTCTTTGTAGGAATTTAACATATAGACTTTTGAAAACGTACACAATCCTTTATTAGTTAAATTCACTTCAGCATGCAGAACGCTGAAAAACACAATGGCTACGTCCCTTTAATACTTTATATTTAAATCCACTGGGGAAAAAAAGGTCTTCAGCTGTTCCTCCAAACAACTCTCCATTTGTAGCCTATAGCCTACCACCCGAGCTATCTTTGCAGTTCAAGTGCAAATTAATCAATAAGAACTAAAGAAATTTATCTCATTTCTACTTACATTTCAAAATTTCAACAGAGAAAAGTAACACATTTTTCAGTGCATTATTAGTACTGGTAATCAGAATGTTAAAACAGAAAACAACCGAAACAGAAAATATGAAGAATGTCCATTGTAAGTCTAATTACCATGCCAGAGCAATTTTTATTCAACAGAAAGTTATTCAAAATTGTCCTTATACAAGGACAAATCAATTTGCTAAAGAAAGCCACTATATATTTGTCAGATAATTTAAATATGGTGATAAAATCTGTAGATCTGTATAAACAAATTAGTTATTGCACTCAATTATAAAAAAGCTATAAACACTGCAATATTTACTAAGATTTTTCAGTAATTGTGACTGTAGTAATTGCATTAAATAGTAATCACATAACCTTCTAATGAGGTTGACAAAAGATAAAATATGCTCAATATACTTTCCATGCAGAGGACCAACACTTATGAGCAGGACAAGCAGTGATTACTGTCAGGGCATGAATAACGTTCTAATTAGCATATATCCAGCAGTTCATATTGCTCCCTACTCTTAGATAAAAGCTTTGTGTTTGTGCACAAAATAAAAGCATATTACATTACCAACACTACCATCAACTCTTCTGATTCAGCTGAAGACATTTTAAATGCCTCATATTAATATGAAAAAAATATTTACAACTTGAAGGCTCCTATCACTGCTTTGTAGGTTTTACCTGAAGTATTGAATGCAACACAATATGGATTCCTGCATATATTACAGAGTTGCAAAATACATTCCTAAAAGAAACTTGGCTTATGAAGAAGCCTAGAGTCTGCTTTGTAGCTGTGGTTCACACTAATACATGTTGTACATTTTTATCAAGAAGTTTATTTTCGAAGAATCATTTCACAGAAAAGTACTTCGACATTTCTTTAAAATTGGCATTACCAACTAGAATCCCAAGAAGTGCAAACAGATACTATACCACCAATTACTTCAGTCAAAACAGGATTCTCAGAAAGCAGTGCATTGATTCTCTGATTGTAAAGGTCTGAGCAGCACCAGTGAAAGCCTTACAATTTAACCCTGCTAAGAAACCCCTATTTTTTAGAGGCATCTGTATCTATATATTGGTTAGCATGTTGTTGACAATACTCAGAAGTAAATATGCCAGTAAATAATTTCACTGCCATGTAGCTGAATGATTCCAAATTCTTTCCTCCCTCTTTTTCCAAACTGTGTAATACTTTTGTTCTTTTTTTGTTTTTTTTTTTTTAATGGTTTGTAGTAGCTTTAAGAACAGCCAAGTAGACAGAAAAGAATTAACACAAAAAGACAAAGAGTGAATGACTGCAAATTCAAGAAATCCGAGTGCCATTACATTTATATTCTTTTGGACCCTATCAATAAATCTCAACTGTCTAGGAATTCTTCCCAGCTTCTGCACTGGGCTGGATTATTATAGAGGCACACCATGAAGTACATCCACCCAGATCTTAGACTCCCCCAGAAAGACAGTTAATTAGAAACCAAACATATTTGTACGTGTCCATTCCAGATTTAAAGACTGAAACTTTCCAGAAAACATAACCTGCAATATAAATTATCGATTACTTGAAAGCATGAGCAAGTTGACCATTTCCCTGGAAAATATTTATTGTATGAATGCTTTGTCAGTCTGATTTAGTAACATAATGCAGTCAGTTTTACCCCCCTGTTCTACCTACAAACATGCTTTCTTTTTAATAAAATAGGGCAAGCTGGCCAAGGAACAAATATTTTCTTTACTTGAAGGGAACTATAATATAAATATCCAAGACACATCATTTGTTCTTAGTTGTAATCTGTTATCTTACCTTCCTAAGACAAAAAAAAAGTTAACATATAATTAAAAAAAATAAAACTAGGAAATGCTGGTTGGTGGGCAAAAATTAAGTCGTTATTAAAAAAAATGAAAATGACTATCATTTGCATCAAGACCACTTTTTTATTTTATTTTGTCAAACTGATTTATGAAATAACTCACCCTTGCTTCATTCTGCTGAAGCTTTTCCTCCATACTTAAAGCTGTCGGAGAATCCAAGAGAGCAATCTAAAATCGTAAAAAATACACAGTATCAAGTTAGAAAAACAGTGAGAATTTTCTGGCAGAATCGAAAGAAATGCAATTGATCGACTTCTTTCATTATTTAGGATGAAATATTTTGAACTCCAATGTATACCATTTTACCTTAAAATACTATAAACAGAGTAATCAAAATGTTGTCAAAGCAGATATTCTGAATACAAATCATCTTTTTAGGTGTACTGTTTTCATTCACTATGGATACATATTGTCACACACATGCGCACACAGAAACCAGACACAAGTTTATAACAGGTAACTCCTGAAGTTTAAAGCTATATTCCTGTTAAACATAAAAATTTATGATGTATCAACATTTGATGACTTTGCTATAAGAAATATCTTACTGCTTATCTTTTATTAAAAAATATATAAAGATAACTGGCCTTAGAAAAGGAAAATTACTATACAACACACACAAGCAATACTCATTGTTATATGACCTCCCACACTGAATCCAGCACTGTATTTGGGTACCAGTATCTTCAGTGATCTACAGAAGCATTTGCAATACAGCACTTCAGGAATATAAAGGAAGATTACAGAAGAAATTATACAGGTTTTTATATTCTATTGTGCATACATAACACCACTTCGCTTTTTACCAAGCATCACAATTAACTTAATTAACTTAAGCAAGTTCTCTGCTGTGCCCCACACATCCTAGAACTGAACCAGATTTATTTTGTGATATCCTCTGTGTTACAGCTTTGAACTAGGTCAAAGCATTAGATCTTCAAAAGGGTCTATGTTATATCTACTTTCTTAACTCTAAAACAAAACTTATTTTGAAAATGAAAGTGATCACACAATCCAGGGAACAAAAACTCATTTTCCCCTCCTAACGAATACAAAAGAAATACAAAAGTAGAACAGTAATTCAAACCCATGAAGAGCTTTCTAATTGTCTGTAACAAAGCAAAGCTCTCAGCTTCAGTCATCTACAATACCTATTACTGATTCATACTGTGGTCCCATCCCCTTTTTCAGGGAATCTTTTATACAATGAAATCTAGCTGAAGTATTAAACTTCCATAAAACAAGTCTGAGCTGAACTGACATTTCACATTGCACAGCCTATCTAAAGTAAAATTCGGTTCTAGAGATAAATCTAAAGTATCATTTCAGATGTATTCCGATATCATATTTGCTCGAGTATTAAATCTAGCCATCTCAAGTGGCATTATTTAGAAGAGATGACTGGCCTGAGTGATTGTATATTCCTTATTGTTAGTTTGGTTTCATCACCCTGAAAACAGAGGAGAAATTAAGCTTAACTGGGCTTGTGCAGCACATGTTTATAGTGGCCAATACTGATAGAAGTACAAGAAATAGCACCATGCAAAAGAGAAACTCTGCTGGTCATTACAGGTAGGGAAAGAGGAGACACAACAAAAGGTCTTTGTTAAAGCAAACCAACATTCTGTATATATAGAGAGTGAGACATTTCTGAGAAACTGTGCTTCATTCTGAACAGCCCCATAAGTACATCAGATATACTCCAGTATGCAGAGGCTTTATACTGGTCAGGATGGTTATGACAATAACCTGTACTGATGTGATGAAAGTTTTCAAATCTGATAAATCCCAATGCCTTAGATTTCTTGAGTTTATTCACAAGTTTGAATCAACCACTATCCTTTAAGACTTAGGGAAGATTTACATTTATTTCAGCACTATTTATTTATTTATTTTTGTCAGCTTGCCTAGTACATGGGGAAAACAGCAACAACAGTGCATTTTCTGACTCTTCAAATCAAATAGCTCAGTGACTCAACACTGCAAGCGTAAGCCAAATTAGCATGCTTTAAAACAAAACAATGGTTGTTCAGGCAATCAAGTTCAGAATCCCTCCTCACAATAAAAATAACCCCAAAACAATATAGCTTTTAACCACTGGCATTTCTTGGCCATATGAACTCCCAGTCTGTAATGGGTACGTTATTTCTGTTCATAACCTCTATCATAATCACCATGTGTTGCTTCAGAAACAGTAAGGTTAAGTAAGCAGTTGGTATCAAATAAACTTTGCAAGTTTTACAAACCAAGATCAGAAAAGTGAGAAAAATATCTAAGACCTGTGCTTTTATCTTTTTGGATTTACTAGTATATCATTCATGTTTTCTCTGCTCTGTATTACATACACACAAGTGGAACCTGGTATTTACTGGAAGAAAAGAATTAGCAGTCTAAGAAGACAGAGCCCCTCAGCAGTTCTTTGTCTTCCCTTATCTAAGACATAAATCTAACTATGAGAGTTTCCAGTCTGTTCAAGTAAAAAGTATAAATCTTTTCTTAGACCGTCACTGAAAATACTTTCACGTTTAGCGTGTGACATGCTTTCTAATGTACCATGCATTCAAACACAAATGCCATTCCAATTCTTGTAAATATAAAATGCAGGATTATAGACATTTTAGGGATTTAAGGTACTTAATACCTTCTGCTACTTTTAAGATACTAAAGTACAGCTTCAGTCCGTCAGACTAGTCATGGCAAATGTTACTGCTCAGTCTCCTTTGGCTGTGGTGAGTACCTGTTCCACAGCACACTGCAATCAAGGTCTGATTATATTAAGAGAAAACTTGAAGCGTTAGGTTGACAATTTTTCCCCCTTATGTTAAAAGAGGAAATCTACTGGCCATATGGAAACTGATTCAATCAGGAAAATAATATTCATTCATAGCCTCATAGAGCTTGTTTACTCAAATCAATATAATGAAAGATAATTATCTCATTACATTCTAGAAATAGATGTTATAACTCAAGGAAAATTACACATAAATTTTAAGTAAAGCTAACCTGATTCCCTTGAGCAAGCAAGGCTTTTAATCGGGCTATTTCAGCTCTCAGCTCACGGATCAGTTTGACGTTAGGATCCTCATTAATAGTAGGCTTGTTGATGATGTTTTTGGCTCTATTTGCATAGCGAAGTGTACTTAAAGTTTCTCCATAATTGACATCAGCAGGTGAAATAGCTAAGGAGATGAAATCAGAAACAGTTTATCCATCACCATATGTTTCATTTAGTAAAGTTAGCTTATAGTTTAAAAGTCGGATAAAGTTAACATGGAAGAGACAGAAATACATAACCACTACGGCTACAATTTGTTCCAGCTCTTCATCTTGCTCCACTGCTTTCACGTCAATACAACTTTGCTTAATTAAACACTGTATTAGAATAATTAGGTCCAGCGATCAAGATTTATAAAGCAATTTTGTTGTCAATCTATTTAATATTTACAACTCTATGTGAAGTGTAAACGTGCTGTATGAATACTTTACAGATGCTCTCATGAATTTCTGCATGAACAGTAAGAAAACCAGCAAGTATTTTGTCGAGGATCAATGTAATCATGTAATGGAAAAGTCATTTCAGGTAAAAACTGTATGTTTACTCAAGTTTTGAAAGGAAATTAAACAGCATTTATGCAAAAAGCAGACATAAAAACAAAAACGAGAAGAGCTTCTATCACCCATTTACAAGTCTACCTGTTCTGCTGAGCTGCAGGTGTCTGACAGCATGCAGAACTATCACTTAGCTGAGGCATCAAGGAAAAACAGGATGATTTTTGCAGACAACTCTACCTGGAAACATAATGGATTTTTAATGAAAGTGCTAATGCTGTCCTTCAAATAATTTTCCTAATATATAAGATGTTCAAAATTTAAAAAAAGATACTTTACTTCATCCCAATAGATGAGGAAAAAAAAAATAGAAGGGAACACCGTTCAGCAATGAGAGATCAGAAGTCTTAGTGATCCAACTGAACAAGAAACCTGAAGAATCAGGCAATGAAAACGCCTCAAAAATAATTAAGCAACCAATATTCTGTCCTTCCTCATTCTACCAACAGTAATAAATACTCTCTGTGGTAGATACTGCCTGAATTAGGGGGAGATGCTCTAGCAACAGAGTATACTTCCCTTAGCTCACACTACTCACTTTACTACTTTATTTACTGTCTCCTTTCCAGTACTCAATTACTTTCCTTTTGAAAGGATGTTACAATATCTTATAGAAACATGACAAATCAGAATTGGACATGTTTTTATAAGATCCCTTCCTAGAGTTTGAGATGATCTTCCTGCATTTTTGTGTTTAGTTAAAGAAAAGGTACACCAAACGTATCTGGACAGCTTGTCAGGCTCTGTTAGGTGATTCAGCCACATTATCGGTAGAGTTACTGCTGGAGACGAGATCAACCATCAGGACTCTGCCTAGCAGATGCATCGTTAATAGATGGGGAAGTAGCTGAAAAAGCAGCTGTGCACTGTAATCATTACTAAAGGCACTGAAAGCTCACCGTGTTTCTAAAACTTCTCTTCCCCATCCCTCCCAACAGAAAACATCAAGTTAGTCAAGCGTGTAACTGAAAGAAAGCATCAAGAAGCATGTCAGCACAGTGTTAGTTGAACAGCCAGAAGAACAAAGCAGCATCTGGTCCAAGATCCTCTTTTCATACTATGATCAGTCTCAGGAAAGAAAGCAGCACGGATTCCAAAAACATCCCCAAAATCATGCAACAAAAGAAGTGCTAAGAAGAGAATTTGCCTATAGCAAAGCATGTGAAGAACCAGAATTTGATCCATTGCATTTTACTATCTCACCTTTGCTCCCTCACCATTCCCAAAAGACGACTCTATCAGTTAAACTGCATCTCATTTGAACAGGGGAGGAAGAGAAATTTCAGAGCTGCTCGTCTCTTCACACCTTACATCTTTGACATCCCAAATCCACCCCTCCCCTTAAATATCCTCACTTGTTTTTTTGGAACTGGCACTCCCATTACAATTTATTGAAAAAACTGCAGTTATGCCATAGGTGCATTTCTAAAACAAGTGATCCTTAAAGAGCTTCCAATGGGTAAAAAGGAAGCTGTAAAAAAGTTTGTAACATGACTGATCGTGAATAATTAAATTTAGACAAAAAGTTAAAATGCTGTATGCCTCAAAAAGTGGGTTAAATAAAAATGACATTCTAATCCACTGAATGTCAAAAGAGACCAGGTTGTTCTGCCACTAACACTACAAAAACAACACGGCTTTAAAAAAGCAGACGAATTCACACATCAATATTGACTAGACACACAAATCTTTTTCTTTTTTTTTTTAATGGGGATGAAAGCTTGCGACCTGGGGAGGACTGAGGACAGGCTTACGTACAAGTCTTGGTACAAGACTTGATCTAGATCCCAGTTTGAGCATTTATCACAAGTAACAGAGCTGTATGGAATGCAAATAAGCCACAAGAGCTATTACTTGAAGCTTAACTGGTCAGATTAGATTATCGTTACACTGTGCATGTGTTAAAGATGAATATGACAATGAGTCTGATGTCAGAGCAGATGCAAACCATTATGCACATACACTTGGATGACCTTTATTTATACCTAATGACAGTACATACACAACCTGGATGCCTTGTTACATTTGTGACCAAGTAGCCAGTGATATATGCACACAGATGATCTGGGTATGGAAATCAAACTCTCAAGTTCTGGCAACACACATCCCCGCTATTGCTCACGACATTACTGAACAAACTAGATGGCCCCCTTATACACAATGAGACCACCTACAGTTTTACTGCTGCAAGAGATGTTCTGTAGAGCACAGGTAAAAGCAGAGTGTTACTAGAAAACTCAGCAAGAAAGAAAGAAACAAAAAAATTAAAACATGTAAATAACACTCTGCCTTAATGAAGCATCTGGAATCTAAATATTTACAGCTAATCCTATTAAGCATGAACTGTTCAGGATGCCAAAAAAGTAATTTAAAAACACTTACTGGCAATCATTATAGTTTTAGAGTTTCCTCCGAGGCTATCTTTTAACAGCCAAGTCAACACGGAGTCTCTGTAAGGCACAAATACTTGTTTCTTCTTTGAAAGAGGATTTGTTGCATCCTGAGATAAATCAGCTGTGATGTGGGGGTAGGAAAAAAAATACCATATATGAAAATACATAACTGCTATGTGCTAAGCCACTATTTGTATAAATAAAAACTGTAAATTAGCAGAACAGTACTTAACAATTAAAAAACCCCAAATAGCCAAGCATAAAGACCAGTGACTTACCTAAGGCAGAAATGACATTTCCCAGAGTAACTAGAGATTTGTTAATATTCCCTCCTTCCTTTAATCTAACCCCTGTGGCACCAGTGGCATCTGCTCTCTCACTTCCAGCAAGATCTACTAAATGAATCTTGCTAACAGTCTCACAAGGCATTTCAGAATCAAATTTAGCCTAAAAAAAAAAAAAAAAAAAAAAAAGCATTAGAGCATTAAGCTACCAGATTCTGAAATCTTACTGAAATCAATTTAATTGCCTTTTCATGTCATGATTTAACTTGTTTACATTAGCACAACATCAGAAGACAGGTGTATTAGAGGTGCCACAAAAAGGCATTTGATCATGAATCACTGCATAACTCCCACACAAGTAGCTATTTCTTGAAAGTGTAATATTTGCAACTTTCAAGCCATTTATGCACATGCAGTGACAATTGTGAATTGGTATTTACCTGATGCACTGTAAACATTTGTGCTGCATTCATATTATTTGGCTTTCAACTAACATTTAGAGTTACACATTCCACACACAGATACACCTACACTCACATTGTCCCCCCCATCTCCAAGTTCAAGTAAGTAGCAATTGCAATTTTACACTATGATTTTTAACTGAGACTTCCAACCAACTTTAATCTTAATTTGTATAAATAGATTCAGACTTATTTTACAACGCAACAGCAAGCAAAGATCTTTAAATCTTGCTGTCTGCCTCTCACCCTCTTCTATAAGCTTTGTGATGAGCAATTCGTCATTAGTGAACAGTTAGTGCATGCCACTTTGCACGTGTTTGCTTTGGGGTGGAGACACACAAAGTTCCATCAGGAGAGCAAACCATCTCTGTGCTACCTTCTCCCAGCAAGTTACCCATGGACTGTCTAGAAAGCTCCCCAACCCCTCCTCAAAACAATGACAAAGAACAGGTATCATTAGAAAAAGAGTATATAGACATAAAGTACAAACAAAAATACCACTATGCTCTGAAAATATGCGATCAGTCTCTCCATCATTCCATCAGTAAATCAAGGCATATAAATAGGTTTCCAGTAGTAACAGAGGAAGAGTCAGCAAGAAAACGCTCAGAAAACAATTCTACTCTCTCTGATTTTGGTCATAGAGACAGGACATGCAGACAAGACTTTTTTTTTTTTTTTGTAAACCTTGGATAACATCACAGCATAAAAACATAAAAAGCAGCTCATGCCCAACTCTTGCTGAAGTCACTCAGAACATTCTCCTCAGCCGTATCTTCTGTCACAGCAGTCATGAAATGTGCCTTAACTGTTCAGTGTTATTTAGCCTGAATTTCCTAGCCAAATCAAGATCTATTAAATGTCAAAGTAATCTTATTGCACTGTAAATTTTGTGTATGATCACTGATAAAGATATTTCCAATTCTCAAAACTCTATTTTCACACCTTTAACCTTCCCTGTCAGAAGAAAACATACAGCCATCATCTATCCATACTTGCTGATTTGAAAACTGTATTTTTTAATTATTATATAAGTTACTGAATTCAAGTACACTAATGTACGGTTGTTTTACCTGAGTGAAGTTGATTGTGAAAATGGCATGAGACCTGCTACTGACATCATTCATCCCAGTCGCTGCTGTAGTTCTGTTCATATTTCCTGCGTCCATCAGTTCCTCTACATCAGCATAATTTTGCACTAAGTGTTTAGACAAATCTAAAGAGAAGTAGGGTGTTACACTATGCTCATACATGCACTTGACTTTCTTTACGAAAGGATTCAGGTAGGAGTCTAGGTATGGCAGGATTACTATCACTATTATAAAGCACTGATGCAATTACAGTGTTTATCGTTATGCTTGTTTTTACCACTCTTAAGGAAAGGAACAGGGCCTTGTGTGAACGATGGAGAACTTACACAGTTACAGCAAATTAAGAAAAAATTATACAATCTTACTAAAGTATTCAGTGCATAAGCATAATCTCTCAAGAGACAGGAACCTTTCCCTGGCAGAAGATGGATTAAGACAATTAGATTAGTTCTTTCCATCTCAAACATTAGCTTTGTAAATGACGTTCAACAAATTCTTAAAACTAATTGCATTTATTAGCATTATTTAAAATGTTATACTTTACAGATAAAAACTGTACAGGTGTAATAATCTTAGAATTTGGAAAGCAGGTGGGGATAGAAAATGAAAGGCTATTCTCCTTTATTGGTTTTATATCAAAGCAAAGTTCTGTATCCATTGTCATGTATATTGTAGAAGAAAAAAAAGCCTTATGCAATTAGATCTAACACTTTAAAATATATAAAGGTAATAAAATATTCAGTGCAAAACACTGAAAGGGTTTTTACCCTCAACATATGGCCCTTCTTTTGGATGTTCTCGTATTCGTAAATTATTCGTTTTTGATGACTTCCGTCTGAGAAGATCTCTCACACGTTCATTATAAATTTCCAAATAACTGAAAGAAAAAGGTCAGAAAACCACTGGCTTATTCAAGATTCTTTCAAGGAAAGCCATGTTAAGCTTGTTTGAAAGCAAGATGAGATGCCTGGAGAAGCAAATCCAAAGTTAAGATTCAGAGTCACTTAACATAGTAATGACTACGGTGTACTTGTATCATGAGGAAAAAAAAACAAGAACAAGAAATAGAAAGAAAACGTACATTAGCAAGATCAAGAGCAACTAATGACAGCCTTAAATAAAAGGGTAAAATAAGAAATATGCCCTCTAATAGCAAAGGCATTTTCACTACCATGTAAATAAAGCAAAATATACAGTTGTAGATTGAAGTATTGCGCATTTCGACTATGACTGCCAACAAAAATCAATTATAGGACTGAGGCCAAGCATGGAAAGTTATCAGAGAAGCATACTTTTCTCAGAGATAAGCAAAACACAATGGTTCCAAATGAAACAAGTTTGATGAAACAGCAAACTATTAATGTGCCAAGAAGTACCTGACTTCTGTTCGAAAGGATGCCTCATTCCGCTTTGTTTTTTCACTTATTTTGCTGAATAATCCTTCACAAATCCGAGGTATTAAGCCAGCATCACCCTGCAACAACAACAATTCTTATTCCCAAGGCTATACATGCCTGCACAATATATTTTCAAAAATAAAATCCCAAATCACTAGCTGAGAGCTTCAACATCCAGAAACAGTGGCGGGAGGGGGACACAAAACCTTTTTGGCAAATACTGTCTTGCCGTTTATTCAACTGCATTCACCGTGCTACTTTAATCTTTGCATGTGTTGCAATGCATATACTAGCCCAATTCTTTGCTATCGGGCTATACGTCACCCTTCTCTCTTAGTTCAAATAACCCTGGCTGCTTAAGGCAAAAAACTGACTGTACACAACCTATGAACTGCCTTATCTCAAGAGTATCTTTTCTAACTCCTCCATCTATTCCACTTCACTATGGACTCAGCAACACCTGCAGTGAATGGCATGATCTATATACATTTATCCATGAGCCACCCGCACTCAGACCTCCAATCCCCAGCTCACAGTCCATCCACCGTCTCAAAAGATACCTCTGGATAAATTAGTATGAAATAACAAAATTAGAACTATATCTACTACATCTCACAATGTAGACAAATTAAATTTAGCATTGACCTTCTGGATGCTCAACTGGATGCTCTGGATGCAATTAAAGACTTTTTATGCATAACGTGCTCAGTTTAAAAAAGCAAACTGAAGAAACTCATCCCTTCACATGGATCCCTACAGGCCATGCTTTACTGGCAGGGCTGGAACCGACCATTACGGGGTCCTTGCCACTTCAGCTACCGCAGCAGCCAGCAGCAGCAGGATTTCACCTTCCAGGTTAAGCCATTGCTTGATAATTGAGCCTTGTCCCCTCGCTGTTACATGAGAGCCAGCAGTTGGCATAGCTGAGATTTCCAGAACCTTGGCGTGGAGCTCTCCTCTTCCCCTTGCTCCAGCAGAGCCCTTTCCAGCCACGCTGTGAGGCAGCAAGCAGCCCTCCCCAGCTGAAGCCCGGGTTTCCCCAGCAGCAGAGGGCTGAAGGGAGAACTCCATGCAGCTCTGGTTTCAGCTGCCAAGTGGTTGCTTGCTCCCAGCTTCCATGTCCCCATGCAGGGCTGGGTCCCACCGGGGAGATAACCACCTACCTGCTGAGCCCACCTCCTCCCCAGCACTTCAGAAAGACAGCAGCTAACGCCCCTCCAGAGCTGAAATGAGTGAACTTGGCTCCCAGGGACAAAGGGAGAGGGCACAGACACACATATGAGCTTTGGGCTCAGGGACACACAAACAGAAGTAGCTTACAAAACAGTCTGTCACCTACAATTTGCCTCCAGTCCCAAAAAGCAGAAGAGATATGATGCGATGGACTAATTCTAATTCTATGTACCGCTGAGGCAAGAACCGTTCTTCCTCAGAGTTAGTGGCCTTGTAATTAGGCAGGAGGCAAAGTAGGACAAACTAGAACGAACATCCCATGTGAAAATAGTCCAGGCACTTCAGGCACCCCAAAAAATTTGCCTGATGGGATTCTAGAGATACCTGGCTGCAGGAAAACACAGAAACAGTGGACTCATCCGTACCAGATCCTGGCAAGACAAGTGCTGCACAGGCAAAGGTTTCTCTTCTACTCGGAAATAAAATCTGACCCTTTTTGCTCAAGCTCACTCCAGCCTGCTCCTGCACTGGCCCCATCCTTCCTCAGCACCTTCTTCAGTGCCACAGCTGAGCTCCTCATCTTATTTCCTTTGCTCAGACGGTATTCCTAACTGGTTCTTGGTTCTTCATCCAGTTTTTTGTTGTTGTGGTTTGTTGTTGTTGTTGTTTGTTTTTTAAATCATTACTCACTTCCCCCCCCATTTTCCCTTTTCCTCCAAGATCTTAACGACGGCTGCTCTGTCCTACCCAAATCAGCATTCATTCTTCAAAATATTTTTCTATTCTCTCTTTCAATCACATCTAGCCCTTCACCTGACTACACCTTGTTTAAAAAATAAATTTACAAGTTAATAAGGCTTATTTTTGAGAGTTGCCTTTGTAATCAACCTCTACTCCAGCTAAAATTTCTGGGTGCAGTATTGGAATTTCCCCACACATTTTTCTTTTTTCTTTTTGAACATAGGAAGAGAAAAAATAAGACATTTCTTTCATCTCATGCTTGGAAACCCCTGAATAGTTTTAATTAAAGCTTAAGGAAAAAAACATGAAAGATCCATCACAAAGTTTTAGGCAAGCCATTAGTGTCTGACATATTTTAGCAACTGCAAAGTCTTAAAATAGGAAATATTAGCTCTAATTGAGTAACTTCAACCATAGTGATACAGTGGCAAGAAAGGAAGAACACATAATTCCCAGAATACTTTGTCAGTAAAGTGCACATCTTACAGAATGTATATTCTTTTTTAGGAAATAAATTTAAACATTTTCTCCCTTTTCACCCCCTACAGCTCCACAGCAGGACTAAGTACATCTGCAGCATCCCTGACAGTTTTTTTTCCGGGTTACAGAGTTTCCAGGCATGGAAGCCTGTAGAACCAAAATAAGTTGTTCACTCCAGAGCCGAACTTTCTCATTAAAAGCCTGCTTTCCTTCTGTGCTATCTAACCAGAAACTTCTTCATGGCAATTTAAGCATATTGCTGCTTTCCCATCTACCTTAAACACGGGGAAAAAAAACATTCCCTTCTATTCTGCAGCAGCCTTTCAGATCTTAGATGACTTTTGTTCCTCCACAGCCTTCCTTTTTCAGCATATGCAAGCCAGACTTTCCTGACAGATCATGTTTTATAAACCTGTGACCATTTCAGTATCTCTGCTCAAGACTTCTTCTAACTGGTCCACACATTTCTCAAAACGGTTGCTGCACACAGTATTACAGAAGCAGCCTTCCAGAGCCAAGAACAGCAGATACTTAAAGCAAAAGGAGAACAGAATTCATACTTGTTAAGGAGAAGTAGGGAAAAGAAAATTTATTTCCAATTCAAGTTTTCTTACAACACTGTAGTGTCTCTGACAGGGCCATCAATTTTAAAGCATTTAACTTGGCGGCTGAGTGTATTTTATACACACACTGTACAAAACCAGATTAAAGTATTTATGTATCATGGCAAGAAGATTAGACCTTTATTATTGAATAATGTCAAACAAACTTCAGCACCTATTCATTTGCAAAATGTCTTGATGATTACGGTCATTACATATAGTCAGGCAGTCTCATAAAAATGTCACTTACAAAAAATTCTGAAACAGAAATCCACATCTAGGTCATAACATCTTTTCTGGTTACAAAAGTCTGTTCTGTTCACCATACTGAAGCTGAATATAAAGCTACTTATTCTCTGACAACTGAAAGAGAAATATTTACAGATAATTTACTATCCTAAACTCAAGGAGGTGCAAAGTGGCCAATCTCACTGCATTTCCAAAGAGTGATCTAACGAAGGACAAGAGGCAATATTCCCCTTTTCAATTCTGCTGGGAACAGACCTGTTATATTTTTACCAAGGATTACAGGAGAATGAAACCCATAGAAGCTGCCTTGCAAACAGGCTTCATCAGTCGGCCCTTTAAATTGCTCCACTCCCAAGAGTTTTATCAGTTTCTTGCATCCTCGGGCAATCATAGAGGAAGCTGCAAGAAACTACTCCTGTTCTTTACTCAAAAACCACCCAATATCCCTCCTATCACACCTTGCCTTTTCCAGGGTCTTTACGGCAGTGCTAAGCAGGATGAAATCCTTAAAATCAAACTCAAACTCATCCCCAGTTTCTACTCCCTACCTGATACCCTTTTCGAAATGAGGGTCAAGGACCCGTTTCAATCTCCTAACCCTTCAAAAGAGGTCTAAAAACCAGATCTCTTCAGAAAGCTGATCATTCATTTACTCAAAATCAGTATCTGTTTTTGGACATTGAAAATCAATGGTAGCATTTGAAATGTTTGGTTCTGTTACACAACAGAAATGATTGTTATTTGTCCAATATAACAAAGCATCCCTTAAAGAAACTTCTTCCAACTGTTAACATCTATGTGTAGAAGAAAGAGAGCTTCTAAAAACTCTGACTACTACTAGAAGTTCAGATACAAGGGGAACCAGTAGTATACAGAGCGGATCGGTGATAGTAATAACATAAATGCATGCACTTGCAATAGCACAATTTCAATGCATTGCTACAGAATAAAAATGCACATTTGCAAAATATACATACCACATTTCCCATCATGGTATAGGACTTCCCAGATCCAGTCTGTCCATATGCAAAAACACAAGCATTATAACCTTCAAAAGCAGATTTAAGTACATCTGTACCAAGATTTTTGAAAACCTAAAAACAAAGAAAGTTTTTTGAAGACAACAGAAGTTTGGAGAAAAAAATTTGTCATCAGCCCAGCATAACAAATATTAAACAATAATATTGAAGTACCACGTTATAAACTATGGCCATCAACCAGCGATATTTACTATGACTGAAAATAAGTACTTCTAATAAAATAGCTAAATTTTATTGTGTTTAGTTTACAACAGCATAACACTGTATTGCCTACTTGTTTTTCTGTCAGACATCACCTTGACATGCAGAAGTAATAAAAAAATACTTCTCCTTTCTATAGCTCCATTTTTTTAAGCTCATCTCAGATGCTTCATTCAATTTTCCTTACTGTTAATATCTACTTACTTTTAGCATCTTTGCCAATTCTGCATGTCCTATAAATATCTGCCCTGGTCTCAAAAGGAAATGTTTCAATGATCCTATCAGTACTTTGGGATGGAATTCTTTTTCGCACACTTTAACCAAGTGTAAGAAGAAAATGGCCTGTTATTTTCTAACTGGCTTTTGATTGTTGCTGTAATTTAGACTCTGGCAAATAAGGAAGCATGTTTTTTATAATGGTAAGTAATCCTTTTTCTGTTTTACCCCCAACATTTATGTCTGAAACTGGTAACACTCCATCCTCGCCATCACATAATATGGGTTGATCTGTTCTCACCCAGTAAGTTCAGCTCTCCCTAGATGCCTTCACCACCTTCCTCTGCAGTCCTGCCTCCAGTTCCCCCCCCCCAGATACCTGGCCTTTCATTATCATTACTCCTTGTTTCCATCTGTGCCCCCGGTGGCCCAAGTAACACTTGGTGCAACTTCTCCCTCAATGAAAACGGGTCTCCTAATCCATAAATGATTTTCAAAAAATCTCATAGAAGCCATAGAAACAGCTACACAATTTGGCTACTACTCCTCAGTATATGTGGTATAAATCAACCAAGGTGTCCAAGTCCTTATTAATAAAGAATAGTGTACACGCACACTTGCTATAATTATGCCACTCCTCATGGAGGAATGCCAGGTAGTTCCTTTAATTATTAATGCTCAGTTGCAAGGGTGCCTATAGAATACTTAACTTGACCTTCCCTTGAGCAAAGAGACTACACAATGCTGTAATCAGTTATACTTGTCAAAGAGAAAGAGTACATGGATCAGCCAAGGCACAATTTCCCTTTCTCTTGTCATTTGAAAAGTAGCAACTCAGTAGAGTTCTCCCTCCTGAGTACCAGCTACATTGACTTTTCCCTTTTTCCCTTTTCCCTATGTCCAAATTTTTACTTCACCATCTGGACCATGTCTTTATGCACTACTGTTTTGACTGCAGCTTTCCTCAAATTCCCATCTGCATTTTTGTCCTGCAGCACTGTCTGGGCCTAGCCACAGTTCCTCCAGGGTGCACAGGCTACCATTAACTGTCTTCCTGTAGGCACAGAGGTATAAGATCATTATTCCCCAAATGCTTCTCCCTACACATCCTTCACTCACAGCAAAAACTGAAATGTTTCCTTTTTGTTAAAATGTCTGTGGGCCATAAATACCAGGCTTTATGAAAATGCATATCACTATTTTTATCCATATCTATCCAGAAAACTAGCACTACTTTCTCCCTTCTTGCTGTATCATGAGAAAAAGCCTCCTTCCTCCTTTCTAAGCTTCTGGAAACCTTTTCCAGAGTGGTTTCGTCTTTCCCATCTTTCCAGACAATTTTAAGTCAGAGCCACACCTATTTGTCAGCTTTATGTATTTCCCCTTTTAAAAATTGTATATACCTTGCAAAGCAATTTGAGGCAGTACATAGGATAGTCAATTATACACAGCTGTCTGAACACAGACTTTACGTACAGGTCAGAGGAAAATACATTGTTAGGATGGGATTTCGTCAGGACCCAATCACTGAGATACTGTTTTGTCACAGAAGGTCAGTAAGCTCATCAATATTCTAATCGTTTCTCTTCCATGAATACAAACTAAGTTGCTTGATGGTAAACTGCCGCTCCCATTCTAATTTCTGAATTATAAAGCGTATTTCACATCTACAAGACATATTAATGGGGTACATAATATTAGACAGACTTTCATGTGTTATTTCTCTGCCATTCAAATGGAAAAATATTAACAGTCACGAACAAAGCACACTACCAACAATCAAGATCAATTTTATTCCACAGCAAGATGAACATGAATGAAGGGCGCCCGTCTTCCACAGCACTGGTGCAGTAAACTGGAAATTCTGCAGCAACTTGATAAGAGCTAAACTACAAAGTCTTCCAATTAAATATGAAATGAATAATACAACCAAAACAATAGCTTGTGCAGCTTTTGTTTAGAAACTGCATTCCCATTGTTCAAGAATTCCTTTTGTTTTCAACGTGCTGCATACTCTGTAATTAACACAACACTTGATAATGGGACAACATTGTTTTTCTGACTGAACAAGAGAAGTTACCATTCCTGCCTGCAAGGATCAAGGAGGCAGGCTGGGATCAAGGCACGCACTGTAACATCAGAATACTAAGCACAGACATCTAGGCTGTGTTTAGGATTTGTTGTTAACATCCTCCTACTATAAACCATAAAGCTCACAGCTTTAATGTACACTTATGTTAATATAGATACGTACATATATTTTGCTCAAGGCTGCTGCAACTATCCCTATATAAGCATGTTTTTCCTTAAGTTACTCAACTATTCACTAGAAACTAGCGTTCCAAGCCTTGTGTGCAAATATGCTTCTTCTTGAGTTTCCAGCAGTGCTAAAGCAATCAGGATATTCCTACATGAATACCCAAATAAAGATACACTTCTTGATATTTCAGAAAACACAGCAAAAAATGTTAAACAGTCATCATCAAGAAATAAAGTTTAAGAGTATGTGATCTAATGTCTAGATTAAGCACTAAGTATTGACTTATGAAGTTAACAAGTTTTCAGGAAAAAACATGATCGTTTGTTTATGCTAATGGTTAAAGAGAAATGTCAAGTATAAATTCCCTATTAAACAGCTTAGTCATTAGAAACATCAGCACAGCTTGCCGTTCCTATAAATATTTAAAATTGACTACATCTTATTGTTTCTTCTTAATAATTTTAATTCCGAGGCTTGTTAGGATTAGCCACTCTAATATCCCTGAATTTAGGGATTATAGAATAGATAAGGTACATACCAAAAAGGGATGTAGTCAGCTGGCTTACAGTATATTCAGCAAACCCTTGCATTACTTTAAGGGGAAAGACAGACTCAAAAGAGAAGATAAAGAAAAGGGAATATAGCAATAATGGAACACTTCAACTTCACTCAGTAAATGGGGATGTGAAACAGTAAAGGGGTTCAATGCTCACATGAAATGCAAGGTCAGGCAGGGCCAACCTGTTCACCTAAGCTATGGTTATTGCTCAAAGTTAGACTTTCTATTCTGAGCATGCAGGAAGAAAGGTGATTTTGTCCTTTCCTAAGCTAAATACTCAAGGGAAGAGAAGAAACAATCTTCTTCAAGCAGGTTCTTCAATGTGTACCAAGTCCTTTGGACAAAAAAAAAAAAAAAAAAAAAAAAAAACATTTCAACTACCTACGAAGAATGTTTCTGTCTAATTGAATTAAAGATATATGTTTGCTTCTCAAAAGTGATTTTTACAAGAAGCTTTTTAAAAAAAAATCTAGTGCCTCCTCCCACAAAATAGCCCAGAGAGGTTTTCTAGCTTGACCTTACAAGACACGTCAGACAAGAGAACCAGAAAGAAGGCATTTAGCCTGCTGTATTAGACAACACAGCACTTAACAATGTTAGATAAGAAAAAGAAAACAAAATCCAAACTCCCAGGCATCTAGGGAATTTCTAAATTAGAGGAGAAGCACTTCCAGTGGAAAGAAGTTTCAATAATGCTTTCACCACAAAGGAAAGGGCGGTGGGTGGAAAACAAAATTCTTATTAACATTGAAAAAACCTACCGTTTCTTGACAAACAAAGCTGGGACTTTTACTGTCTGCTGAGAAATAGGAAAAATCATAGGTAAATGTCTTAGTTCTTTCTCTTCCTGTGTCTCCAGTTCCACCCTCTGGTATCTATTAAAAAATAAATAAAGAGATAATACAATCCATGCTGACGAAATAATTAAAAACAATTTATAATAACCAATCCAAATGCAATTTTAACATCAGGCTACAGACATTAAAACTACTGTAATGACAGGTTAGCCTGCTTTTCTAACAGTGAAAAAATTAGCAGCAGATATATCACATTCGTAAGTAACAATAATCGTGTTACAGGACAGCATAGCAGGAATCCTTTGGAATTTAGCGTACTGCTCCTAGCAGTATATGCTTGTCACAATATTTATGTTTAGTTAAATCAATCCTGTGTATGAAAAACAGATTATATTAAGGGATTATCATACACTTGTAGTTAGTAGGATCCAGAGAGACCTTTGCACTGTGAACAGCATTTCAGTGTGAAGCCATAATTAAAATGGCATCACGTACCTGCTACTTACATATATCTTGCTCAAGACATGACAGTTAGCAATATACTTCAGCAATGTTCACAGTTATCTGAATCTGTCTATCTAAACAAACTACACTGAAATTCCTTTTCATATATTTGTCATTGGAAGCTATCTTGCAAAAAATCTATTTGCTGTGCGTGATTTCTCCTGGTAACAGAAATGTTAAAATACACCATCAAAATATTATAGCAAGTGATAGGCACTTTGGGTTTAGTTCATTTTCATGGAAATTTTCAAAGACTGCTTCTACGGATAAACCGAAGGTTTAATAGCTAGTGGGCATGTACTTTTCTTCTATTGTAGGCTTTCTTCCAGCTAAGTAATGACCAGAAAAATAAACATATGAGATACATCCTACAGTTTCGTTAACAGAAAACCGTGGTACAGAAAGAAACAGTTTAATCCGTTTCCCCTAAGGATTACTTCAACACTTTTTCCAAAACTAAGGGCTGTTCTCCATAGTGTTGTGAGCATCACTGTTTTGTCCATATTTTGGCAGCTATTTGGTTAGAATTTCCCTCTTTAAATTGTGTTTACCCACCTTTAAGTTGGTGATTGTTGTTTTATTTTTCTCCATTGAAATAATAAACTTTGCATTGAGGTCTTTCTCCCTGAAAGTAAAAACAATATTTGAGTATGTTAAATAGAGCATATCACAATCATCCACAGTAATATTTCCATTCAATAAGTTACTTGCCACAGTTAATTAATCAAATGAATCCATATTTGACTGTTGTGACCAATGTCTACTTTTTTCTAGTGATATATTTGAAGCACTTGGCCTTGCCTCAAAATCCAAATCCTTTCACTTAAAAGCAGACAACCAGCTTGGGGAAATCTACTTCAGAAGTTTAACTCTGCAAGTCAACTCAGTGGTTTGTTCTTAATTTGAAGTAGTCTGATCCAAAGGTCAGTGAAGTCAATCATGTGGCTCTAAAAAATTTTGAAACAGAACACTGCAAGATAAACCTCTTACCATCTTAGTACCCATTTACCCATATGGTTTAGGTAACAGGGCCTAAATATTAAAAGCACAAACTCCCAGTATTTTAAACTCTTAGAAGTGGGCACCCAATTTCTTTTTGAAATGTGATGCATGGCAGTGTAGGAGAGAGGCTCTCCTACCAAAGGTGTGTTACGCAGGTTTGCTGCCTCTCATAGCACCATGATTCCAGGAAGAAAAGCAGTCCATTTCTGCAGCAGTGTTTTCATGCATGCAAATCTGTATCTCACT
The DNA here is from genome assembly GCF_040182565.1 of Anser cygnoides. Taxonomy (NCBI): domain Eukaryota; kingdom Metazoa; phylum Chordata; class Aves; order Anseriformes; family Anatidae; genus Anser; species Anser cygnoides. The sequence continues at coordinate 2,819,215 of NC_089875.1, read as the reverse complement.
ATTTGTTTCTGAATGTTTCCAAAAGTGGCATAAAAAGTTGCTAGCTCGGTGTCTAAAACCTGCATGTATCAACCTGCTTGCTAGAGATGGGCTTTCATCACACCTCCTCATAAAAGTAATACAGGCTGCTCTTGAATGACAACCTCTTGTATTACTAAAAACATGCACATGAAAGAAAAAAAAAAAAAAAACAAAAAGAGGAAGACTGCTATATATCATACAAAACCTTGTTCACCAAATGCTAACAGACACGCCTGTTCCAAATCCACCTGCTAAAGCACCTGACAAATGGGTACTGCTGACTGGTACAAAAGCCAGCAGGGGGCTTTAAAGCAGTAATGCGCGGCTTTACCGTATTGCACAGCATCTCAGCAATTGCTGGCTATCCACTTACACCAACCTAAAAATGAAAGGGAAACTTCTTCATATTAACAAAAGAACTGAGTTTGGGCTTTTTAACATGACATTCTCCTCTCCATGGTGCGCTGGACCACCTAATTCTCCTACGTTCATCAGCTGACTGTGAAGTCACCCTCTATCCACAGTCAGTTTTCTGGTAGAAATTCTAAAGAAAAGCAAAGCCTATTTTAAAATCTACATTAATGAATAAAGATTAAGCAAATAAAAGTGCTTACTTAAATATCAACACATTAAGTTATTTTCTAAGCTAATAAAATATATAATTGTAATAATTGCAGCAATAATTATACAACTGAATTTAGATCTACCAGTGAAAAACATTAGAGGCATACTTTTAGAGATGCCTCTCAGTCATTTACAAGTCATCCTCATTATCTTTTACTAGGTCTGAACTTAAGAGACTCAAATACTAAAATACAACTATGGGTAATAAACAGGGAAAGGAGAAGTTTCCAGTGGTACCTTTTAGCAGGAAATAGGCTTTGTCAGAGCAGTAATGCAGCCGTGCACAGCTACTGCTCACCCCACCTCCACCCCACACCCTACCTGTCAGCAACTAATTGGTGAGAGAAGGTGTAATATGTAACTTGGCCCAATTAAACGGTCTATTGTGTCACAAAAATGTTTCAACTAATTAGCAACCTGCTTCCTCTAGGAAGTTTGGAAGAACTCCACGTGGGCAGAAGGTTGTGCCAGAACTCCTGCTTTCTGTCTGGGCTCCGTCATGCTTGAGGTGCCCAAGGGGAAACAATAAGATGTGGTTGTGCTTTCTTTGCTGCACCCAGCCGCCTCTCCACATTACCAAACCTTAAGCTACTTAACAGTGAAAAACTGAAAAATATATTTAACATCTAATACCCATATATCAGCCGCCCCACTGTTCTGACAAGCCTGGAATCATTAATTTTTATGATAACAGTGACAGTATCACTAAATATTATTAAGGAATAAGGATTCCAAAGCCACAAAAATAAATAAATAAATAAATATGGGGCTAGTAAAGCACCAGCCAATAATAAAAAATTATTTTGCATTTTTGTATGGAAAGGGAGAGAATGACCTGAAGCAGTACTGTTATCTGAGTCAGTGAGCCAACCTGAAAGAAGCAGGGTGAATTGACAGGAGAAAACATTCAAATCAAAAACTAAAGCTTCACTTTGTTATCAGACAGTTGAGTATAATTTATTGAACACAAAGAGCTTGAGAAGATCCCATAAAAAAAAAATTGCTTGTCCAACACCAGTCACTTCCAGGTAACCATTTCATGCAGCTCAGAAGGGGCTGAATCCCTTTCAAAAAGTTCTGATCGCGAGTTCCACCTCAGTTAAAGGTTCAGGCTGTAAGCAAGTGTGTTTCAGTTTTAGGCACCCTCCCGAATACGTTCAGGGCTGGAAGGGGCCCTGGCTGCAACCAGCTCGGCCCAGAGGCAAGCCCCAGCCGATAACCAAAGGCACTGCCCCGCAAGTCCCACAACCTCCATTACAAGGCAATGTCGAGGGGCCGGCTGCCAAAACTAGTTCACAATTACTGCTTTGGTGACGGAAGATGACTTGTTTCCCCTGAAGCCTGATCTGTTTGCGGAGTGGTGTTTCGGGCCAGCCTGCAGGCTTCACTCGCTGCTGGCTCAGGCACCACGTGGAGTTCCGGGATCACAAGGGAATGAAACGTGTAACCCGTGATCCCTTGGTCCCTCACCAAACGGCAGCGTGATCAAGCAGGAGAGTTTTTTGGCACAGATACCAAGAAATCCATCACCTCAGTGCTGCTACTGACCCTCTGCTACTGCTGAATTCAGCTAGCTAGTCAGCTAACAATTAAGGGAAAGGGAGAAGAAGCCATCAGAAGAAGCTCTTCAAATAATACCGTCGCTTTATTTTTATATAAACCATACCAGCCTCAGTACCAAGGTATGTTCAAAAGAGCCTGCATACATCTCTTTTAATGGGATAACCTGATAAATGCTTCAGTTGGGCAAAGCTTCAGTAATTCCTCTTTCTGTGTGAGTTAGGAAGAACTGCCCCAACCTGAAGATGATTCAGCAGCCCTGTCAAAACACAGTAGCTTCATGGAACAATCTGCAATGTAGACACCTCTAAGGTGAGTTTCTTTCCCTCCTTCCCTTATATTCCCCGCATATTTTCAGTGCAAAGACCTGAGCAGTTTTTGCACTTCCATGGGCATCTAGTCCAAATGCAGTAAAACACGAGCAGTATCTCCAGCTTTCAAGGCAACTTTCAAAGACCTCTTTGCGTTAAGTCACTCATCTCATCCTCCACAAGACTTTCTGAGGGTCCTCCCACAGACAGACAGGAAGGAGTGGAACACGGTAATGCACTCTTAACTCAAATGTCACTGAGCAAGGGAAGCTTTCGGAAGAACCCTATTACAAAGTTGCAAAATGCCTTTGGTCTTTTTCCAAGCTCATCCTTAAGGTCCTTCACTGGAAGGTTAAGTTATTCAAATGGTGGCTTTTTAATAACCTGTTCTGTATTATTCAGACATTAGAGCATTTACTATAGCTTATCCTGTCAGAAAATCATGATATGTTTTCCATTAAATTGATACCACAGTGATCAGTTGTGACTACCATAATATCCGACAGACATGACTCTGAGAAAAAGAACAGAAAAAACAAGAAGTGTTTTGGCCAGGGGACTGGAGGGGAAAACCAAAAAGGACGGGACAAAAAGTGCCATCAGTTTTCTCCATCACAGTGTTTCTAAAGCCCACTTCAACAGGCCTCCAAGGCTGCACGGACAAGGATACAGGTACTCCCTGAACTGCCTGCTGAGCATCTGTGTCAAAATGAAAAGAGGGCCTGTAAAATATGTCTTGGAAATTCACTTTACTGTAGACATTTAATGGACTACCTGTTGGAAAACGGGGTTATCAAAGAGCGAGCGTGTGATTTTGTTTTTCAGCTACTCAAAAACATAGTCTGAGTGCTTGTTAAAGCAACTCAACCATGCTCAATGGCTTTTCTTTTCAGCCAAGTGCCTGCTTCCTACATTCCCACTTGAGGCACGACGTTACAGATTTCCTATTTTACCACTCTGCTTGTTCACGGCCCAGGTGTATTTCTGGGCTCACGATGTGAAAGCATGAGGGCTGCTTCACAACCAGGAGAATTCAAGGTAGATTTAACTACAAAACAAACACAATGTGTCACAGAAAGAACTTTGCTTTTTCTTGTAGCTTGGTAACACGCTAACCGTACGTTGCGCCTTCATGTCTCATTGAATCACACAGACCAAGAGTACTTTCCTTTGTTTGAGGAACTCTTGAAAGGAGAACATTCGATTCAACTGTATGCTTTAAAGTGTCAAACAAAAAGCCCACTACACAAGGATGTTTTTGTTACTCTAACTACAGGAAAAGTCAGCACAAACTAAACTATCACACAATTTCTAATTTTCCTTTTGCTCTCCAGAGGTTTTTGTTTATTCGCTTCCTCAATGCTTATCGAATCGTTTTTTAGAAAGTGCGTTTTCTTTAAATGTGGTTTTTTTAAAAACATATGCGGGTTCAGGTTAAGAACAAACCTGGAGGTCCGCATATGAAACATCCAATTCAAACCCAAGATTTTGGTGGTTTGAGCCACCAGTGCCACACGACCGCACTCTATAAAAACCAGCGCCCTCTCCACAGCAGGGCAGTAGCCCAGCGTTAGCCCGGCCTTCCTTAGCTCAAAGCGGCCCAGTGCTGCTGACTGACAAGGAAGGCCGCAGACTCAGAATTACACGACTGAAACCACGTTCACACTCAAAGATAGGAACTCCACATCCTACAGCGTCAGGCATGCAGGCAGGTGTCCTTCGGCTCCAGGTGAGGGTGCGTGCCCAGTGGGTTCTCTGACGGCTGCTACAGGCCGCAGCCTCCCCCTCGCCAGGGAGAGCTCTACAGACTTCCACCACCTCCCATTTTCTCTGAACACCACCATTTCGTCACCTTGGAGATCTCTACCAAGCTGTCAAGTCTGGATGACATCGGCCAGCAGATTCAAAAGCTGTGACATGGGAACCGACTGACTGACAGACAGGCTGCACGACATCTTCTGCCTCACCTCAAGCAGCCTGACAAGAAGACAGCAGAGAAAAAATCCTGGGGATTGAAGTTTAAATAAACAGCCTGCTATGATATGATTGTAATTGTGTTTCAGGAAGACAAAGACATGATACACATACTTGAGACTTTAGAAAAAAAAAGGCAGCAGTTCTGTCATGAAGCCCATTTTTCTGTGGTCAATGTAATCGTAGTATTTTGCTAGTGCAGACTGTTGGCTTAAGACGATACCCACATTCCCTTTTGTGATACCACTTTATAAAAAGAGCTGGCAAACTTTGCCGATCATTAAAGGAGAGCTCTGCCACTCTCAGAACTTTTTTTCACAATGCAGCTGAAACCCGAATAACAAACTCAGTCACAGAGAATGCAGAAACAGGACAAATATTGTACAACTCACGAAACAGAAATATTCCCTTAGTTTATATACTAGTACGCACGTATCAGTTCTTGTATGAAGGACAACCTAGATTAAATGCCCTTAGCCATAACAATAAATTTCACCAACAATACTGAAAAGCAGTAGTTTAATCTACAGCAGGAAGGCTCTCCTGGAAAATGAACATAGGGGTGTCCTTGCACTGTCTTATGTCCAATAATATCTAGCTTTTCTTGGAAAATTATGCACGCTCATGGCAACACCTGCAGACTGGTCACTGCATTAAATCAGGTACCTGACCTGCTTTTTACATTTGTTTTTAACAGCACAATAGATAGACTTCAGGCCTAGCAGGTATCAACATAAGCAATTTTTTAACCACTAGCAACAGCTAGCTTTTAAAAAAATCACTGTATCCACACATGCCGCAATCAATGATCACATAACCTGAACAATATGTAAGCCTCAACCAGAAAGCTATCTCGATGGCTACTTCTCAGTTTTGTCTGTGCAGATGGAGTGCCAGACCAGGCTCGGTTATGGCCTCACCAGTTCCCTGTCCTGCATGGCTCTGAGCCGTGCACATGCGAACCCCCTCTTACACCTCTCTGTTGGCACTCTACAGGAAAATGTAGCAAAATTGCTTATTTAGCAGAAGCAACATAGACTAACCTCACACAACACCAAGTTGATTTGAGTGACATCCTGGAATTTTGTTGCCATTATTATGAAACTATAAAGTTTCTCTATGACTCGGCTTTTAGGCCACATGTTACTTTGCTTTTAATATCCTGTCTCTTCTGATTCCTTCTGTTGTTACTGCTGCTATTCCAAGTCATAAAGACAGTATTGACTTAACCTCTTGTGTACAGCAAAGCCTGATTCAAAGAAAGCAGATTGCTTCCCTGCAGTGTCCTTGGCTTTTGGGGTAGGGGGTCCTCTAATTTGAGATCCAGAACTGACAAACTGTGCCTGACCTCACACATCTGTTAGGCTCCCAAGTAATCCATAAGGCTGTTCTTCAGTCACTCCTTCCCTTAGCCGAGGCACACACAAGCAATCTGGATTGAAAAACAAATGACTTCAGTTACCTAAGTACAAATATCTGCCAAACATAAGCATACAGAAAAATGACTGGTGCACTCCAGGTTTTCGCGTCTCTCTGTTGCTTTATATTTACCATATAAACTTTGGAGGAAAGCCTTCATAAAGCCAGTATTTGAAGTGTCTGAGTGTTCAACAATAAGAACTTTAGCCCATGGGCAATTAAGATGCCTACTGCCATGCATGCTCTCCTTCTGTTAGATAACTCTGAAAAACCCTCTCTCAATAAATAACCCCGGCTTTGTATTTATAGCTGCTGCAAAAGAAAGGACTTTGCTCTTCAGTTCAGCCAGCTGTTCTCTCCAACAATACCTGCCTTTCAGAGATACTCAGACTTCTGAGAGCCTTCTAGTCCAAGAGCTCAGTTAGGTTAAAACTGCTGAGTGCTAATCCCATTTATTCAAAAATCAGTCTTCATTTCAAATAAACAGAGCCTAAGAAACCGACAGACTCACCTTTCTCTTGCTTTGTTTCATTAGGAAAGTTACAACACAGAGACTCACCGCCCTTCTCTGCTGGTCTCAAGGAGCTCTCAACAAAAAGCAGAGTCTGAAAACATTTTATCATTCCTCATTTTAGTGATATAACATGTAGGTAACCTGGTAATGTGCTCGATAATACTGAATTCAATGACCTAGGAAATGCTATTCTAAAGCCAGGCTTTCAAGTTCAAAATGCTTAAGATCATAAAGCTTTGGGGGTTAGAAATTGTAAATGAGGGCAGTTGAACCCTGCTGCCACACGTGCCCACGCTCCTGCTGTGCTCCAGCCACGCTGGCACTGGAAGGTCTTTGTTCCTTCATGCCATGGAGGGCAACAGAAGGAACAAGGTGGCGATTGTGACAAATCCCTCAGGCTTGAAAAACTTTGAAGCATTTGCATTAAGCACCGAAAAGGACAGAAAAATGAGCCCACATCAACAGAAGCACTGTGTGGGTTTCCTGTTCTCTCCTGGTTTATGCAGGCTAAGCTGTCGGTCCCAGCCGTTAACTCTTCAGGTAACGCGAACACAGCACTGTGCTCGAGCACCTTCTGCAGTGCTCAGCTCACCTCTCGCTTTGCCACTCGCTGCTGCGAGGATAAAGCTCTGCGGCTGGGGCTCTCCCTCCCCAATACACCTTGCTTTATCAATGAAAATGGCAAGACGCTGCTTTAAAGACAGTGTACTCAGTTTTGTTTTGGGCCTGCGTGTAAGGCCCTCTGCAGAGGAAGCCAGAGGCAGAATGGCAAAGGCAGGAGCTACTTAAGTCATCTACATCTAGTCTCCCCTTCCCATTCACGCAAGATCACATCCTATAATGACTTTCTTCAAAGGAATTAGCTCTTCCCAACTGCCTGGGCCTTCGTTCCCCTTGGGAGATTGGCTCTTCCACAACCTAAACTATCTCATTAGCAGTAATTCCCTGGATACAGCTTAAGCTGATGCATTTTTAGTTTCATTCCATTATTCCCAAGATACTACGAAGAAGCCGTAACTAAATATTTAATTCCTCTTTTCAACATTTAAGCCCTGCAAATATTTCTAGATTTGCATCTCCTTATCTATTCCAGCAGTCATAACGCATGAAGTACACATTTAGCTCGATATTTTTTGAATCAATGATTCCAGTCAGTTTTGTTAAGCTTTTCCAACATAATTCAGATAATGAGCTTCTAGAAACTGAACTTAAAAAGGCACCGACACAGGGGCTCACCGGGGGAAGCACAGAACGCAGCTTCTGTTTGGCCACGTGAGGTACATGCAAGCAAGAGCTGAACTCTGATCACACTCAGAAGTTCAAATTCATCAGCTTGCTGAAAAGCTTCAAAGATTAACCATCGAGGAAAAGGGCTCAGAAAGAAGAGGAAAACAAGTCACAAGCCACTGATGTCCAAAGACCATGTACTTTAACATAGGTGAGAAGTTCTGAAGAAACAAAACACCGGAGTGCTGGCATTCGTTACTGCTTGCACCCCTAAGTTTCAGCTTGCTTCAGCAGCGCTGACATTTTTTATTGTGGAAAAGCCCAATGAGAGTCCAACAAGTTTTTCTAGAATATCCTGACCTGTGGCATCCCAATTCCCAGCCAACAATCATCCTTGCTGTTGCCGTCTCTCTTTGGCATTAACTTCTCATCTTAGCAAAGGCCACACTCTCGTTAGACCCTGCTCCATAACAGACATCCAACACCACATTTCACCACCCCTTAGGAAACCTGTGATGTTTGCTATTTAAGCTCTTGAAGAGGGCAACTGTTCTGTTTTACACTTGCAAAGCTCTCTGTACTACTTAAACACCTTTGGCATTTCCCCCCCAACACTCCCGGCTGCTGCTTCTTCCATTCCTACAGGGCCAGGGCTGAACTCTGCACCTACTACTTACTACCTTTAAGTCAAAAAAAAAAAAACCTTAAACCACAACCATATCCCATGCTACTATATTGATTATAAGACTTCTGTCACCTCCTTCTTAGTTTTGCCACTGATAACCTGAACTTTTCTGTAAGCCCCCTACTCTCTTCTCCGTTTTATCTTTTCTAGTCCTTAAAAGTTTAAGGTAATGCTCTGCTATGAACAAGCTGTAATTTCTAAATTCATTTGCTCCAACAGCAAATTCTCCAGCCTTTCCCCCATTTTCAAAAGGTCTGCTTGCAGCCTTATAACATGCCTTACTACGTCCTGTCCTCAAGCATAATTCCCTTAGCTGACATTTAAAGGAGCCCCACAATACCAGCACCTCTGTTTCCCAGCAATCTCTGTTAGCTCAATTGCACGTTGATTCCAAAATGACAGACCGCAGTAACAGTCACAAGCTACCATCGCTGAGACTTCCATCATCTTTGAGGGCATTTTTACATAGTTATAGATATCTACGTCACCATTTGCAGATGCCCAAAGAACCTGCGTTCTCTCCACGTTAACCCCACCTGGGAACCTGACCGTACCCACCAGGTATCATCAAGCCACTGCCAGACATTACCCATCTGTTAAGTGCATCTTCATTTCGGTCACTTAAAAGACAGCAATTATTAGGGACAGAAGATGTGTACACTGCCATGCTGACGCTCATTTCTCTGGTTCTCCGGTTCTCCCATGACTATGGGACCTATCCTGAAAAGATGAACATGACCATGTTGTAGGATAAAGCTATTTCTACTGTTTGCTTCTCTTGAAAAGATGAGATAATAAATAGAAAATAGACTGTACAAAACCACTGGATTTTTTCCAAGATCTCTTAGTATCAACTTTACCTGATACAAGAACTCAGACTTCAGCCTACACCTTTATGCACTGGTCCAACACTTACAAAAGAAATAGCACACTGATGATGGTCTATACACACACACACGCCTTATTTTCAGGGAGAGAAGTGTCTCTACTCTGGCAACCTTCCCGAAGGAAAAATCTGCTGGAGGTCCTTAAATGGGTTCAAGATTTTGGATGTAAAAAATGGCAAGGTGAAAAGTCACATTCAGAACAGTTAGTTTGTCTTGCCAACCTGGCATCAAACTCGATTTTTACTGAATTCAGGCTCCCCCACTGATAAAGGATGAGGCAAGAGAGAGGTACACTCACTCTAGGCACACCAGAGCCTCACCTATCCTTACAGATTTTTCAACTTCTTTTTATAATAGGGAAATTGTACATGATAATAAGTCACAAGCACCATTATTAAAACAGAAGTTCAAAGAGTTAACATAAGAAATAGCAAACTCTGCTTGCTGACAAATGGCTTATCCTCATTGGTATTGTCGTTTAAAAAGTGATAGTTTTGCGCCATTTGGCCGTACTTAAGCTCTGAGTTACGCTTCTCCTATCGCTCTGGTGCCCCTTATGAACCGCAACTGGTGATCAATGCTCAGAAACAGACTCAGCAAAATTTCACCAGGCAATTCAGAAACAAACACAGTATTTAACTGTTGGTGTCCTTCCTTGTAATCATTTCAGCTTTTCTTACTCTACCTGCTATACTGATATTTTAAATATAAAGATGGAGTGTTTTGATAAAATAAATTCATGAAAATGAAAAATACCCACAGTAACATGTATTTTAGCCAGAGCAATTTATTAAGAGACACCAATGCATTCCTCTCTTCCCTGCATTAGAAATCCTGTAATATATTCTCCATTTATATGTCGTGTGTCTCAATTCCAAAAAGCATGGATAGCTAAGAAGAACTTTCACACTCCCAATAATCTCCCACATAAATCACTTTGAAACATAAGGAATACAAATTACAATTTCTGCTGGCTCTTAGTTGTTTACTTGTTTATCACTGCTGCCACTAAAAACACTCTAGTCATGTGTTTCTTGTAAAATGAAGCCCCTTACTTTATAGCTCTGTCCTTTGCAGTGCTATATTAATTCGAGCTGTTGAAAACTCTACTATTGATACTAAGGCTTGGATTGTGCAAGGAGTTATTTTTAAAAGATAATAAAATGTTGGTCCTATAAATCCCAGGGTACTCAGACTCCAGCCCTGAAGCTGAAGAGTTACTTCGACTTAACTGAGAGGCGTAAAAATGTAAAACCAAGTGGGACAGCCTCATGTGTAATGGCTAATATACAACTACAGCCTACACAACTAAGTTGTCAGTATTGGCATGGCTTTTAATCCAAACAAGTCCCAGAGTCACACGAAAGCCTTCTATAAGCAGTAAAACATCTTCTGTGTCTCACCACTATCAAACATAGAAGCTGTTAATCCTCGTGCAGTAACTGTGAGCGACGGCACAACCAGGTAGAGCACCACGGCTCCTGACCACACGTTTCTGCCAGCCCCATCAGCCACTTCAGGTTGTAGAGCAAATCTAAGGAGAGCTAAAGATTGATCGCTTCGAAAAATCAAATTGGAAATCCTATTCCATTACATTAGAAATAATAACGGAGCTGTGGGAAAGTCTACAAAGTTCATTTAAATAAATGTTTAAAAACATCGACAGCACTGGATAACCACAGGATGGTTTGGGTTGGAAGGGACCTCAAAGTCCATCCAGTGCCAACCCCCCGCCATGGGCAGGGACACCTCCCACCAGACCAGGTTGCCCAAAGCCCCATCCAGCCTGGCCTTGAACACCTCCAGGGATGGGGCAGCCACAGCTCCTCTGAGCAACCTGTGCCAGTGCCTCACCACCCTCCTAGTAAAGAATTTCTTCTTTATATCTAATCTAAATCTATCCTTTTTTAGTTTAAAGCCACTCCCCCGTTGTCGTATCCCTACGCCCCCGACCAAGAGTCCCTCCCCAGCTTTCCTGTAGCCCCCTTTAGGCACGGGAAGGCCGCTGTGAGGTCTCCTCACAGCCTTCTCTTCTCCACGCTGAGCAACCCCAACTCCCTCAGCCCGTCTCCATAGGAGAGGTGCTCCAGCCCCCTGAGCATCCTCGTGGATAAGCACGCAGGAGGAAGAACTTGCTGCAGTGCAAAGCCAGGAAAGGCTGCATATGACCTTTACTTAGTTTATTCAACTAATTAAATTCAGTAATTAATTTATGTGAATCCAAGAAACAGATAAAAAGCATAAAAAAAAAAAAAAGGTTTGTTTTCCTCCATTACTTCATGAATTGAAAGCCAAACAGAACAGAGCTGCCAGGTATAAGAAACTGAGGTGGCATAATAATTAGTAATATCAACTTGATTCTTTCAGATACCATTCGCTTTATTACATATCAAAACATCTTCTCTTATTTAATCAGCGTATTCTAGGTGGTTTTATTTAATTGACATCCCCCTCCCCCCCAAAAAAAAAAAGTATAAAGGTGGTTTTCCCAAATACTAATTTAATTCTTGTTTTCACGCAAATAAAACGATGTAAAATGGAGCTACGAAGAGATTATCCCCTCATTCTTCTTAAACGACTCTAAACAGTTGAACGTAAGGCAACTTATTCATTTGAACTATGCAGATAAGGGAACATAGAACAGAGATAGAATTACATTAGACTTAATAGGATGCCAAATTTGGAAGACAATGGTTAGTAAGTGGTAGCCCAAACAAGTGTGCACAGTAAACAACCAGAAAAGTGCTTTCTCTATAATCCCATTATTTATTACAGAAAATGGCCATTCTGACAGAATCTCAATGAGAAACTACATTTTTTGAGACCACGGTACAGGACCCTCCAGTAAAGTCCTCCAAATTACAGGACAATAAACAAATATTTCTAATGATAGGTTTAAAAAAATGAACCTGTAAAATAATGACCAAAATCATAAATTTTCCAGAGCAAAATGCACCAACACCCCAAGTTCAGCTCCCTGCAGATTTCTACTCTATGAAGAAAACGTAGTCTTAAAGCCAGCTGACAGGTTTTTACACGTTTTATAGAATTATTAAAATGTCAGCACGAACTGAAAGGCTGTCACTGCAACTGTATATTGAATTAGGGAAAGGAAAGATTAGACGGAGATTCACAAAGTAACTGAACTTTCTAAGCTCATGCTCACAATTGGCTTCAAAGCAGTAACTGTAAAGTAATTAGACACCACTTTTATTACATTATCCAGAGATACAGTCAAAAATCTTTGGGGTAACCTCTGTGTGATCAATTTGGGATGTTAACTGTTTATAGAAGAATGGTCAAGCGCTTTGACAACGATACTGAAATGAACAAATTCCTTCCAGGTCAAGCCAAAGAAAGAGAACAACAAAAATAAGTCACGGGAGAAGGGAAAGGAAAAAAAAAAAAAAAAGGATCAAAGCTTGTCATCAAAGCCATGGCACTGCAAGCAATCCCAAAACAACCCCCGCCCTGCCACATGATTCATTCCAAGATCCGTGTTCATGGCTTATTACACAATTAGCAGGGGTATGACACCATACAGTGCAACTGCTCCATAATGCAGGAGTCTGAACAACTGTTCATTAACTCGGTCTTCTCTAATTAAAAATGACTCATGAAATAAGCTGTATTATATGACTAAGCTTAGAACAAACCAAAGCAAGTTTACAGACACACATGAAATCACATTTAACTCTATACAGTATCACGTTAAAGATTTTGGAAGCAAGCACTGCAGAATGAACACCCAGTTGGGAAGTCCCTTTGAGCTGTCAGCAAGGCCCTTCCTCTAGGAAATCCTGCCGTGCTTACAGCAACGACCCATACAGCCAAGCATAGCTAAGCGAAGACACAAAGGAAACCAAGAAGAAAAACATGATTGCTGCCCCTGTCTTGCGGTTCACAATACCTTCACTACTGCAACAGGGGACAGCAGTGGGTGCCCAGCTTACAGCACGTGTTGGCAGTACCTCGAGCACGTCGGTGCGACACTGCCTGAAGATGAGCGCCACCGGCACCGCTCCCGTTTGCCAGAGCCACCTGAGGTGCTGCTCGGTGCCACGCGGAACAGCAACCGTGCATCCAAAAGTCAGGGCTTGGGCGCAATATCCCCTGGCGCTGAATCCAGCCTCCTGATACGTACCATGAACATCAAGCACCGGCCTGCACATGGCAAGGTTTGAGCAATTTCAACAGGGAGGCTCTCTACTGCTTATTTTCAGTCAGAGAAAACTTCCCAGAAACTTTCAGAAAAAGCTTCTCCACAGCCCGCTCACTGCCACTCAGCACGTGGTGTCAGCGACTGTTTTCTTGGCTTGCTGCTTTGACCACAGCAGGCCCCTGTCTGTCCAGCTCTTTGGCTCTTTCTTTTCCATTGTACCACAAACTAATTTCATTGTTTTCTAGGTATGCGCTCTGGTCTAGCCCCATTCGAGCTGTCCTCTCACGTGTCACCTGGACGGCAGGTCCAGGGTCACCGTAATGCTGCTCTGCGATGACGCTCGCCGACTTCCACTCGCGCGGTACCAGCGTTGCTTCCAGTGCCTGCCACAACCACCAGCCCTCTCCTCTCCTGCCTTTTTCCCTTTCCTCTCTTTTCCATCTCTCCGCACACGACGGTCGGACTGAATTCCTCCACGCTACCAAACGCTACGCCAGCAAGTCCTGCCCGCGCCTTCAAGCCCCGCGCTGCCTGCTGTCGGGGACCCGCTGCGGACGAGCGACGTGCCGGTGCAGAACATCGCTGCGTGTGGGTGAGTGAAACCCGCGAGGGTGCTGGTGACGGGATTACCCAGCACCGCCGGCCTGCGACAGCCAGCTCCATCGCGGCGCCCCAGCTCCCTGCAAGCGACCCGCGCTACCCGAAGCCGACTCGGCATCGCCCCTCGCAGCCTGCCGCAACCTCACCGCCACGGGGCCGCCTCCCCGCGCTGCTTCCCCAGCAGCGGCGGACGAGCTCTGCCCGCCGCGGCTGCCCCAGCAGGGCCGGCGCTCACCTGCGGTTCATGGGCCGCACCCTCACGGCCACCTTCACCGACGCCATGGCGCGGCCCCGCCGCGCTCCCGCTGCCGGCCCGGTGCCGCCGGGCCCGAGGCAGGCCGCGGCCTAGCCCATGTCGCTGTGGCGCCGCCGCCCTGCCCCGGCGGGCCGCTACGGGGGCGCGGCGGGAACAAGCGGCGGCAGGGCGCTGCTGCAGCCCGCCCTCGGGAGGGCAGGAGGAGGAGGAGGAGGAGGAAGGGCACAGGGTGGGGAGGGGCGGCCGCGGGTGGCTGCTGCTCGTGGCGAGGGCAGGGCGCCGCCCGAGGCCTCCCGCCGGGAGCTGGTGGGCTCTGTGTGTGTGTCAAAGCCTGCCTAGCCGTGCGGGCAGAGAGCTGTAATGGTAACACGGGTGGTGCAGGCCTGCCCGCCACACTGCCCACCCACGGCTATCTGGGTGGATTCATGGCTAGATACACAGATGACTATAATATCTGTACACAGTATTGGTGCCAGCATCTGTCAATGTCTGTACATCCGCAACATATATCTATGTATCTATACATCCACAACAGCCAGAGATGTTTTTCCATAAGCGGATCTATACATCCACAATAGCTAGAGGTCTGTATCCATAAATATACATCCACAACAACCAGAGAGATCTGCACCGATAAATGGATCTACACGTCCACATCCACACATCCCTACAGATTTCCACTGGTAACTTTTTTCTCCTCGTTTTCTCTTCCAAGCCGCAAGCGGACCAGCTGCGAGCAGCCCCCAGCAGGAGCCCCACTGCCATGCCGAAACAGGGATGAAACCCAGCGTGGCCATAGCCACCAGAGCCTCTATGGTTCCCCCTTGTTGGTGCTGGCACAGTTCCTGAGGATGAGTGCGAGGTAGGTGGGCTCCTCCAGCACTGGCTCCAGGGGGGCAGCAGGACACTCAAGAACAACAACAACAACAACAAAATAAGCAGGATTAAAAGTAATAATGCAATACATAATACATATTTTGGTCTGTTTGAAGCTGTCGCTGTCTGGAAGCTACACACAGGACTGAGACATCTGCTGCATGGACACAGTCAGTCATTGCAGCGTTATTGGCCTGAGAAGGCCTCACACCCCAAAACCTTATCTTCAGTGAAGACTCATCATAACAGCTGATCATATCCAAAAAATAGGAATGAGACGGGGGAGTCACAGGAATAGGGCTAAAAACATGGACTTGGGCTAGCCAAGTAAATCAGATAAATGCCACAAGTCCCCACCATCCGCTGGGGAGGTCCCATGGCAGAAGGACCACACTTGGCAGACACGGCACCGGCTCTGGGAGCACTGGCCCATGCAGGGGAAGTTGTGTGAGGAGCAGAGCAGTAGGAACAGGTGTCAAAGAAACAGAGGGAAGGGGAGGCTCCAAGTGGGATGCTAAGAGGGCAAGGTAAAGAGAAACATTAGCTAGTGAGTGGTTAGCGTAGGTGGCAGCCAGGGTCATGCAGGCTAATGAGATGACTTAGGAAAAGGAAGAGACAGACGGGCCCCATGTGTAAAACCTAAAGGCATTGGCAGAGTGTTAGGAAGAGAGACAGAGGAACACAGAAAGCCACGACAGAAGGGGTTTGGAGCCAACACAGCATGTGAGCCAGATGGGCAGAGCATGGGACCCCCCATGAAGGAACTGGGCACACTGCTGGAATTTTGTTGAAAGTTTTAAGGAGGACGTGGAAAAAGTGCAATGAGATGACAGTGAATACCACGTTCAAATTAGAAACAGAAGAATAAGCTAAAAAGTGTGTGTAGATAAACCTATACATGCATGCATAATAAAAGAATAAAAAACAATGGTAAAAATAATAAAATACAATATAACTATTTTCAGCATCAGCCAGAGATCCTAGAAAAGTGAAAGAATATGTACCCTAATTTGTAGAGCATCTACTAACTCTTCTCAGACAATTGTGCCTCTGCTAGCTCTGACCAACAAAGCTACAAAGCAAGGCCTCTGGTACAACCTTTCATTGACCACGCCTCCACATGCTGCTGTTCGAGGCATCCTAAGGCCAGCCATAAGGGCACGCAATAAGCTTCCCCACCTGGGCAGATCCTCCCATGAAATGGAAAATATTTTCCCATTTTCCATAGGAAGCTTCCATTACAGATGGAAGTCAGAGCAGCTAATGCACGTGCAGCGCACCCAGGGTAAAGCAGCAAAATCTCCCCGGCTGCACTCTGATTGCAATTCAATCCAACACAAATTATGGCCAGGGAAGTGGCGTAAACAGTGTGGAATAGATTAGTCCATTCAGTATAACTAAGCAGCCCTCAGTTAAATATTGCTCTGGTTAGAGATGCTCAGCACCTGCACTACTTGCCCGTCTTTAACAAACATCCACAGGGAGCACAGTTTTGCTCCTTGGATCCATTTCTGTCTCTGTGGCTCTCTCCCTTCTAATGGCTCTGTTCAGCAATGAGTTAATATTTGCCTTGAAATTCATGTTGTTTCAGTCTGACACATTCTCATACCAAGCACGTAACATCTTTTGCAATTTCAGTAACTACCATGTTAGTTGTAGAAGATGGGGATCCAGCAGGAAGTCTGCTTCCTTATGGATGCGTCCTGTAATTAAGCTTTTTGGTGGATGTTTGGAAGAAGGCTGAGCCTTTAGGGAAGTCACTCTATACACAGTCTGATTCTTACAAAAGTTGCCAGAATGTGATATTTTTGAGACTTCCATTCATAGATAAGTGTGTCGATATCAATGAAAAAAGCAAATATAAAGGCACACATACGTACCCACAAAAGCGTTTCAACCTCCTTTCCTTGAAAACCTGGTGGAAAGCACAGCTGTCAGTTTCTAAGTATTAAATAGTTTACACTCAGAAACCAGTGTCAAAGTTTGTAAACCAAAAATCCAAACCAAACCCAAGAACACACATTCCCAAATACTCCTTTATTTCCCTGGCATAAAAGCATTTAGTAAAGACGTCACTTGTGTATGGTTAATGAAGCATTTTCAAGGTTCCTCCTTGTGTTACCACAAAGAGTTTCTGCTACCTTTCACGCTTGGTTTGGAAAGCCTGTTCCACCTGCTGTAGAAATTGGGCTTGGACTCAGAGATGGGACCTATGGTGTTTCTGTGAGTCTCCAAAGGAGATGAACTGGGCTTCACCTAACTCCTGACCATAGTCTTCTGCACTTCCTTCTGCTCCTGGTTGGTGTAATTGACCTCTTGCAATGGATCTGCTCACTCAGAAATGCCCTCAGGCACACACTGTTGTCTCCTGGGGTTGTAAAACAGGTCACAAGGCCAGAAAATGATAGTCTGGACTTTAACGAGTGATGCAAATTCATTCATTCACACCCTTCAGATGCACCCTTCCCATGACTATGCCCAGCTTCCCTTACTCGCCCAGTACTTCCCACTTTATTCCCTCTACATGCAAATAGCATCAAAGGGCAGCAATTAACAGCTTGGCCAGTGGTGACAACCTACCTGCTGTAATCCTCTTTTTTATCCCATTTAGAAATAGGTTTCTGAGAACATGCTGGTGACCATGACTTCTACCTGAGCTTGCTGAAATATCCATTCAGCTGGCAGCCGAACGGAGGGGACAGACAGACAGACATCTCCCCGTCTTGTGGGGAGCTTGCTGTGAGCTCCCACTCAGCTGCATACTCTAAGCATGTATTTACTAATTTGATGCAGAAAGCCAAGCTGTCACCACTAAAGAGACCGATTTCACAAAGTGACATGAGGGTCCTCTGTGGCCATTGTTTGGGAACAAGGTATTATCTTGTCACAGTTACGGATCAATTCATCAGGCAAGTTATCTTTCTCTTGATTCCTGTGAAGTCTTCGGGGAAGAACACACACTCAGCTTCCTCCTGAGGCCTGCTGCTCCCTGGCACGGTGAGCCACAGGCTGGGGGTGCTTTTAAAATCTACCTTGCCATGCAGAATTAGCTGTCATTTCTGCCTTCCCCATTGAGACTTTTGTGAACTTCTTTATCTCAGCTACAGGAACTGTCCTCCTGGCCAGGCTGCTGGATTCTCATTGTGCTGTCAAATTCATGAGGAGCAAACAGCATTGCCCCTACCCATTGATATCCTCCTCCTCATCCACATACCGTTGTCTCTGTGGGCTCATTCTCTAGCTAACATTCAGGTGTGTATTCACACCCGCTTGGCACAAAACATGCACCTGTGCATTTCCATTTTGAACTCTGCAGAAACAAAAGTGAGCAGCACGCATCCCTCCATGAGGTCTGCAGTGGGTGTGCAGTGCCATTGCTGTCACTCTTTGGTGGCCGTCCCCGAGATGATGCTTCAATTCAGGCAGGTGCGCTTGTCCTGGCTAACTTCTACATGTGGTGGCTGCCACTCTGCTCCCTTGGGGGCTGCCAAAGATGCTTCATATCTTCCTGGTGGAGCATCCAAATGGAATCCCCCGATGGTTGAAAAAGAAAGCTTTGCACTCTATTAAGAATTAAACCAAGTGCTGCACGAATCCACATTAAACAAGGAGAATTATCCAATTTCCAGCAGGGCTCAGCAGGCAGTTTCAAGTAAATAAGTATCAAGCTGTCAGCTTGAAATTCTCCTTTGGAGCCATACAGTTTTAATGAGCTACCACCAGTGCTGGATTTTGGCACCTTCCCCTTTGCTCTTTCACACAGTTGCCTTTTTGCTCTCAATGAAACACTGGGGATGGGGATGCTGGGGTCCTTCAGCCAGCCCATCTGGCAGGGCACTGCTAGCAGCTGAGGCTGGAGCCGGGAGTTTTTGGCAGCCAGATTTTGGTCACCTGGAGCCCAGTGGCTCAGGGAGAGCAGTGGCAGCAATTGCAGCAGAGGCAGCAGCACCCAGTGCCAGCGGTGGCAGCAGTGACCAGCGTCACATCAGGCTGTGTGCCAGGCTGAGTGCTGTCCTGGCCACCGTTTGGGAAGCCCTGTGAAGCTCTAAGTGTCAGTGGGCCCGTTTCCCTCATGTCTTTCTTATTTGCATCCCTCCCGTTGACCACTGTGGTTGCGATACCGATGACAATATACAACACAACACGACAACTCCTGCTCGTGGCTCATCCAGCAGCTGGATGTCACGGCTGGCAAACACCTTCCTCCTCCCCAGGTGCCCCCCTTCCTGGAGAGCCCTGTGCCCATCACCGTGTTTGGAGGCTGCACCAAGACTTGTTTGCACAGGACATCAGTGAGCACAGAGCAGCTGCTGTCCAAGCCCATTTCCACTGCAGGAAGCACATCCACTGGGATTATTTGGATTCCTTGCCAGAGCAGAAAGAGAAATGGGTGGCTGGGTTGAAGGTTGACCTCGCTGATACCCCTTATGCAGACCTTTGTGAAATGAGAGAGGGTGCAAAGGGCTAACAGCCATACTGAGCATGGAGAAACATCTGTGCCCAAAACTGCCTGAGCTCGTTTCTCCAGCAGAAAGCTGGCACATGCTTCCCGCTGGATGGTGCAGAGGATTTCCCAGACAATTCCTCCCTCTGTCCCAGGGAAGCAGTGGAGAAGGGCTCAATACACTGTGCTGACCAGTTCTGCCCAAGCAGGAGAAGGACCCACCCCAGCCAGCAGCTCCTGGCTCTTGCACGGAGCTGGAGAAGCAAACCCAGGGACATCCTCAGCACCTCGTCCTGCAGCCAGGGAGGCAAGGAGGAGCTGCTGCAGGGGCAGGAGTGGGGAAAGGGCTGCAGCTGAACACACAGGGGGGTGGTGAGTTAGTGCCAATGCAGCGTTTGGGTACAGGCAGCTGAATTTTCTGCACGTAGAAAGTGAGCAGTGCTGCTTGTAAGGCTCCTTCTGGATCTGCTGTTAGTGCTGCAGTAGAGACTGCACCATGCTGGGCGTCTCCCAGAGAAGATGCGTGAGTACATCTCTCCGCACAAGGGGCAGTGAGATGCTCTGTGGGAGCAGCAGGGAAACAACTGCTTCATGGTGCTCACCTAACCAAGAGTAAAGCCCAGTTCCTGGAGCAGAGATCACTTCCTTCAGCTTGCCAGGTTGAGCATCAAGATCAAATCCTCTTCTGGACCGCACAAAAGAGGTAGCAATTTGTAAATAACCTTTGAATTTCACCATCTGGGAGAATTAATCAAACCAAAGCTGGAAGAAGCAACCATTCAAACTGCTGGATACGTGGCACCGTTTCCAAGTTCTCTTAGATTTGACCCAGAGCTGAACCAGAACAGCTCCAGCCAGAGCTTAGAGCTGAATCCACCACTCTGCCTCTCTGCTCCTTCAATCTACTGCTAATTGCTTCATTTATTCTTCTGCAAATTGATTTCCCTTTTCCTGCATTTTTCATCTCCCTTTAGTTTCAAAGAATTTTAAACCTACTTCATGTGGGAATAATCACATGAAGTACATAAGAACAGAGAAACAAATGTAGTGCTTACATTCATATATATTTTACAGGAAACCACTTTCCCCTTTGACATACAGTTGTCACCTCAAATCCTACCCGTGGAAACACAGCCTCTCAGTTTCTATTTTATACTACTAAGGAGAGATGGCTTTGCACAACAGGAAAAGTTCGTCCTATCCCGAAACTTTTCTCATTACAAGGAGCACTCAGGAGTTTCACAGAGTACGTTCCAGCATTTTAAATGTATTGTTGGCTTCTCAGAAATGAGCTTGTTTTTGTCCCCTCTCCCTTCACTTTCAGTTAAGAAGCCTGACAAAAAGTATGGTACATAGAAGTAGAAATGAAGAATAAGTGGTTGTAGTTGACATTTAATTTCTGCACAGTTGGAAAGAGAAATGAGACTGTCTATTGTTCAATCCATTATTTTTCCCAACCAACCAAGAACGTAGCAATTTGTTGTTTCTTTATTAAATATAATAGGGAGATGTTCTGATAATTTTTCCCTATCAAGTTCTTATTATTTACAACTCATGTACGGTGGCAGCCTCTGAGCTCTCCATTTGCTCTGTTTTCTGTTACATCATTCAATTAACACAGGCAATCTGTTATGTCAAAAGGTAATATGACAGCACTTGATAAGCAAGCCACAGAAATCTCTAATAACTTCTAATGAATTATTGCAATGCTGTGTTTAGAGACGCTCTCTCGGAGGCACCCTGGGATTTACACGACACATTAACACGTAAGCTGTCTCTGGCTGGTGCCACTGAGTTAAGAAGTGTCACTGCTCGGTACCAAAAATAGCCACGCACTTCAAGTCTCTCCTTATAGAGATTAAAGAAAAAAGTGTGAAAAAGCATTTCTGTGGAGGAGGAATCCTCCCCTTTGTGCCCATTTTACAGAAGCGTTTATTGCTGTAATTGTCTTCTCCACAGCTAGCATTAAAGAGGGAAGAAGCGTGGGGCTGCGTGGGCTTTCTTTGAGGCTTTTCAATGAGTCATGAGATTCAGCAGCTACCTGTTGCCATCTCACATCCAAAGCCTCAGAACAGAGGATGCTGATGGCGACCGCCTCATCAGCAAGAAAGAAAAGCTGCGAGGTGCACGTCTGGCCTGCTAGGCCCAGGGATCAGCTACGGCTGCTGTCAGGGCATCTAGGTCTAAGGCAGGAAAGGGTCCTCCAGGTACCAGCCTTGGGGAACAGCAGGCTGCAGAACGAGGCCACGAGTTGTGTGGAATAAGTTAAACAGCGTGAGATGTTTAAGTGGAGGACTTGTTAGTGTTAGGTCAGAGGTTGGACTCGGTGATCTTGGAGGTCTCTTCCAACCTAGATGATTCTGTGAAGTTTCTCTGGAGGCCACAAAAGGTTTGCTTGATGTCATACAGAAAGTAATAATTCAGCTTTCATTCTGTATTTCCCATGTTATTTCTGTTCCTACTCAGGCAGAAGCTCCCTTTCCCTTTTCCTAGAAGGGCCGAGGATGTGAATTAGTGAACACCTTACACTACAGGCTGAGGGCAACTGATAGTCAACAGCCACTTGAGTCTGGATGCTGGAAGGTCATGGGCACAAAAAGCATAGCTGCCTCTATTTCACTGTTTGCTCCCTGATCTTTAGGAGCTAATGGAATTCCAGTGGAAATTAAAGTTGTTATAGCCCCCAAAAACAAACAAACAAAAAAACTACCTGGAACCTAGGAAAATATAAATGGATATGAAGTCTAAGGTAAAATTCTGAAAATCATTGAGAAATCTCGTATTGACCTCAGTACAATGTGATCAATATCTACAGGGAAAGACAGACGAATGCATTCTTGGAATAACGCTCCCTGAGAAAACACTTAGAGGATTTGGACAAGCCAAATTCACTGAGAAAGATCGCTCTGAGTTAGTATAGTGCACATTTATTTCCTAATACAGTGCTTCTATGCGAAGCCTTCTTGTATTTAATGTTAAGATTAGGATCGGTAGAAAAATAGTCTGAGTACAGGTCAGCTTTTTGAAGATAAGCCTTATCTGTAACCCCCGGGGAAGGAGATGGTGTAGGCCTGAACTGCTGAATATGCTAATATCCATAAGAAAACTATTTCAGAAGGTACTTCAAAGACAACACACATCTTCAAAGGATCTACGGATTCCACTCGATTGGAATGAAATATTTAGGCGCTCCGGAAAAGCCATTTTCCTGATACTTGCTCATGAAAAATAAACATACCCGGCTTTCTAATAAGGCTCGAAGCAATCAGCAGCGAGCCAAGTCTCCTGCCCAGCGTGGCAGCGGCAGAGTCACGCTGAGAATTTCAAGGGACCAAAGAGAAGGCCACAACACAAATAGCAAACAGAGGCAGGCGCGTGGTGACAGATCGCTACCTGGGGCTGGCAAGGGCAGGCGGTCCTCTTCTGAAGAAAGGGGCATATGGGGAGCACCAGCGCGAGAAGAGCTGTGGGCTGATGAATGCAAGCTGTGTTCCCGTCTGGGGTGGACAAGGGAGGATTCAGCCCGCCAGGGGGGCAGCACAAGCAGCCCACTGCAAACATCCATCCCTGCAGTTCCTGCCAAGCCCCTGGAGATGTATAGAACTGACTCTGCTTTCCCCCCCAAGAAAAAATAAACATGATGCAAAGCTGCCATTAGTCTCAAAGGCCGGTTTGGCCTGAGTAAGGAGGAAGGACCGCAGGACTTGGCCTCTTCTGAAAGAGAGCTGGGTAGGTAGAGCTTGGTGTGCTCTCCAAAATCCCTGCCCATGTTGCTTCAGTTGCAGATCGACCCCCACAAAGAGAGCATCCCTTCACGGTGTGCCGGGTACCGAGCCCTCAGAAGGCACTGACCACTCTTCCTCACTCGGCAGTGCGGGACGGATCTCGTTCACTGTCCACGAGCAGAAACGGAGATGTTCAGACAAGTGCATTGAACAGCTCAACCAGCTAAAAATAATAATTGGGAAGTGGCATATATTACAAAAGAGTGTTTTAGGGAGAATTTAGCAAGAAGCTAAACACTACCAGAAAGGTTTTTTCTCTTCCAAGTTGCCAGTGTTACCCAGTCCTAGTTTCTTTTAGAAATAACCTTTACTGAGCAGAGATTACTTGTTTATTATCAATTATTTCTTCAACTTGTAACATCATTTATTTTTTAATAATAACTGCAAAGTGCATTAGACGATGGTTGCTGTAATCTATACTCAGATCAAGTCAAACTAAGTATTTTAATGAAACTACAGCTTGTAATTTTGACTTCATTGTGTTTCAATGAGATAAAATTAGATTAGGATCACACAGACCATAACACGAAAAACAGGCTTTGTGTCAGTAATTGCATATAGAGGTCTTTAACATGAATGAGAAGCATGCATGTCCAGAGCAAACACAACCTATTCTCCCTCTAGTAGCCAATATTTCTCTTAAAAAAAAAAAAATGGTGTGGAGATAAATTGTACTGTGCTGCAAAAGCAATGTCAAAGCAGAGTGAAGAACCCTAAAACTGCTCTTAATTTCAAGTGTCTACCTTTCTGCTTAGCACCATCTCCCTAGCTGATACAACACTGCTGGGCAAAGCCAGCCACTGAGATCTTGTATGCTCATGCATGAGCTCCAGCAAGAATCATCTGTTTTAAAAGCACAGTCAGAAGGGTTTTGTTGGAGAGGGGCCAGCTGCATTTCAATCGCTGAGCTATGGTTCCAGCAAGAAAGCACTAGAAACATTTCTGATCTGCCATATAATCACTGCATTAAAGAGTCACCACTCTTCACTAGAGTTCAGAACAGAAGAAAAACTAAGGTACAGAATTTTCTTTTTAGTATTATGTTTAAGTATTTCAATTGCTATAGTTTACATGTTTGATACGAGGTGTAAGCAGTGCTACAATTATTTAAAGTAATATCACTTTCCTGAGTAGCAAAAAGTTGTGTATAAACACACAGAACACTAATACAGTATTTCAGTGATACCTGACGGCATTAAAAACCCGTGATAGCATTTATGTTGGATATAAGAAGCATCACTGCTGCTATAATGATGATGGCATCCTTAGAAAATGTACATGGGATATTGTTGTACACATACTTTCAGATAAGCATTGCCAGAGAGAATTTATGTTTTTCCTCCTTGCCTTGGGATAAATATGGTGATATTCTTATTGGCAATAACAATTCACGCTGCCATATAAAACATCCGGAGCACCCACTCAGTGAAGACAGAAAGCCCACTGCAGGGGCGGTGTTGCAGCGCGGCTCCTTCTGCACAAGGAATTTGCAGCCCGGACAGGGAAGGGGGATAAAAGAGGATGGCAAGAAAGAAGGGAAAGGAGATGCCTGCAGTAATGCTACGAGTCAGCGAGCAAGAACAGAGGTTTTACCAACAACACACACTCAGCTGAACACCCAGGTCCCACAGACTGATCAGGAGGGCACAGCCACTGCTCAGCGTGGGTCATGTTGGAAAACTGCAGAGCAGCTCCCAGCACACCCCCAGCTAATCCCTCCCCTGTTTAACGAGGAGGGGAAGACTGACAATATAATGGCATGTGGGCATTTTATCTCATGTAGCAGCCCCGTCTGGCATGCTCGGGAAAAATGTGTCCTGCCTCTGAACAAAAAGCAACCTGCTCATGCATGAAATTAATTCTAGTAAAGTACTGAAATTACAGTCAGTGCAGTTTTAAGGTGTATTTACCATTCAAAGGCTGAAATGAAACTCCTCATATCTACACACGGGCCAAAGACATGATGTTAATCCCACATGGCAAAGCTGCGGCAATCGAGATGTTCCTGCACGCTGACAGCAGGAGACATGGGCTGCTCTGCTCCTGCTCTGCCCATCCCTCCACTCCCAGCAGCTGTGGCTCTGCTGACACCAACAGCAAGGGCAGGACGAAACCAAAGGGCCTGCTTCAAAGCAAGCACGGAAACAGGGAGAGAAACACGCAGGAAAAGGGTGGCTGGGCACCTCTGCAGCAGGCACTTTGTCCATGCTCTGTCACACCATTGAATTTAGCACAGCAAGTGGCCTTTTCCAAATTAACGTAGATAAGCTCTTCCTGGGTGTGGGACCTTTTGCTAGCAAGTTTTAGTATGGCTGGTAGGGCTGATTAAAGACAGGAGTGATTTGACCCTAAGTGAGGATCCTCAAGAGCCTACGAAATATCAGATGCCTTGGACACTGACAGTGCTTGCAAGCTAAATAAGGATCCCAATTTTCAGCCACCCCGTTTGTGACACAGTCCAAAGTTATCTCTCAGTTATCAGTCCCAAAAGACATCCCTTTGACTGATGGTTGCTCTGTCACAGACATCTGCCAGGCTTCCACCCACCACAGTCAGCTCAAGGTCAGATTTCATCCCCCTGATGAAAGAATCCCTCCTAATTGGGGGGAAACAGGGAGGCATGGCAAGAAAGCGCTTGTTGTCAGAGAGTGGCAGCAGCTATACCCATTACCTGTTTCACAGGGCCATCAGTTTTCCAGGGAACCATCTCACTTTTTCCCTGAATCTGTTTAGACGAGGCCTCTAACACAAAGGGAAACACAATGCTTTGGGGCTGTTTTGTTCTCTGTTAGAAACTCCCACCTGATGGACAAGCTCTGCCTCTTTCATCTCTGCATTTTCACGTCCCGTTAGCTGGAAAGGTCAAGACGCCGGGCACATTCGCTCAGGCTCCTTCCCTCCGAAGCCGGGCAATACCTCTCACAAGATTGGTTTTGCTTCCCTCAAGAGATACATTTACCAGAGGTTAGGGCGCTTTTTTTTTTTCCTCCTTTGGAGATGATTGCTATCAGCACTGGAGGAGCCTCCCAAGATTGCTAAAAGGAAATGTCATATCACAGTATCTAATTTCCAAAGAGATGCTACAAATAGCCTCTCTGTGCGCTACCGAGCAGCTGCCTTTCACTGCAGCATTCACGACTTCTGCATTACCTTTTCAGGGAAGTCTCATTATTTAAGCATTCCTTAAGAGGTGCTATTTGAATAATTAAGACCAAGATGTCGGCCTGCTGCTTTCAAAATGACGGCAAGTAAAGACAGCAATGATAGTCCAGCTGCTGAGAGGAGAGACAGCTCTCCGGGGTGATGGGCACTGTTCGCAGCAAGGAGACCCGCAGCTGCTGCCGACGTCCTTTGCCCGCATACTGATCCAGCTGAACTGTGCTTTCCACCGGGTATTTATAAAAGATGTATGGAGTCATTTTAGAAGAGCCATACACAAAAATTGCTTTCCCTGAAGATTAAAGAATAGAAAGTCTAAAAGCAGCCTCGGACTTCCATTATAATCAGCCCTTTGAACTTGCAAGAAGTCTCCTGCAGCAGATTCCAGCAGAGCCCAAGGACACTGTGAACTTTTCTCTATTTCTCAGGGCTTTTCCCCGCTTTGAAAATCCCAGCCTAATGACAAAAGACAAGAGTGAGAAAAAGCTGTTGCTTTAAAAAACATACTTTCAACTTCTCTGTAGTCTTTGCCACAGCTGACTATACTTCTCTTCCACAAATTTAAACACATTTTGCTGAATGACTGCTAAAAGACAAAGAAGGAGACTCAAAACCTTACTAGAATTCATTACCCTTACTAGGAACTGATGTTAATCCTTTGAAAGTCAGCAGGACAGCAGAAAGTTCCCTGTATGGGACAGACCATTAAAAAAACTACCCTCTTGCAAATGTAGATGTGAACCTTATGTCTTTCCCACTGAGCAAACAACAGGAAATAAGGCAGAAGGAAAAACAAAAACCCTCCATATTTTGGTAAAATCCTATACGTTACATTACATCCTGTGACTCAAAGATATTTTCTTAATTCTGCTCACACAAAAGCCTGTATAGAAAAGCCCTTTCTTAATTGACTAGGTCCCTCCTTTGCCTTTTGTAGTAAAAATACGAGCATCTCTCTGCTTATTAACCACTGCTAACACCTGGTGGTCCCTGGTCCTTGCAGAGGCAAGTCACTATGGCCATACTCCCCACATCTAAGGAGCAACCAGGAGCAACTTTATGCACAAGCACAACACCCTATAAAACTGCATGTGAAGCAGCAGAAGACATTTTTCAGAGCTCTGGGGTGATGCTGTTGTTGGATGGGGTTTTTAAATGTTCTTCATTTCTAGAAAACTATTAGTGAAATGACCTTCCAAAAATCCCTGCCAGCCTGTGCACGCATTCATGTTTGCAAATGATAGAGATCTCGTGTCTGCAAAACACAGGATTAATGCAGCAGCCCCGTATCCCTATCATCAAGCTGGCATTGCTATACTTTCATTACAGTTTCCTGGCAACAAAGCACCCAGGCACTTTCATGAATGCTAACAATTCTTATTCATATAGCCTCTAGACATTTCCTGAGAGCCTTGCAGAAATGAATGAGCATATCAGTGTTATCAGCTCCTGGAATATCAGACTCAAACACAAATCATGGGGTTTTTTTCCTGTACAGGAAGAGCATTATTAATGTGATTTTATCTAAAAATCACTTCTGTTTCTTTCTAGACACAGCTTTTTTGGAATCATAGCATATTATTTCACCCAGAAATATAACAATACCATTTCTGCTCCAATTGTGAAGAATAAGTCTGATTTTATCAGTACGTTTGGCTCTATCAGTTGGATAGTTTGATTGTTGGATTTTTTTTCCTCCCAGTTTACAGGATGAATGTGTGGTCATGTGAGAAGTCTAGTACTGGGGATAGAAGACATTTATTTTAGAAATGAATATAATTAGTATTTCCCTTTCTAAGCAGAGGTATCATTTCATTAATATAAAGACTAGAAGACAAAAAACAAGCTGCTACACTTTCTTCTATCTGAGTGATACCACTCTCAAGCCTTTTTAGCACAGAACTAAGGCAGAAGTAACTAAAGGCAGAAAAGCAGATGGAGACGCTTGTTGTATTTTATATACCGTTGTGAATGCACAACGAGAGAGGATTGCTCCCTTGCCAAGCAACTTCTCCTTGAAGTCCAAGCAGGCACGGGATGAGAAAGACCAACAACGCATAAACTTTCAAATGCACATTTGTGTTTTCAAATAGAGCAGACTTCCTTCTTTTCCTTTCCTCCCCCTAGTCAGCTGCCGTTTTGGAGGCTCTGAATTGAGCCTAAATCCTTGCAGCTGATATGGGGAGAAAAGGAAGGGGCAGAGCCCTCCTGCAGCAGTGTGATGGTACCTACTGGGGCTGCACAGAGAGGTTCTTGCCTTTCTGCCATGCCATGAACTTTGCTGGGCACCAGCAGCTCTTTTCAGCTGCAGTTGTTGGCTGAAGCAGTATGCACCAGCAAGCCCTTGCTCAGTCTAGGAAACCTGAACAGATTAAAAAGCCAAAAGAAAATGGATAACCAAAAGCATCACCTGCATTAGGACAAGTTTTGAAGGTCATGGAAAAAAAAGGGAAAGAATACTAATCCTCATTCTCGGTTACAGAGAACTTCTGCCAGTATTTTAATACGAGGCTTCTCTCCTTCATTCCTGCTTTGCTGGTTGTCTCAGGTTATGCAGAGTATCTGCAGCCATCTGGCCCCAGATGGATCTATCATTCACCCCCCACTCCTTACAGCCTTCCTCCCCAGCCCTGGTGAAGCTTTAGTTAATACTGCAGTGCTCATTTAACAAACGAACACACTCCGTGCACTGTGCCTGCCTTCCCCAAGGGCTTGCTCATGCCTAACTGCTGTCAGTTTTACAGCACGCAGATACAGAGAAGATGCATTGCACAGTCCCATTATCAAGAAAAAACACTATTGACAAAGAACCAATACAGAGGTTTGCATTGATGCTGTCAATATTGTTAATACTTCAAAGTCCTAAGGCAACATTTTTTTATCTTGGGGAAGAATCTGAGCACACCCTTGAACCGACAATTTTCTGTGCTTTTCCCTCTGGCAGCTGGCTCTTGTTTAAAGTCAGGGCAAAGAAACCTTCTGGGTCATTAACATTGTTCTATGACTGTCTGCATAGGGAGTTTTTCCCCCCCAACGATTGTTTTCTCGGATAAAACTGTCCACGTAGTGAGAAAGTCTGTGAGTAATGTGTTTCAATCACACTTAGCAGATATAAAGGGTTAGCAGCCCCTTTATGTAATATATAGCTCTGACTGTGTTAGCCTAAAATGAGTTTAAGATGGATTCCCTGAAGAAACGGTTCAGGGCATATAATCTGGCTGCCTAGCAGTATTTCTTGGGGTGACAGCAGCCCTAGCTGACTTACCCAGGCTCAGTGGCTGTGGAGCCAAGTTGCACGAGGACATTTCTTGCATATAAGCAGATATCCGACAAAAAATGTAAGTTTTTATTCTTCGGCAAGTCCTTTGGAAGCCAATCCCCACCAGATGAGCCATAACACAATCGTGCCCTGTGTGGTCTTGGTACACAGGGGCAAGAGACAACACCTTTACAGCCACAAAGGACTGGAGAAGTCACACACAGTACAGAGACGTGAGTGCTGGACACCTAGGAGCAATATTCATCCTCTCCTCGTCGATATACCCACTTAGGCTAAACAACAGGCTACTCCCTCCCCAGGGTATGGATTTCTCCATTGCAAGACTGCTCGAAATTGAGAGCTCAAGATCTGCTGAAGTCTGAAAGGGCAATGACAGTCCCAAGTCTTGCTTGCTGCTTAGCTATAAAGAGCAGGCAAGGATGCAGCATGATAAAGTCCAAGTACAACTGATTACTCTCCCAGACATGTTTTGGACGCCAGTTCCCACTCACACTCTCTGTTTTTGGGAGGTTAGAGGCAGAGCTGCCAGAGCTGAGAAGCTATGAGCTGTCCCTCCTAGGGCTGTTTGCAAACCAGCGTCTGGTGCTTGGAGGGAGACTGTCAGAGGGAGGCTTTGCTGCGAGCCCAAGCCTGGTAAAGGAGAGTGGGAGCAGAATTTGGGGCTTTATTCAACATTATTAATAGTGCATAGGACAGACTACAGCATTTTCTGTGGAAGAGGGGAAATTTGTTTTCTGTGAACAAAATTTAGGTTTAATATTCCTTGGGAATGTTTAACACTGATTTATAACGCAGTGTTAGCAACGACTATTCCATAACCCATGGACTAGTTAAAACCCAGACAATAAGAAAACCAAAAGGTTTCACAATTCGCAAACAGAAAAAGACTACACAACTCTACATTTTTAGATAAGAGATTTTACGTAACGTAGAAAAGGTAGCATTATATTTCTAATGCTATTCCAGGTTTGGGGGTGCCATATAGGAAAAGGCAGTGTGTTTTAAGGCAGTGCTACCCAATAGGTATACCTTCACTGACAAACTCACAGAAACAGACTCAGCTCTGCCTGCTGGTCCTGCCCTGCAGCTCTCAGGCTGAGGAGATGCCCACACCGCCCTGGGCTCAGCAGGGCTTATGGCATCTCTCCCAGTAAAAACCGCGGTTACAAAGGTAGCAGTGGAAGTGGGCAAAAAGGTAACAACAGCAGCCCAAGATCTGGCTGGAAGGACAAATGGAAAATAGCCACCGTGCTGCAGCAGAGCCAAGGGAAAAGCTGCAGTGAGGGAGGAGATTGTCATCTTGTTCAGCTGAGGCTCAGCAAGTGGCTCAACTATCACTTCTCCTGTCTACATTACAGACACAGTTCTCCATGCCTTCTTAGAGGGCTTCAGTGCATACCTGAATCAAGTATCGGAAAGAGAGAAACCTGCCATTCCACTACCCGAGATCACCGGTCGCGTTGCAGAAGTCACCTTTCTGGGCTCTTGTCACCATGATGCTACTGCTACTAGAGCTAGCTAAATTGCTGCTAGAGCAGAAATGTCTCCTTGTGCTGGAAATCACATCTTTGGCAGCAACACAGACCTCCCTTTAGACAGCAACCGTAAGATCACAATTTCACATTTATCTGAAAAAACTACTAGCCTCAAAGGTTTTTGTGACATCTTCATCCTCCTGTTCTTCCGATGGCCTGGCCTCATCTTCTCCATACCTAGTCTTAGCAGGAGTTTCTCTGCTTTCTAAATGATCTGACTCTCTAAACCATTTTTTCATCTTGGTTAGGGGTGCAACTGACACTGGTACAGTTTATTTCCCTGGCTCAGCCTTGGGGCCTGTTTTAGGGCTTGGAGTAGCCGCCGGGCCTGTCTCAGGGGTTGAAGTGGCCACAGGGTCTGTCACTGGGGTTATACTGGCATTGAGTGCAGCTCGGTAGGCACAGGCCAAGCCCCAACACGTTGCACTGATTTGTGGATGTCTGGTACTGCCAGGGCAATGACACACCTTTCTCAAGCACTCCACCAGTATTTTAGGTTTTTTTTTTTTCAGTTGTTCAGGGGTGAATTTCCAAAGCACGGGAGGTGCCCACTCCTCTAGATACCTGCCCATATCCTCCCCACTCTCCCTGCCACAGGACAGATCTCTGGATGACACTCTTAAGTATTTGTTTAACCTTAGACAAAACCTGGAGTGCATTCAGGAGACACAACGATAAGAACATGCTGGTCTGAACGTCCCAAGGATATTCAAAGTTTTGGAAAGCTACCATAATTCGCCTGGAGGAGAAGAAAGGGAGAGTGAACAAGTGGGAAAAAACATCTTCCCATAACCCTACCTCAGGAACTATTAACAGTTACACTTTTCACTCTTTTTCTTCAGGGAGATAATCTATGGAGGGGGTCAGGGGGAGACATCCAACAATAGTTTCTTTCTTTAAAGTTACCTCCTTGAAACTGTAACTTCTAGTAATTTAAAGGCTTTTGACTTGCATATTGCAAAAACAGCATTTCATTTATGAACAGCACATTTTCACAATTTCCATCTAGTGAAAGTAACAACAATGCTACCAGTATCTATCCAAACCTCTTTCTACTTACCACAAGGCAAAATTTGAATTCACATTAAGGCACCTTTTTCACGCAGCCTGTTGCTCAATCTTAACAAATACTTAAGAACATTCTTCAAAGTCAGTCTTACCTGTATGCAATTGAGCTTTTGAGGTTGTGGTTTGTTCGTTTGTTTTTAAGGACTAGGAAGGGAGCTTAGAATCCACAACCTTGTGGAACAGGCTCATCTACCTGGCTTCAATGTTTTAAGGTCAATTGCTCCTTATCACTAATAGAAATAACCTGACATAGGGGCTTAGTGGTTAGAGTTGACCTAATTAGTTAACTACAAAAGGTGCACAAGGGTCATATTTCTGTTAGTCATTCTGTGAGGAAAATTAGTATAGAGCCTCTTGAAAAAAAAATAAATTAAATAAATAAATAAAGGAAATGACCTTAAAGGCAAAATTGCTGTCATAGATTTTTGTCTGTCTAGTCATGACAGATAAAGAATACAGCAATCAGAATTACTTTTCTTGACGTTAATGTTATTTAATTTGCTTTTCTGAGATCTCTTCCTTATGCAGGACTTTTTAAAATCTAGCCCCATGACCTCTGACTACAGTATTTACTTTGGCTGCATATAAACTATCACGTATAAATGCCAGGATCCAGATCCTCACTCGCTATTCAGGTCAAGGACTGGGCTGAAGTTTTGGGCTTTAATTTGGTTCCATGCCTACATCGCTCTTTCCTGGCAGGTCAAGGGAAGAAGATTGACTGGCTTAGGGGAGCTTATGTACACGTGGCTTTTAGGCTGCAGCCAAAGTGTTCCTCTAGATCTGGAAGTCTGAAGATGGTTGCAGTCTCCAAGCTCACATACAACCACATATTAGTCTGGCACAACCAATTTTTGTGTTCCTTGCACTAGCTGTTCCTTCACCTCCTCTTCAGAGACAAGAACATGCATCTCTTTCATGCTCCTTCGTTAGTAAACAAACCAGGATAGATTAAAGACTCTTTCTTCTAGTCAGTAAGATACCTGCCTTTGGTTTCAGTGAGAATTCAGGCCCTAACAACTGAAGTTTCTTCTGTATGTTGTTTCTTCTGTATAGGATAATTTCATTTCCCTTTTGAAGACTTACCAGGATGTAGTAACAAAAGCAAAGGCATAAAACAGTACCTGAGGCACAGTCTACTTTTGAGCCTGCAGCAGACTATAGGTACGATATTGTAATTTCAGACAAATATGGTCTACGTAATGTGAAGTGTTCCAGCATGCTTACAATCTGCCAAAGGCCAGAAAATGTGACCTTCATTTTAAGACTGTATGGAAAAAGAAAACAACAACAACAAAAATTAAGAGAAGAAACTTTTCCTTCACCTAAATTTTATTATTTTGCAACTCCTTCAGGTGTCCGCAAGGAATTATGCCAGCCTGTCCACCCCCCCCCCCCAAAAAAAAAAGATATTGAGATATTGTGGCATAGAGGTATAATTTCAGTTCATACCAGAAGACATTCTTCAATTGAAGTACAGTTAAGCCCCACAAAGTGCCAAAAAAAAATGCCAAAAAAGTAATGTATTTACAAGTTAGTTTTACATGCTGGCATTATTTACTTGTCTGGTCTTGCATTCAGGGCTTGATCTATCTGGGGGGGGGGGGGGAACATGTAATGCCATGCAAGGTTGTTTGCTTGTATGACTGACATGACTTTAAAATTTTGAACTGTTTGTATAGAAGCAAAATACAGAAGAGTACACTATCCCCAAGGGAAACGTAGAAAACTACCTGTTGCTTCTCAGGTTTAAAGTTTTCCCTTAAAAGGTGTAAGCATCTATTAAGGTGTAAGAAAAGGTGTAATCAGCTGTTTGAGTACAATTCTTAAGTATACAGGAACAATTTCCTCTCCCATTTCCAACTTGGAGTGCAAAGTTTTTCATCATGCTCTTAGATCAGGATTCTGATTCTAACACTGGTTCCTAGTGCAAATTTCCAGAGAAGAGAGAAGCAAACCAGTCCTGACTGCTTTGAATGAGATGGGATAGCAAACAAAAGTAAATGAAGAAAATAAAGCTGTAGGAATGTTTTCAGATAATTGTCATTGTCCAGAAGCTTTAAATTGGTTGAATCCTTGAAAGGTAATTAATGTAAACTCAGGTTGCATCACTGAATTTGAAGTAGTAAGATAGACTTGCATCATTGCAGAGCCTCAGTCACGGTTTAAATTGGCACTGTCTCTAACTTCATAAGAATGAAAGAGAAAAGCATATCTTCCTACCTTGTCAGCTACTGGCAGACTTAGGAAAAAAAAAAAAAAGATTGTTAAAATTAAAAAGTAATGTTTTTTTAGGACATTTCACCAAATATGTAATATTTAGTAGTAACCAGACTACAAATGAAAGGGAAGATGAAACAGTAGAAGGTACTTGCATGGCCTTAATTTACATGGCAATTGACAACAACCACAATCTGCAATGATTTATAAGTGCCTTACACCTTTCACCCTTGAGACAGAAAAATGGGATTCCCATATTATTTAAGGGGAGTGCAATCCCTCTCAAAATATGAGAGCCTGGGGTACACTACTGAGTACTGAAAATCTTAAGAGTAGGAAGAACTCAACTGAGAAGGGAGGATGAGTCTCTTTGGATCTTCATATAACAGATCTGGCCACAGCAAGAATCCCCCAGGATCCTTCCAGAAAGGAAACTCAGATTTTAGCCCTAAGCAACTATTTTTAGAGACAGGCTGGGAACTGGTTCTTTTTAACCCAGGGTCCATTTCAGCATCTTCAAAGCTAAAGAAATGGTTGACTGCTCTGTTGAATCGTGTTCCAGGCAGAAAAACTCATGTTCCTACTAACATAAAGAGCTTAATGTCTTGCTTCTGTCCTAAAGATGAGTTTTGGATTCAAATGTACTCCCTCCAAGATGAACAACTACCTTTACTTTGTGGGGCTCATATTCTGCATAAGAGATTTGTAACTTCAAACTTCATAATGTCTCCTCTCGATGAAGGGAGGAGGTTGCAGACGTATAAAAGGGCAAGACAACCTCCAAAGATACATCGCATTGCCACAAAACTACTTCAACGTATTCCTGCCAGTGCAAAAACTCCTTTGCAAACCACCACAGACTGGACGTTAGGGCTAAAAACTGTGGAACGCATTGTTTAACATTTGTCTGCATACTTCCAACTTTGTGAGCCAGTCAAGCTGAGATGACAGCTTGAGATCCCAACTGCGGCTCAGGATACGCTGTGCACCAGAGAACTTCCCCCCTATAAGACGCCTTGCTTAGGAATTACATACTCCGTGGCGACCTGACTTTTAAAGTTCCTTCAAAATATTCCTAGTGTTATGTGTTAAATCACACTGCCTTAATCCAGAACTTTTTCAGCCACTGTTATTGACTAGAAAATATTTGGTTTGACAATTTATGACAGATTTGGGACAAACTGTTGCTATTCACAATAGGTCTCCCTCCAACCCTGATGGAGTAGCACTATTAAACACCAGCCAGCCAGCCAGCCAGGCTGGCAGCAAAGTCTTGTAGATTTTTATTTTTTTTTTTTATATTGGTTGGAAACAGAAGTGCTGAGGTACTAACAGACCAACTCCTGTTCTTACGCCTGCCAACAGAGCGGTTCCAAAGAGTGTTTATCAATATGGAGATCTGGGACAGGTCTGGGTTTTTGTCACTGCTACTTTTCTCTTGAAAGATTACAATAGCTACATGTGGAATAATTACCTTCCAGTCAGAAAACATGAAAATTTTATTTGATTTAGGATGCTGGCTGCTGAATATTGTATAGCCTTACTTTGTAAGCAGAAATGCAGCGGGAAGGATTGTCTTAATCCACCTGCACACTTAATTTTAAGCCAGCAGATCCGTACATTCATATATATCCAAGCACCCGTTCTCATTTCATTCTTTGGAGGTGAGAAATTTATTCCTTCAGAGGTAAAAATCTCATCTCACGGAGCTAAGATTTATTTCTTACATTACTGAAGGCAGGACAGCGTAAATCCTTGCTGGAATGGAGTATTTTCAGAAGCTAATGCACACACAGAGCTGCTCCAGGGTGGAATTCTGACGGAAAGAAGATCGAAGCCCCATTTGACACTGCTCTCGACCTACACCATACATATATTTTTAAGGGTGTGTGGCATACAAGAACCCTAACACTTGGAAGGGGCTACACCACGCTAAAGCTAAATGAGAAATAGGCACCGAAAGGCCCTCTGCATCCCAGCATGGCTGCAAACACAAGGCAGCACAACAGGAGCAGCCTTTTCCACAGACAGTCAAGCTTTAGGAACACTAGAAGAATTTATGGCCTGCTCGAGTCCACCAGATATGGTAAATTTACAGTTTTAAACTCAAGTACCAGAGATGGTATGATTTACCATCAGCTCCCCAGTGCCTGCTGTTACTGAGAACTAAATGATTTAGGTCAATAAATGTTTGAAGGAATGAAACCATCAAAATAGCTCTCAGGCTTTCTTAGTATCCACACGGAGAACTGGCAGAGCTTCAACACAAGC
This sequence comes from Anser cygnoides, assembly GCF_040182565.1. Taxonomy (NCBI): domain Eukaryota; kingdom Metazoa; phylum Chordata; class Aves; order Anseriformes; family Anatidae; genus Anser; species Anser cygnoides. Next base: position 2,782,337 of record NC_089875.1, on the reverse strand, counting down.
CCAGGCAGAACTTGTTAGAGAGGCTTACTACTGCTGTTTGCCTAAGCTGCAGGAATTATTAAGCACAAGACTTACAATAAACAAGCTTATTTATGGCTTCATAGTTTGATGCTGGCATGGGTCTTAGCAATTTCAAGGCTGAGCTGGCTTGAGAAAAAAAAAAAAAAAAGCTGTGGAAATCTGAGAGCTTCTTTACAGGATCTTATGGTCCATAAAGCCCCACACTTGATGCTGATAGCAAGCTGCTAGTGCTGTGAGAACCCTCAACTACACAGACTTCCCTCAGTTAGGATCGAGGTAACAAACTCTCTGCTTTTGAGGCCCTCTTTCTGGACAAGCTTGTCTCAGTTTTGTAGTCAATCTGTCTTTTCAAGGGGAAAGTTGTCCTTCCATCCAGGGCATACTGTATTTTCTCCTCATCTATGGAAAAGTTTCTTCAGCAGTAGAGCAGTAACAATAGCTGCTTGAGACCACCATACCTAGCAATTGCTTTAGCTTCCAACCCACCAAAACTACTTAGAGCAGCCTAAGATTCCTAATCACCTCCTTGTCACAGCTTACCCAGGCCATCACAAACATCACCCCTAGCCTTGTACTTCCAGTTCATTGCCAGCTCAGAGGCACAGACAACTTCTGCAGCACCCATTTGCACATGACACTTCTGGCTCCGCCATCAGCAGTCCCTCAGGTGTTTGTAACCTGCATCACAGCCCTCATCACATCCCTCCCAGGTGTTTGGCTGCTTGTGCTCAACACCAGCTCTGACATGGTGCAGCTGTGACTTTGGCTCAGACTGCTGCAAGAAGGGCTGTCTTTGTGTGGGAGGTGTGTTTAGACCCAGTCTGTTGCCTCTGGTCCTTGCCTGAGCTGTGGTGCAGCTGTGTCTGGCCAGGTATCTCAGATCCAGACTTGCAGACTTATCTGAGACCTTTTCTTGTTCCTCACTTGTCCGCTGGTTAGCACGTAGTGGCCAACTCTCACTGCTGTCGCCAGATCTGCTCGTCTTGTTCAGGCACCATGGGACGGTGCCCCTGCTGAGCCTTACCGTACGTGGTTCTTGGGCTTGCCCTTCTTTGTGAACCTGCCTTTGCTGCTCCCTGACAGCCCAAGCCAGACCCTTGGTCTCCATTTCCCCTCTAACAGGCAGCGGTGCCTTCCCCGGCTGCTCCCCCAGGAGTACGGGGCATCCTGCGCCGCCTAGGCTTGGCTCTGCAGCAAGTCATGCCCTGCAGCCAGCTCCCAGCCTCCTACCTCTGCTCCTGGCCAGACTTTGTGCCCTGTGAGAGCCCATCCCTCTTGTGCCCAGTATCCCTTGTGGGTGCGCTGCACAGAGAAACCATAATTCTGTTTCTTTTCCTGATTTTGCAGCCAGGAAATCCCTGGTGAGCTGGGAGTTCATGCACTGGGGAGGTGCTGCAAGAGTTGTAGCTAAAACTGCTTTGTATCGACATGGGTAAAGATGTTCAGTGGAGAATTGGCTATTTGTGAGATTAAGGAAAAAAAATGAGGCAACTTCATGTAACCATGCAGATCAGTCTTGATTTCATTATACTACAGTGTTTCCTATGTAGTGGGATTCAAAAGAATTTAACTTAAAATGCCAAAATAATGTTAGTCACCTCACGTACTGTACTAGTATGCTGATTCCAGTAAAACTAAAAACTTAACCCAAACTGAAAGAAAAAGGAAAGGAATTCGTGTGTTCTTGCAGAGTTATAAAACAAACCAGTGCTGCTGTTCTTCTCAACAAAAAGTTAGTGAGGACGGATGATGCTGCCACCAATCACTACCAATAAAAGGGAAACCCAAGCATCCTAATTTGGAGCCATCTGCATGAAATTAAAAACACCACCCACGTTTCGTGTTTTTCAGTATATTAGCATGCCCCAGTGAATTGGGAATTACCATAACACTAAATAGAGTAAATGCAAGGAATTCTCTGTTCTTACAAGGGTGGCGTTTAATATACTTGTAATTTCTGATTTATTTTTCTTATGGGAATTGAAGTAGTCTAAAAGCCCTACACTTGCCAGGAACAACAACTGGTCTGAGAAGGGGGAAAAGGCTGTCTGATAAAGGAAAGATCAGTCTAGAAAGTGTATGACCACAGAAGAAACTAAACAGTCTACTAAGGGTTTGGTGAGTTCTCTAGGATATGGACCCTTCCTTTCTGTTTTTTACTTTACTTTGGGTGGGTTGGAGGAATTGAAGGAGGCAGCTGTTGCTGGCTTCCAACAGCCCTAATATTAACTGAAACTTTTAGGTATTAATATAGCAATGATAATTGCTGTCATCTGTTGACCACTAAATTGAAGAAACCAAGCTGAGATGGGGAACAGAGCAATTAATTCATTAGTGAGGTTGCACTGGGGCTTTGTTAAAGAGGTTTGTTCTGTGACCTGTTGAGTCCTCATCTAAGTTCAATTGACTTTTTAATTTTTTTTTTCAGTATGGTTAATAAAACACAAAGGTGAAAAGTAATCCTTTCACAGCTTATGCTGGTTATAACTAGCTATGAATGGTAAGAATCTAAAATTTAATTCTGGCTCATTTAACCATGATAATTAGTTGCTTCTTTTAAAGCAATACAACTGCTTTCTATTGTCATAAAATAGAATATATTATAAAGAAATTTGTTTTTTTTGTTTGTTTGTTTTTTTCCTGTGGGCTTGGTAAGGTGGAAATGTGATGTTGTCATGAGAAGAAGCAGAGATTTACATATTATAATCAAGATAGAGCACTCTTCCTCTGAAGCAATAGGAGTAATTGGTTGTGATGGTGTACTCTGCTCTTGGTTGATGAAGCTTCCTTGACTAAGTCACACAGTAAGTGAAAGGCTTATCAGGCAGTGTATTTAATAGTTAGAAATATAAATTGCTAATAGTAAATGTCAGAGGAACATATGGGGTTTTGTTTTAGATCAAGCAGGAGTAACTTCAAGCATCTTTTCAGTGATTATGAAACAGCCTTATTAAGGGAACTGCAGTACATTATTTTTCCTTTTGTGTGGTGTTTTTGTTTGCTTCTTTTCCTACCTCTGGGTGTTTTATTGTCCTCCAGACAGGGTCATCTAGGTCTTCTTCCTGAGCGGTTACAGTTAATTCAGAACTTCACTGTGTAGTTCAAATGATTCTTTTCCAAGTGCCTTGCCACACGCTTGTCAATACTAAATTTCTTCTGCCATCATGTTGTCCATTCCCTTTGCTTTGTTAGTTTAGAAATCATGTATCCTGAGCCTCTGAACAACTATCTGTAAATCACTGCAGCCTCCTCAGCTCCCTCTGGCAATTTACACTAGTGGATGGCAGTCAGCGTAACGGCACAGCAGCCACTGATTTACAGGACACAATACCTTCTATTTTGCACCTTCCAATTGAATATAGATCTGAAAGTTGCTCAACCTTCAAAAAACCTTTTATGCCTTAGATGTGAGTTTTCACGCAGAAATGAATTTCATTGACTCTGCAGATGCTCACACCACTAACGTACATTGGTACTTGCTTGGGAATTTCCATATTTCCTGACATTTTGTCCATTGTGTCTGTCCATTTTCCAATGTTTAGCAATGTGCTATATTATCATGCCTGACACAGCAGAACAGATCAGTCAAAGGGTGGAACCAAAATACTAAAGACAAATCCAGCCACATCACAAAGCATTCACGTGCATGCTTTGTAGCATGTGTTTATTTTTTTCCCTCCACGTTGAGACAAAAATATTCCTGTACTCATAAATTTTAGTAACTATTTTAATAATTCTACAGTCTTAATGAGGCAAGATAACTACCGTGACAAGTTTGAAGCATCATTTTGTGTATGTGGACCCCATCAAAGCTGTGAGGACTGCACGACACTTTAAAACCAGGAGTGAAATTTCCACTGTTCACAGCTCTTAGTTATTGTTGTACTTTACTTTGGAGGAACTGTTTTTAGAAAAGGAAGAAAAAAAGGATTTTTATTACAGGTGTCATAACAAACAACAGCAATAATAAAGAAATGCTAGGTTTCATTGACCTTGAGCAAAGGGCAGGAAGAGGGAAGAGCTGGGGCTACTATACTATGATTTTTCAAGAACCCTGTCTTCTCTGCTTTGCTTCTCCAGCACCGCTTGACAGTCTCTGGAAAGCGGCTACTTGTTAAGAGTTGGAAGTATGTTTCCAGCACATTATACTGGTGATGTATTATAACTCCTTACTAAGTTGCTATGGGCGTTCTTGCTAAGAAACTTGGAATAATTTTTACAATATTCCAAGTTTTCAGAGACTTTTAAACAAATAACTGTGCTAGTGAATACAAGAGTATTGTACCTCCCTGGAGATTAAGAAAACAAAAGTAATCCAAATAAATCTTGGGGAGGGGTGGGGGAGGCAACCTGAGAAATGAATGTTGCTTCTATTGAACCAGCAGTCAGGCTGAAATCCCACCTGAAGAGCAGGAAAGGAAAGGCACAGCTTTCTGCTTTATTGCATTCACATTCTGCAAGAATAAATCAGCAGTGCTTAAAGTGACTCTGAGCATGTATGAGTGTGGCACACTGCACTGGAAGAATTATAGAAGTCGTGAATTCTTCCTTATTCTGTGTCAGGTTGAGGTTTTTTGTGTGTTTGTTTTCTTTAGTTTCTTTATGAACAGTTTAAAGACTTTAAAATAAAGTCATTTATAATATGTCAATGTTTTTGATTCCAGGAGAAAATCAAATTCCCTTAGCTACATTGATTCAATAACAAATAAGTAGTTTTGAACTTTGTTACTAAATTATGAGTTATGTGGATTGTATTGCTGATCAACACATAAAATAGCACATAGCCTCTCTAAAAAAGTTTGTTTTTAATAAATTGTTCATGCTTGGACTCCAAAGATATTTTTTGTTAAATACTTATATGACAATAAAAAAAAAGAGAAGGACCCTAAAATGGACCATAAAGCGTGCTTTGAACTGCTATCATCATTTTAATTTGTGATGTGTATATATTGCACACAGCTTTCTATTGGCACCATTTCCCATACCGTGCAATGCAACTAAAGATAATGCTGTTCTCTTCCACCAGTAAACCTCTCAATCAAGTGCTGTTGTTTTTTTTCTTTTTTTTCTTCTTTCTTGCTATTAACTCACTTTAATCCACGTTGTTCTCTATAAGCTTCCTCAATAACAGATTTTCTTTGTAATCAGGAAAACTCTAGAATCTGAACTAATGCGTTCACTTTTCCTGACAAGCAACTGAAACAACAGCTCCCTAATAGCCCTGTCTTTTTACAAAGAAATGAGTGTCAACGTGGACCTTTCCAAATATAGTTTAATTTGAACCCGAAGTCTCTTATGGATTCTAACTTTCCCCGGTAACTTTTTGATATGCAACCAGGTTAAACTTTCACGACTTGAAGTTGTTTCTGGAACAGACTGCATCATTGTTCATTCATAGAAATGAAGATATGCAGCCTGCAAAATTATTCCAAACATTCAAAGGCTGCAACCTCAATCTGTTCTCTGTTTATTTATCCCCAGGTTCCACCACCGCAGGGATTTTAAAAGTATTTTCAAGAAATGAAACGTTCTGATAGTTTGGATATTGAAAAGGCAATCTAAAAACAACTGTTAGTTAATGGATGCTTGTTAAGAGGTGGTTTTAGGTGTTGTTTCTCTTCGTTCTCCACAGCTGCCCCATCACCTAAGTGAGAAGACACGAAAATCACAGTTAGGTTTGTTTATTACTCAAGTAGAACACAATAAAGGGAGAAGCTGACTGAGGAAGCCCCAATTTCTGTCAGCTTCACCCCGACACTGAAGCAGCCCACGGAGCTCCGCTCCCCCGCCACCGCCGGCTCTGACGGGCGCCAAGATGGCGGCGGCGCCCCGCCACCCGCCTGACGGGCCGGCGGCCGCCCCTCCCCGCCCCGCGCATGGGCCGCTCGGCGCATCGATGGCTCCGGGAGCGGCTGCCCCGCCTGCGCGCGGCGGCGGCGGCGGCCATTTCGGAGCGAGGCGGTGAGGGGCAGGGGGCGACCGGTGCGTACCGCGCTAGGGGGCCGGGGCCGGGGCCGCCCTGTGGGGCTTGCGCGGCGCCCTCGCGGTGGAGGCGGCGGGGGGCGGCGGGGGGCGGGGCCGGCTGGTAACGGCTGGTAACGGCTGTAAGGGCTGCGGCCGGTAACGGCTGTGCGTGCGCTCTGTTGTAGGCGCGTTGCGGAGGATGGACATCAGGCCGAACCACACCATTTACATCAACAACATAAACGATAAGATCAAGAAAGAAGGTACCGCTGCTCGGGGAGCGCCGCGGTGGGAAGGCGCGTGGTAAAGGTCAGGCCGGGCTGCCAGGGGCTGCCTGCGGCGGTGGGGCTGAGCCCCCCGGACCCTGACGTGCTTCTGGTGGGCCTCGCCTGTCAGCATCGGCGCCACAACTAACCTGTTGCGCATCCACGCGTTGCAGACACTGCCTCACAGCTGCTCCAGCTTCCTGTGGAGGAATCTCAGCTCCTCAGTGTGCTTTAAAAAACAAATGAAAAATCTCATGCTTTTATCTAGCTCTGTATTCATTGTATAGAACCATCCGTTTCTTAATACTCGTGCTTAGCTCATAATCTCAAGTGACAAAGGTAATTTAATTGTAGTTGTTTGGATTGAGCGGCTGGATCATGCACTGCTCAAATGCTTCTTCTGGGTGCTGCAGAGAATGGTCTGGAAGTGGAAACAGCTTTGCTAATAAAGTGATGTGTCAAGATGGTTCTGTTGAATAAAGTAAACGTTAGGGATTTATTTGTAGCGTTTTAAGTGCCCTATGGCCTAGTAAGTGTCCATTATTAAATTGTTTGGTTAGAATTTTTAAATACAGTATTTCAAATTACCAATAAAGCCTGCAAATCCCATTTTTAAGTACATTTTTAAAGTTATTTAAAGATAAAAATTTTGATAAGAAAACAAAAAATGCTGATAAAGCAAGCTGCATTCTTGTATTTTACTATGAATCTGTTGCTTTTGGAAGGTATCATACTTCATAAGTTGCTTTAATTGGCTTCCTGTTGATTTTGATTTTTTTTTATGTAGATAGAGCTGTGGATGGTCAAGAGCAGCTAGAAAAAGTGATATTGGGCTGGCATTATCAGGTCTCAACAGCAATAACCAAGAGGCAGTGCTCTTATGTAGCTGAAATATTTCAAGTGTAAGACTTGTCAGTTAGAATAATCATGCAATACAGAGGATATATTTAGCTTAATTGGAGAAGATTAAAGTTTAGTTTGACGTGTCACGTGACTTTAAATAGTAAAAATAAATCCGTGGCAACTGCAAGTTACAGTGTGATCGTACAAAAATGTATTCATATATAGAATATGAAAAATATTTGATGCGCTTAAAAGAATTGATTAAACAGTTAGAAACTAAGAGTCCAAATTTATCTAGCCTTTGATTAGCTCTTTGCAGTATTCTTAAGTCATACCTCTTTACTGTTCCATGTGACAGTATTGATTCGCTAATTGGTCTTTGATGGCTGTAATATATCATACTCGAGTGTGTTTGTGTATATATATGTGTGTATATATATGTATACACAAGAATGTGCATTTGTACCCTCCTGTAATTTTTACTTTCTGAGGAAGTTAAAATGCATGGAGGTGCAGTTTCTTTGCTAGCTGAATGCTTGTGATGTGAAACCAAGCATTATATGCCAACTTGTAAAAGCCAGGCAAATCAACTTGCACTTGTGCAGCAGTTCTGGCTAAGCTCATATAACTTATTACAGTGAGATCAAGGTGGCAGAAATGACCCTAAAGGACAGCAAACTCTCTAGAAGCAGACATTTATATGTAACTGATTATATTTTTTTTAACATGTCAACAGAGCTGAAGAGGTCCTTGTATGCATTATTCTCACAGTTTGGTCATGTGGTTGACATTGTGGCTTTGAAGACTATGAAGATGAGAGGACAGGCTTTTGTTATATTTAAAGAACTTGGATCATCTACCAATGCTCTGAGACAACTACAAGGCTTTCCATTTTATGGGAAACCAATGGTAAGTTATTTTTTTTTTTTTTTATATAAAGAAAATGTATCGTGGTATGATGCAATGTTTGGGTATTTGCACCTTAAGAATTAGCTGTTGCATTTAATTATGCCATTATTCAGTGATGTCCTCTCTCGATTAACAGATATATTTATGCAAGCTTGAGGACAGACTGGAGAGACAGTAGTTAAAGTACAGTGAGGCTGAACTTAGCATTTAGATGTCTTAAATGATGGCTTTATGTTTTTCTATGGTAGGTTGAAGTTTTCAAGATCTGAAATGCTTCCAGCTTACACATCATGTCTTCTGTTGAACAGATAAAATTCCTGTAGTAATGTTCCTGAAGTTAGGTGCTTTCTGTTGATACAATAATTATTGCTTACTTTAGTTGTTCATAGTTAGACTATGATGCTTCCATTTTGAGGCAACGGGGTAGGGTGAAGATCTCTACAGTTTTACTTTCCAGAAATTGGCAGGTGTGGTCAGTAATATCTTTTTTTTGAAATTGTTGAATAGTTTTGCTTGTGCATACATCAAATTAGCAAGTCAAATGACCGAATTTCGGTACCGCTTCAATGATGCAAATGCACTACTGCTCAAGAAAAGCTGATTTAATAATGTACTTGATTACAGGCAGAATGGCACAACGGTTGACACGTTTTTGTTGTTGCCTGCTTGGATGACTACGCATCTCCTAATTCTGCAACTGTATTTGAGGCATGATACATTCAAATGGCCCACTTGACTTCAGTGATAGATGGATGTATTAATACTGGCTTTCAGGTCATGGCTTTGAGTGTTAAGGATTGCACAGACTGTTGTGTTGCTGAGCCGCAAGCTTGTTTCATTAACACTTTCAGATTATCTAACAAAATCCTTAACGAGGAATTGTGCAAGCTTAGTTCTGTCGTTTGCCGTTAAAGAGCTTTGTGCTCTGTAAAACTTAACAGGAAATAGCTTATGAAGCCTCAATTTATTTATTAGTTTTTTAGGCATACTTTCCTCTTTAAATACTGACTGCAGCACGCATACTACATCTAGCAACATACAAAAGCATAAAAAAATCTTTGGCTTGTGTAATTCTGTATTGAGGTAGTCTCCAGTAAGTGATAAGATTGTAAATGTGTGCACACGTGTGTGTACACATTTACATATATAATGTTACGCCAGCTGTAAATTTCTAACTGAATCCATTTACCTCCCTGAATTTGGGCGTTGGGATTCCCCTGTCGGAATGCCTTTGTTGTGGTGCTGACACAATTCATGCAATTCAGGTTGAATTAAGGCAAATACTTCTCTTTTTTGTCTTAGTTTTGCTGAACTCATTTTTTCTGCAGAGATCTGAGAAACTACTGTCGAGTCTTAATGCCTAACACCCCCCTTCCTGCCCCCAAATGTTTTAAACCACTCTTTTTTAAATAGCATCTGGTGGCAGTTTTGTTAACTGACGTTATATAGCTTTGTACAGCTGTTACCTTGATAGACATTAAAAAGGTGCTATTAGCTGATTAGAGTTCCGATTCCAATGAGTGAGGTAAAATTAGTAATTTCTTCTTATGCGTGGTCCATCTGAGTTCTTAAAAAAGTTCTTTAGGTGTGATCAGAATTAATTATGAGGATTACGTACTCTGTAAGCATACCTACAACTTACAACAGTATTTTTAATACGAGTTTCTACAAAAATACCCTGTCAGTAGTGCAAGTAGAACACAGTCAACAAAGTTGCTACAAGATTTTCAGTATAATAAACAACAAAATATATTTTTTTCTTTTAAAAAGCGTATTCAGTATGCAAAAACAGACTCTGATATCATCTCTAAAATGCGTGGTACTTTTGCTGATAAGGAAAAAAGGAAGGAAAAGAAGAAGGCCAAATCTCTGGAGCAGTCAGCAAATGCAGCAAATAAAAAGGTTATCCAGGTAGGCTGTTTTTGTTTTAAAAAATGAGAGGGGGGGGGCAAGCTATTTAGGTTTTTCTTCAGAAGGCTAATTATTGTCTTTTAGTATTTCCCAGTTCTTTGAATCGTCTGTTGATACCTACTGCTCTCTATCACTCACTAGAAGCCACAGGAGAGAGAGTGATTACATAGTCCTTACTGCTTTTTTATAATTTTTTTTTCTCATTCCTGTTCTCAGATGAAAAAGATATAGGGCAAAAGTACAGTAAACTGAAGTAGAAACTAACGTATTTTTTATTTTTAAAAACAACTAACGAGAGAGATGGCTTTAAGGTTAGCTTCAAATGCTCAACCAGCTTTTCCCTTCAATGTTTAAATGCTTATTTGCACTACAGACACTGTAGAATGGCAAATAGTTAAAAGGGAAAAAGATTACCCATTTACAATTAGATGGGAAGGAGTTGGCTTGGAATATATCTCCACTAAGGGTGGTCCTGGCATAAACTAATAATGTTTAGTCACGTATGTCCTCAAGTTTAGTAGAAAACACCGAGGCGCAGGGTTTGAATATTGTGTTACCTCACTAGTGTTCCTGCTAAGACACAATTAAGGAGAGATCAGAGCGATCATAGAAAACAACTCTTTCCAAGTAGAATATTCAGTTTTCTCACAATTTATTCAAAATCAATGGTTATATACAAATCTCTTAGGAAGAATTAAGTGCTTCTATTGATAATGGTAGTAGCTTTAAGGTATCCTTTTTAAACTGGTGTCCTCAGTGGAACATCTGTCTTCTTCCTAGTAAATGTATCCTGTGTAGGCCTTCATTTTCAGAACGACTTCTTGTCTTATAAAACTGAATTTTATGATGTGGAGAAGTAGTGATTCTGCTGACATCGCCATTAGTTAGATGGTTTTTTTTTTCATTGTCTGGTTTTGGGGTTCAGTGAAATGCATGTGTTTTTGTTTCCCTACAGCAGGTATTTCATAAACAACAAACGTTCCTTGGATTACGGTTTAATAAATCAAAACATAAAACAAAACGCACCAGCCTTAACATACTGCTTGAGTTGTATAGGAATGTGGTGATGTGTGTTTATATATTTCTAACCAAATATCTTTTAAAAACTATTTTGTACTTACTTGCTAGGGAGCAACACAAAATTCAGCCAGTGCCCCTGGGACTTCACCACAGAATCAGCAGGTAATGCTTGTTTTTGTGACCAAATCTGTTAAAGATTCTGAAGCTTAAAAACTAACGGGGTTTCTTATCAATATATTTTAGTAGAACACTATAGTAAAACCAATGTTTTGTGTGGTTTTTCAGTTGCTCAAAGAAACTCAGTAGTTAAGTTGTCTGTAGATGAACAGAGTGTTTGTTGTGGCCTCCAACTGCTCTACCAGTGAGGGAGCTGTGGAGGGCCCAGGTTCATCACCTCCCCCGCAGGTATCTTGGATGGTCTGAATAATCAAAAATGGCACTACGGGTAGTTGTAAGGCACCTGCTATGGTGGAGTACTGCAGCATCAACTGTTGAGCTATGAAGTTTAAATAAGATGTCTAAGAATATATATTAATGTGATTTTTTTGTGGAAACGAGAGACTCTCTAAATTTTTATCACTGTGAGATAGACAGTTTGAAAAAACAAACAGAGATTTGTCTGCATGTTGCGTGAAGGTATCCTAAAGCCCAACTAGCAGTATTCTGAGTAAAAACTGAGGATGTGTGAGTCTTAGTTCAAATGATAATGCAAATAGATTGCAGAGGAGCGGACAGCTGTGGATAATCTGCTGAGCATTGTTCTTCTGTTGTTGCAGGTGCCTGATAACCCACCGAACTATATCCTTTTCCTTAATAACCTGCCCGAGGAAACAAATGAGATGATGCTGTCCATGTTATTCAATCAGTAAGTTTTGAGTTCTCCTTTGAGTCCTTCAGTTATCTTTATGCTTTCTAAGTTGACAAGTTGATTTTTAGAAATAAGAGGTTTTGAAAGAATTTCAGTTTTCTGTGTTACTGCCAAGATTACAGATGTCAGGTCTGATGTCTTGGTGCAGAAAGCAGGTGCAATTTTCTTTTTTCTTTTGAGTTGCTTTTGATTGTGTAAGTTATCTACTATCAGTCTGCACTGGATTTGAGTTAGTGACCAATATGAAAGACTTTACAATATCAGCAACAGTTTCAAAACTAACTTTAGTTGCTTCTGCATGTGTGCAAGACTGATTGAATTACTTCCACAGAACGATCCTTAGGTGAGGCATAGTTCTGAGGACTGGACATACAAAAATTCTTCAGTTGAATCTTTTATTAGTAGTAATTGTTATACTAGTAGATGTATATGGTAAGGCCTAAGGCTACTGAAGAGAGATAAATTATCAAACCAGGAAATAATATCTGACTCTTTCAATTTCTTTTAAAGGTTTCCTGGATTTAAAGAAGTACGTTTAGTGCCTGGGCGCCATGACATTGCATTTGTGGAGTTTGAAAATGAATGTCAAGCAGGAGCTGCTCGAGACGCTCTCCAAGGATTCAAAATCACTCCGTCTCATGCCATGAAAATCACTTATGCTAAGAAATAACCAGACACTCTTTAAAGGACTTCTTCGGATTGATTTTTTGATCATGATGATACTTTGATCAGCTAGCATGTTTGCTGTTCTCTACAGAAAAGATAAGACTGTTGTGTAAAATGGCCACAGCTGTTGGGCCAGTTGCAGGACTTCCGTGGATCTGTTGAATAGTAAACTTTTGTGCTAAAATACCGTTTTTTATAAAATAAATACAGTTCATGCTGTTTTCACACTGTTTTTCCTTGAATTTGTCTTTCCTTGAATCTGTTAGGCTTGCAGGGCCAATTATATTGGCTTAACTACTTTTAAGGTGGCGTTCGTTTTTCAAAAGTGAATGTTGGAAAAATAGCCATCTCTTCAGAGCAAAAAGCATGAGCAGGAATACTAAATGTCAGCATATTCAGAATGCAACACTCAGTTCTCAGTACCATTATCTTAAGTCTTAAGGCAAGGCATTAAGGCATTATCTTTGTCTTAAGACAAAATTACTCTCACTGAAAAGCAACAGATCATTGGAGTCCTTTTTTTTTTTTTTTTCCAGGTACTGGTAGACATTGATTAGAATTTGATAGCATTGTTCAACTTCTTTGGTTTTGTCTCTGCAGCGATGGCTGGTAATAGAAGCAAGTGTACAGAGGGCCCATAAAAGCTTATTTTCCAATCCTCCATTATTTACCAGCAGTTTTAATAAATGGTTTAGGAAGAGCTTTCTTACTCTTTACAAAGACATTGCTGATGTGTCTGACAGTCTGACAGATGGGTTTTTCAAAATGCATGTCCTAATGTGTGTGGTTTGCTGAGGTCTTTTCCATTTGTTTAAAACAGTTAAGGGGTTTGTTGGACATGAAATACACTACATGCAGAGAATTAATCAGATGCAGTATTGGGAGTTATAGCTATTATAAATATTTACATGGAAAAAAAATTGCTTCAAGAGCTGGAGTGCTTTGTTGAGGTGAAGGAGGACCTAGAAAGATATTTTAGGCTAAGAGAATAATGAAATTTACTTAAAGTATTATCATATTTCTGGTGGAACAGTGAGTTTTGCATGGTGATGTCTAGAAGCATTTCTATCAGACCTTTGGAGATCCGTGTTTGAGAGGAAAAGGTAATGTGTTTGTGCTCGTCATGTTGCACCATTCCTCAATTCTTAAATTCTTTCTCTGCGAGGCCTCTAAATACCCCCTAACTACCCTTTCAAAAATGTAATGGGACAGAATTAGCACGATTTCCTTCACAAGTGGTTCAGGAAAGTGTTAGAGTACCTGATGTTAAGACCAGAAACTACAAGGAAGAATGTTCAAATTAGCATATCAGCTACATTGCAAGCATTGAGGCTTTTTTTGTTTCCAGAGTAAGTGGGTCAACTGGAAAAGGAGGGAGTATGCTGGTGGCTGTAGCTTTTCCTCTGTTACCATGGCTTGATGCGGTCCCTACCTGTGTTGTGTGGGCTTAGTTTTAGCTGCAGAATACTGTTTTTCTGTTATTCTGAGAAGATTGAGATTTGACTTAAGACTGTTCTGTGGACAAAGTGCTGTGTTTTTTTTGCACGAGATCTGCAAAACAAATTGATCTTTTTTTCAGATGACAGTGAAGGATGATACCTCTTCCAGCGGTCCTGATTAATGTCATATTTCTGTATATGCATTTTTCATTTTTTAGTGAATTCACAAATTTAGAGCACTTGCAAGGGAAACTTTTTTGTGTACCTGTAAAGAGTAAAAGGGATTATGTTCTGTCATTAACCTTGGGTTTTTTCCTCTTCGATTGCAATTTTGTAGGTATTAATGATGCTGTTCTTGCCTTCCACTACTTCATTTATGTGAGACTCCATTGGATACTGCCACACACTACCTTGATTCACTTAGAAGGGTTTGTGTGGAGCTGTCTGCAAATAAAAAAAAAAAAAAAAGTATGGGAGGTTGGAGGAAGGAGTAATGGGCTGGCAGGTTAGAGGACAATGTTGTTAAGTCAGCTGTAATATAAGGGTGATGTTAGAAATAGCAAGATGTTCATTCTTTAAAAGATAATGGGTTTATTCGATGACAGTTGTCTGAAAGACGGTACAGCTGGTAGCTCTTTAGGCCTTCTTGTGAATCACAGAGCACTGATGGACTGGAGTACCATTTGGGGAATTCACACACTTGCTTTTGGTCACTTCTAAGGACCGATCCAAACTAGCTTTTTGTAGCATGACAGCTGTGATGCGAGCAGCTTACAGTCTAGTAACTCAGTTTTTTCTTTGTGTGTGCGCGTCTGTTTTAATTATAATACTCCTTTCTTTCTCCTTACATATATGTTATGATGGAATTTTGGTAAGTTAGATCAATTCTGGATGTCCTCTAAGACATAACAAGCACCTTTTAAGTCAGCTTGTGGGCACGGTATTAGTGTCTTGCATCTGCAATCTCAACTGAGATCAGCTGTTTAAATAGAAGTGAGATGGCCACTATCCTGGCACAACCTGCGTAGTTTGCTCTTTTTCTGCATCTTCCCATGGAAAATAAATCTTGCCTATACAAGTATGCAATGCTTGAATTTTAGACCACCAATTTAAATGGCTGACTTGCTAAGCCTAATTACTGGGTTATATTTGCACCTACGTTTTAGGGTCCTCATAGGGCCTGTCTGTAGGCTGTAACAAGGAAATTTCTGTTGTGGTGAGTTTATGGTCCAGGGAAGACGGTTTGTCAGTGAGTGTTCATGAGAATAAAGGACTCAAGAATTTGAAAGGATGTGATTTCCTTTCCTGCTTATCGCAGTCTGACTTAATTTTTCATTCTCAGACAATTTTTGCTTGAGGTAAGATTAAGCTTATGAATGACTACAGGAAGGCTTAAGAATGTTTAAGTAATACAGTTGCTCATTGAAATGCTAACCCAGAATGGGTTTGGGAAGGGATTCTGTTTTGTAAGTGGAACCTGAGGCTTTCCTCCTGCCTGCAGCTCCTCCTGTAGCAGTGGAATGTCCCCTTGATCCCTTCCCATTGGCCAGGGATGTTTGTCCAGATGTTTCGTTCTTCCATAAAAGATATGGATTGCTTGACCCAGTCCACATTTGGGAGGTGCTGCAGCAAAGAAAAAAATGACACAACGTGTTTATTTGGTTATCTTACTTCTGTGTCTCAGATTAATGTATCCCCTTGTAACTGGAATTTTTATGGATAAACTTGCCAGCAAGAAGCTGTGTGCTGATGACGACTGTGTCTGTAAGTAATCCTGCTTTAATTGAAATTAGAAGAGAATATATTCTGAAAAGCAACTGTGGAGCTTGGATGGAGTTGGACAGAAAACTGCTCTGCTTGTTTAGCTCATTTCTAAATTGGTTTGTCAATTTAAAGCAACGTGGGAGGATTGATAGAGAACATCACATCCCATTTTACTGCAAAAAAAATCTCGTGAGGGACCTTTTTCACTTGATGGAAAGGTAAGTGTTAAGAGGAGGACTGTGATTCCCATTCTGATGAAACACACATTCTTAAGCTGTTACTTTGCTTACTGGAGATGGAAAGATAAGCAGGACAAATTCTTGGCAGACAATTTCAGAGTAACCTACTTGCGTCTGTAGAAGTAGTTTTACATGTGTGCATCCACAGGCATCATATATTTATATTTCTCTTTGTAAAAGTATGTCCTTAAATTCATCCAGCTCATTCTTGATCTTTTTTTTTTTCTAGACACCATTTCCCTTGTCAGAGCAGAAGAGGATTATAATGCTCCAGACTGCAGATTCATTAATATTAAAAAAGGGCAGTTGATTTATGTTTACTCAAAACTAGTGAAGGAAAAAGAATCTGGAGAATTCTGGGCTGGAAGTGTAAGATGAGATTCTTGTGTCTATGAGCAAACCAGAAGTAGATTAATGTGTACTTTTGTCAATAAATGGATGCTAATGTTGAGCTAGTGTGGGTTTTGAAGTAACAACTTAGTTTTCAAAGTGGGTGTTCAAACTTAAGAAATTGATTGAGGAGTCTTGAGGGCTCTTTTTTTTGATAATGTAATATCTTCAATAACTATACAGTAATTAGGCATTGAACCTTAATGGAGTGTCTCAACAGTTCCTTTCTGTGGGTGCTTGCTGAAACTGTTGAGGAGAAAAACTTCTATCACAGCTGCTCATACAACTCTTAAATTTAAGGGAAGAAAAGATAAATATCAGCTGTATTTGTATATTATATATAAAAAAAAAATACAGATAACTTATAGGTGATATTACTTTACTCCAAAAATGCATGCTTACATTGGAAGTTAATTGTTCATTTCATGTGCTGGTTAATTGGAGAACTAAGATATCCAAAACCAGAGTAAAAAGCACTGTTAGTAACTGCTTCTGACTAAATTATGAACTAGCTTAAACCAGATGAGGACGGTTGTAAGGTACCTAATTATGCATCTCCTTGCTTGAAGGTTTATGGAGAACAGTATGAAGACCATATGGGGACAGTTGGTTATTTCCCTAGCAGTTTAGTCTCAGAACAACATGTCTATCAAGAAGCAAATAAGACAGTTCCTACAACGGTAAGGAATTTGCAAAAGCCCAGCTGGCTGCATAATTATACTTGGCTGTGTAATGCTAATTTGCTGTAAAAACAAATCATAATTGTGGCAGTTGATTGTAGCGCGTCACAGATGCTTAGGGATGCGATCTTTGGGCCTTTATACAGGCAAATAGCCTCAATAAAATCCTAACATAAGCTCTGATATTGTAGACATCACAAATGCTGCGTTGAGGCCTTGATCCTATTAGAGTTCCTATTGATTTGAATGGTACTGCTTCAAGGCCACATCAGCCTGTCACCCAAGCTTCTTGCAATGTGTTGCAAATGTTCTTCTTTTTTGGAATCTGGACATTGTGCTGCATATTTTACTAACGTGTACAAGCCCACTTTCTATTAATTGTGCACATTGATTGCCATTTTTGTAGAAAACTTTAATTTTACCTTCCTGAACATCTCCCACTTCAGTGAGAGGAGGTCCCTGGTAACCAACCGTATGTGAAAACTCGCTTTTCCATTCTTCATTCAGAAAGATGTATTTTTTAGTTCTTGTTTTTATAGTAGCAGTGTCACTTGGGTTAAAATGTTGGATGCAACTTAAAGAATTAAAACTTTGTGTTCAGAGTATGGTATGTGTATGAGAAGAGTATGCTTGCTGTCTGATAGCAGAAGTTATTAGTACATGTAACAAAAAGTTGAATTGCAAAGCCATTGGAAACGTGTTTAAGTAGGCTGCTCTTCTGAAAGAATGGTTCTCCCTGACTGTGTACAGTAGTATGTCATATAGCAGACAATTCTCAATTTTACTGAAGATCTGAAACACATTCCACAGCAGAGTGGAAGAGGAGGGTCCTTTCTCAAAGGCTGCTGTGGTCTGACTTATAAGTAACATTACTGGTAACCTACATATGTGCTTAAAACAAATTGAATGGTAAGTTTCCAATAACTACCTTCATTAATATTGAATACTTAGTTACATTCTATTTTGAAGTGTACAGCAAAATACAATGATTAGTGCGTCAGTCTTGAAATCGTGTATGGAGTCTTTAATCCTAGCTGTGGATTATTAGGTGGGTTTCATTAACACAGGAAATAAGTGAAATGAAGAACTTAGTTTCACGTTAATAGTTGCTAGGATTTGCATTATTAATGTCAGACAACTTTTATATGAGCAAATGCAAATCTTGAAATAAGTGATTGCTTTTCTTGACACTATATTAGAATATTCTGAATTTGGCCCAGAAGCATTGTAGCAATTAGTCACAGAACATGAAAGAATGACTAAAATATGTTTCTAAGCTCTTTACTCAACAATATGACAGCCAGTCTGCTGAATGGCAAGCTGAATTGGAAGCAGAGGCAGGTTAAAGTGATGTCTTAGCTTGCAGGCTGGCTGAGGGTCCAGAATGGGACATTGCCAGGCTGCAATGCAGAACTTTAATTGGCAAGTAGAAGTTCTGCATCCAACCCTCCTGCAGAACTAAGGACACTGAGCTTCACAGTCATTTCATCCTTATTTCATATTCTTGCTGTGCAGGAATTTTGTGACAAAAACTTGTAGCAGTTCTTTTCCTTCTTCCTCTGTTCTCAGTTGTATGTTGCAAACATGACCTTAAAGGGTCTGACTGCAAAATTACATTTAAAACTTCCTACAGCACACCTTGACCGATCTGTATGGGCAACACTACTTGCTCCAGAAGTATCCTTTAAAAGTTACTGTTTTATACAAGAGCTAGTGTTGCACAGCTCTTATATGCCTGTAATGCCACCAGCCTGCCATTTGCAAGTCACTAGCCAGTCTTGTGCTTGCAGCTCTGTAACCCTTCAGTTACAGAGCTATTGGCAATAATTCAACGTTAAGCTGTTGGCAATATTTTCCCTTGCTTTCCTGGTCTTGGACCTGTGAAGCTCAGGGCTGTTGCTACCATGGGTTCTCTCAGGAAATGGTTTCCAGTGGTATGAGAACCACCTTCTCCAGCCACTATTTTCCTACTCCTTTACTGTATTGTTTCATTTACACTGGGGCACCTGATGATGGCCAAAGCTTAATGATCAATCAGCATGCACCTGCCTGGTAACAGCACTGAGTAAGCCAGGAGATTGAAGGGGGACCTGCTGCAGTGGAGAGGAGCACAAAAGATGACATTAGCACGGGGGTCCTTATGTATCTGTCTTTTTCCCCAAAACAGTAACTTGTCACAGCTAGAGTCAATGTATGCCATCAGCTACAGACCCTCCTAATAAATCCTTGGGCTTGTGAACTTCCATCATCATCCTTTTTGCAATGTTAGGTAATCCATGCCTATTGGTGGCTGTTTCAAGTGACAAGTCTTGGAAGATGTTTTTCTCAGTGCTGCTACTTCTGAATTGCACTGAATACAACAGACTCAATACAATAGACTGTGTACTACAAAGTGGTGTTGGATTGCCTGCCTTCCCTCAATCACTTAAAATTGGCCATTTGCTAGCTAAGATGAAAGTACTTTTATTACCAGTAAGCATCTGCTCTGAAACAGCTCCCTGTCTTCTGCTTCCAGGGGACAGGTACATGTGATAGGTTGATCTAATGTATATGTTGCTCAGTTTCAGCACCATGAGGTGATAATTCTCTACAGTAGAATCAAGATGAGATTTACATGGCTATGTAAAATGCTAGCAGAAAGCTAGATGAAAGCAATATGCTGTGAAAACGTATCGCTTGCTGGAAGTTTTCAAGCAAAAAAAAAAAAAGGCATTTATTTTCTTAGTTGGATTTCTCTGGAGGAAGTGTAACAGCCTTAGTCTGTTTAGGGTGTCCTTTTCATGTATGATTAGGAATAGTTAAGGATAAGGGGTTACCTACAACTCTTAATAAATCCAAGTATGGATGTGGGAATACAAAACAAAAAGATAAAGGAACCGTTTGAAATAAGAAAGAACATGGTATTGCCTAATTCACTTTAAAGATTTATGGCAGGAACAAATCATCCCAACTACATAAAAGGAGTTGAAAGAAAAAAAAAGACTTTTTTCTCCAGAATTCTGTGAAGTTAATTTATAGAGAACATACTTTAAGTATATTACAGTGCATTCAGTGTTTGCATCTACTTATCTACCTTTGGGGGATGATAAAAGAATGTTAATCCTTCCATAATATCAAAAGATCTTTCCTTTTAACTCTTTTTCAGGACATTGATTTCTTCTGCGAATCTGCGAATAGTGCTGAAGATGGCTAGGTTATCTCTAGGGTGCTACAAGAAAAGCTGACAAAGAAACATGGACCCCCTCACTGAACATGCATATTTTTTAATAGATGTTTATAAGATAAGTAGTGTTTCAAATGCAAAAGTTGATTTAAAGGGAGTTATTTGGGGTAGGAGGAATGGTCTCATACAGGTCTTATTCTTTAGATCTTTTTTACCTGCATATTCTTTGCTTGTTAATAAACCTAATAGCCTTTGAATTATTGTATGTCTGAATGGCATAAATATGCTATATATAAAATGGGATGTGCTATCTTGACCTGCATTTTCCTGACATAACCTTATACTATGTATTAAATAAACATTAAAAATATGTTCTCTTGTTGAGCCATCTGTTCATCTTTTTTGTTGCAAGCACTATCCTCGGCTGGAGAAACTGATAGTAACTAAAGGTGGGCTTTACTGTGTCTAGAACAGTATGTTACCAGTCCAGGGTGTTAATAGAGAGCCTGCTCAAGCTGGAACGATGGCTCTGGGCTGCAGGACAGTCTGGGACTGCCCAGGGCCTCCTGCAACCTGAAGAGAGCACAGTGCCCTGAATGCCTCACGTTTCTTCTCGCCACACTAAGCAGTGAGGTAGAAAACCTTGCTGCCTCCCTAAATATTAAACACACAAGCAGTGTTCTTACTGTGAGAACAGGAGGAGGCATCCTGCTGCTCCCTGTCTGTCTCTCCCAGTCTTATTGCCAGGGCCAGGCTGGCTGTCACGGACAGCCTCGCTGCTGGAACCGGGTGAAGTCAGAGCAAATCGTGGTTTAATTTTTACAAACAAGCATGTTAATGGTGCTACAGAAGAGGGGTACGCCCTGTGTGAAGCGCCGCAGTGTAAATCCGACTGGGTGCCCCTTCTTGCTGTATAACCTCCGGGCTTCCCTCAGGGCCGCCGCTGCCACCACAGAACGTTCCAGAAGGGTAACGGCAGTTGGCGCCCAGCGGCGCGGCAGCCAGAGCCCGCCGCTCTCGCCGCCATTTCGCCTCACGCCGGGCGCCTGAGGGGAGGGAGGGGGGCACCGCCTGGGGGTAACGCCCAACATGGCGTCGGGCCCGCGCCCTGCCCCGCCTGCTACAAGGCGGTGGTGACAGGAGCCCTGGGCTCTGTGTTCTGACCCGGGGGACAAGGCGGCCGTGTGAGGAGCCGCTGCGGCTGAGTGCCCCCCAGAGGGGCAAGAGCTTGTGTCACTTGTAAGCGTTAAACACAGCCTGGGTTGAGAGTAGTGTTGGTATTTAGCCCCTATGCACTCGGTTCAACCTCAAAAAAGTGAGTTTTTAGGTGAAATTTCATGACTGTGGGGAGGTTGAGTGAAGAAATATTTTAGGATTAGCAGTATTTGTATTTCTCAAAGACCTCTAGAAGCATTGTCTGCAAGCTGAGGCACATAGTTACTTTCTAAACCAACAAATCTGTATGTAATTAATTTTTGAGTTGGGTCATTCCTACTCAGCATAGATTTCCAAACAAGGTGTTTGTATGCATTTGTTTTAGATAGGCCTAATGCATCTTACCCTGGGCGTATGTTAGAAGCCACGAGTACATGAGGAGTACACAGAGCAGCAGATGTTTGCAAACAACAAGCAAAACATCAAATTGCACATGAACAAAAATGCTGAGGTGATGTTTAGCAATTGTTATTGGAAAATACATGTTTTTTCCTCAAGTCATCTCAGATGGTCCCTTAGAGTTGTTAACATACCCAGTTCTGCATGGATGTATAAGAGACTGCTGTTGAAAGCTTTATATACGTTTCTCCACAAAGGCACTATCCCTTCTTCTTCATTTACAGTGCAGGAGCTCCAGGCCAGAACTGGACTCTGTGTGGTACAAGATGAGACCAGTGTTTATAACCCTAGACATTGCACATAATCCTTAACCCATGTCCTTGTACACAAAAGCTTGCAGACATAACTGTTTTCAGCTCCTGATGACTCCACAACCAGCTTATGGATGCTTCAGGACAGCAACACAACTAGGGAAGAGAATTCTTACTGTACAGGACACATACAACAGGGAGTAGGTATACATACGTTTCCCTTTTTGAGCTTGCACAAAGGACAACATTTGGACTAGTAGTGAAAAACAACCTGCGATGCTTTTTTTTATTATTATTATTCTTATTATTCTTTGTTGTTGTTGTTCTTTTCCCATTTATGGCGAGTCTGAGGCCTTGGTGGCAGAATGTGGACAGTGGCTATTTATTTCTTTTTGCCTTTTCCCTGGCTCTCTTTAGAGACACTGTTCTGTGGTCATCTCTTCTGTGCATAAAAAAAAAAAAAAAACAACTCAGTAGGCCTGCAATAGGCATCAAAGTCTGTCTTTGCTACTTGAAAACCTAATTCAGAGCAAAGTAAGGTAAGGGTTCACTTTGTGTGGTATTCATAAAGCATCTAGCTCTGAAGAAGCTTTGTACTGATGAAGCTACTTGTCTACTGAGTTCAGTCTCTAATGTGTGACTGTTGGATGGTTTCCAATTTAATGAAGCTTTATAGCACCTTTTGTCTGCACAATGTCATAGGTATTTGTTTTATATGTCCACTTTGTGTAAAACTGTCATCTCACAAGCATTGGTGACCTATGCTACAGTCTGAACTCTGGTATGACAGACTAGATAAATTTGTAGCTTCATCATGTAACTTATTGGCTGGATCCTTTTTTAAGTTGTCCGAAGGAGAATTGTGACTTCATTCACTAGTCACCAGGGATGTGATACAACAAATGCAGCAATTCCTGATCTTTATGGCCATTGCCTCTCTGAGGGCAATCTCTTCACTATATAAATCCTGCACAGAGAAAGTATGTTGGGTAGACTCACTTTGCAAGAGATGGTGTCTCTGCTCAGGAGGGTGGAGACGTTGCAGTCTGACATACTCATCTCTCTCAAGAGAAGATGCACAATGTGTCTCCATTGTTGTTCATTCACTTAAATCAGTGCTTGGCTCTATTTTCAGCATGACATTTTTCATTATTTTATTGCAAATTTCACAAAGTTTGGTTAATTTAAAATTCCCACTGTTGAGACCTGATTATTGCTCGAGAATCTCTTGTTTTTAAAGCAAAGTCTAAGTTTCTGCCCGTCACAAAGGTGTGGAAGTGTGACAACCATAATCTTAACAGCACTGGCACGAAAAGTAAACAAAATGGTCCCAGACTTGTACAATGAGATCTGGGGGAGGAAGAAATGACAAGGGAGCACAGGATGTCTGCAGAAAACTTTTGAGTACTTGAGGTTGGCAGCACTATTAATGTAAACCTGACAGTTAAAGATCGATAGTTTTGACACTGAACACAGATCTGCTTTCTGCATTTCACATTCCTAGGTGAAGCTCGTTTCAGAACAACACAGCTTGCCATTCAGACCCCTAAGTGTTCATGCTGTAGCGTACCTGGCTGAAATAAACAGGAACTGACTTTCAGGAGAAGGAGAGGAGAATCAATATTATGCTAGCAGGCAGTGGAGGATGCTTTTGATTTTCTAGTTTTTCTTTTTCCCCTACAGTGATTATTCCCCTCGCAGTTTCCTTATAGAAATCACAGCAATTTCTCTACTATTGTTTTAGTAAAATGTACAAAATATCTTACATGCAGTGTGTGCTAGCCATATGAGAAGATCTTATAGTCTATTTTCATTCGTTCTATCCCAGCACAGGGGAAATATACTCACAGCTTGTTCTGTGTTTTAAGTTTTGTTTTTAAACAAGACTGTGGAGGACTCTTGATGTGGTCTTAAACCACCCTGCTTAACTTGTGATCTCATGGTATCTATTTGGGTGGCGATCCAGAAGCTTTGAAACCAAAATCTTGTGTATTTCTCAGCAAGGCTGGTTTTGAAGAAGTGTAACGCCCCCCAGTCATTACCTGAACTAAAAAGCTTGTAATTAAGAAAGCCTCCCCGCTGCGAGGCGATTTGATCCTTGTTTGCCGGTGGGAGCAGCGTTGTTCAGTGAGCGCAGGGTGACATCTAGCGGCTGCTTTCTGCTGCCTGCAGGCAGGACTCGCCTGGTCAGCGTCTCAAAGGACATCCCTGCCGCAAAGGGCCCCCAGGGCTCTCCTGTGCAGTCTCCTGCCCGAGCAAGGCCATTTGAATCTACGTCAGAGTGCTCGGAGTCCTGGGCAGACATGAAAACCTCCACAGGTTCTCATTCCAGCACATAATTATTCTTATGAAAATTATTTTCCTTATTTAAAACCTGTTTATTTTATTTTTTTTTTCCAATTTCTGTCCATTGTTCCATTTCCTCAATAAAAAGCCCAAATCCATCCTCTTAATAAACCCCTTGTATTTGCTGGGGGCTGTTTCTATGTCCCCCTGAAGCTGTTTCATCCCGGGAAGAGCAAGTCCAGCTCCCCCAGCCTCTGCAATCGTGTTGGTGGCCCCGTGCCATCCCACTGGCTCTCCGCAGAACACGCTCAAATTACAGCAGCTGGCCAGGTTTATGGTTTGGCTTGCTGGTAACAATAAGGATGACTGAGTTTATGAAGGATTTAAACAAACTTATCTAATTCGTACTTGCGATGGCACTAACCTTTTACACTGGAGGTTTTCTCCTAATTATATACACTGATTTAAGCATCTTATTATCTATTCTGCAAATGATAAACATGCCTCGGGGCTTATGAAAGATGACAAGTTCACTAAGGGCTTTCCTGCAATGTGTTTTTTCCACAGAAAATGTGTTCCTGCAACCGCAATTTTGTCATGCCAATGCACTCTGACAACGCTAGCACTGCGTGTTCCTGAAGTGCAGCTGGCCCTGCGGCAGAGACAGTGTGCGAGGCGCCTGTGCCACAACGTGGTGGTGTTACCAGTATGTTGGCCAACTCGGCGCAACAACCTTCAGTGACAGAAAGCAGCAGGCAGCAGAGAAGGTGCGTGCCAAGTTCCTTTCTGCTCTTGGGTCACAGCATGAGGGCTTTGGAGGAGGGTAAAACTACATCCCCAGCTGCCCTGGTACAGGCTAATGAAGGGCTCGTTGCTGCCCTGGCTGGGATCAAAGGGTGATTAGCAACAGCAGCTGTGAAAATCACCACCCTGGAGGGAGCAGGGGAAGGCAGGGGCTATGAATATAGGCTGAGAATGGGGCTCAGGCTGATAGGTAATGTGAATGCAGGATTAAAAGGAAAGAGAGGATGAGAAGTGGTGTTCGCTCACTTGAAATGGGGTTGCCTGTGTTCTGCTTCGCCTGTGCTGTTTTTTGCAAGAAGTCTTTCTGATGTTTGAACCTTTCATGACCATGAGGTTTAGGAGCTCCTGTTACAGAGTATTACAAAAAGTAGTACAGAGTAGTACAAAAAGGATTTTTGTGCTGGGCTTGGCTATGAAGTGAGACTGTGGGTGCTGCTAAGCTGTATCTCCGTTAGCAAGTAGCATGACCCAAAGCGTAGTGGGAAGTGTAGCTGGCCCTAAAGTCACAAAATCACAGGATTGTAGGGGTTGGAAGGGACCTCCAGAGATCATCGGGTTCAACTGCTCTGCCAAAGCAGGTTCCCTAGAGCAGGTTGCACAGATAGGCGTCCAGATGGGTCTTGAATATCTCCAGAGAAGGAAACTCCGCAACTTCTCTGGGCAAATTCATGATTCTTATTCTATACTGATGCGTGGGTTTTCTCCAGTCTGGTCCTGTGGCCACACATCCCTGGCGATGGAATGTGAGATGCAACTAGAGGTTTAACACCAGGAGCACAACTTGTTCTTGAAGAACACAGTAAATGTGTGGTGAGAAAAGGTGTTCTGCATTGCACCTTAAGAGGAAATGGAGGAGAGGTTTTGCTGGAAAGGCAGGCTTGTGCTTCAAACCAAAATGCCAGTGTGGATGTGCCAAAAGGTGGTAGAGGAATGGTTTAAAAATACTTGAGCTGTCAGAGCAGGTGGAGGTAGCAGTAGCTTCTTCATGAGGAACTTTATACCTCAAGTGAATAAACAGGTGAGAATTGCGCCTGCTCTAGGGTACATGTGACAGAGAAAGGTAAGGAAAAGAGTAACTGGAGAATATTGCTAGTCTTTGGGCCTGAGCTGATTCTGCAAATTGTGCTTGCTATTACACTATTCCTGATTTAGGCTGGAAGATTCTTAGTTGATGTTTTTTTTGGGGGTGGAGTGGTGGCGAAAGAGGGATGATTTATCTTTAGCCACATGTCTGCAGGGTTTTCTTCCCTTACAGCCTCCCACTCTTGCTTTGTTGTCTAGAACCAGTGTGATATGGCTTTGTCCCCAGCCCTCAGAGGTGACTGATGGACTTATGGAACTAAATGGCTTTTGGGTTTAGAAATAGCTGATTTTTTTTAGGAGTGGGTGGAAAAAATGGCTTTGGAATGAGTAGTGTTATGTCAGTACAAATCACAAGGAACCAGTGTGAAGCTGATTGCTTTTCCTGCTCAGACTGAAATTATACTGCCAGCCTGTGAAAAGCAGGAGCTCAAAATATATGGTATTAGGTAAAACTCTATGAATGTTTAGTAAATAGCACTGAATATATATGTATATACACATAATATTGGAGTTCTTCAGCATCACTTAGATGAAGGTGTCGACGTCTCTGAAGACTGTAAAATGCAAAAGAACACCTAGCCTTGAAGAACCATTGCACAGATTGTAAAGCTTGTCATATGCAACAAAGCAGTGAGAATGCAGTTTAAAGACAGCTCTCCCCTTTGTACTGTAATGCTTGTTTTGGTGTGTGGTTCAGTAAAATGCTGCCTGTTGTCAGGCCCTCAAACAGCAGTGGTAGTGTTGTTAATATTTGTTAGAGGACTTCCAAAAAACTCTTTTGAGACATAGCAGATTCCCGTAACAGGAAACTGCTGTGCTACATTTATTTTTTTTCCACACAGGAGTGTGGAAAATTGCTTAAGGGATGTACTAAGTTTGGGGGTATAGTACTCAGTTCTACTCGATTAGATTTTTTTCCTCCCGTATGTATATCCTTTGAGTAACAGTATGGAAGAGAAGGGCAGCTAGTCCATCCCCTAGTGGCTGTAAGGGAGTATAGCCCACGCTGGTCAGCAGTTTGCTACAGATCTACACCTTTCAGTGATTTTTGGTTGGCTAAAGGTTGTTCAAGTTCTAGCTGGGACTTCAGGAAGCAGAGGTGGAGACTGCCCTTTGCATGTGTAATAACCTAGGGGTCTGGATACTCAACCACGATACAGTGAATTCCTGTTTCTACTTCCTGGTAGTTGAAACTCTGACTAGCTGTCTTTACTTCTGAAGATTATTGGGGCAGCTATTGGGGTCAGAATAGGATGGTTCCTAGTTCTCATGCAGAATAGAGAAGTTTCTCATTAAGAAAGTTTCATGGAAGGAAAACCTCATACTTCCTTCTGAGTTCTAGCATATTTTGAAAATCTTCACATTGAGAGAAATATCCAGTAGCTGTTCAAATGCTTGGCTTCTTGTAGGTGGTATAACCTACCACTGCCTTCTTGTTTACACTTCTTTGTGAACAGGGACACTCCTTGGTGTAAACTAAATGAACTAGCTTGGCACCTGGGTTCTTCTACCTTAGGCAGGCTGCAGCAATTAGAGCTAAAAAGGTGAAATTGTAAGCACTGGTCTGATGTACCATCAGTCTAATTTTGTATATTTTTCATCATGTATTGATTATGATGCCAATGAAAACAATAAATTTCTTTGCATTGTATTTTATATGCAAATGGATCCTTGCAATATTCCACATGCAGTTCTGTGAGATGTCTAGAAGGAGTAATAGAGAAATAGAGAATAGAGAATAGAGAAATAGAGAAATTGTAAGATGTCTGCCTTAAGGATATCTGTAAATATCCCCATCGTTTTCTATTGCCTCTTCAAAAAAAAAAAAAAAAGTTGCCTGTGATTCAAAATGCAAAGCAATCTTGAGAAGAGAGATGAGGTAATAACTTTCTGGGGATTGTAGCAGTACGCAAAACAATAGTAGCAGCAGAAGATGCTAAGTCATGATAAAGTCTTTAATGTGTCTTCCTGGTACTGTACAACTGGAGCTGCAGAGACTGGCAAAACTTCTTGATTTGGGCTGCAGCTCCTCTGAAACTCTTTAAGTAGAGAGGTTAAGCAATCCCTGGAGGAGCAGACTTCACTCAAGTAGTTGAGAACTGTAATTGGTTTCCATTTCTGCTACAGAACTGTTTCCCAGGTCTTTGGCTGTATAGTTAACCTGACCTCTTACTGTGGTGTTGCCCTTTCACCTTGGTGTACAACCCATCTTGCTAAAATTAGTATTTTAGCCTGTTTTTTTTCTGTGTAGGAGACAGTGAATATTAGAACGTGGGCTCAGTTCTCAGGAGTCGTGGGACATTTGGTTGTGAAGATACAATAGTAATTATTTGAAATAATTTACAATCATGAGAGGTGCTCTATCTGCCATGTTCATGGACTAAGAAAGGTGGCTGTAGCTCAAAGCAAGAATACAGCAAATGTAGCAGTCTAGTCATACAGAAAATTCTTGGCTCAACTGATACCGATGGGGGTGAGAGGACTGTGGACTGAAAGGAAGCAGTGAGAGACTGGATGATACCGGGGCACAGAGAAGACTGGAACTCCTCAAGAGCTGAGAGAGGCAGACCTGATGTGGGAGAGGATCCAAACTGGGGGAACAGGCATGGGAATCATGGCTGTGCATTGATGAATGCAGCCATCCTGAGTTAGGTGACAGGTTGATCACCATGCACCTCGGACCAAAGATGATGTCTTTGCGTTTGGTAACTCTGGATGGATTCTTCTTTCACAAGCCTGCTTGGTTGCTTTTCAAAGCTCATCCCAGCCACCATGGATTAATCTACTGCAGTATATTTCTGCTGTTCCACTTTGTGTTTTGCAAGAATACTCAGCATATACCAGACTTAATTCTACCTAAAAAATGTCAAGTTGCATTGTTCCAAATTATGGGTGTGGCTCAAAAATGCTTGGCCACATGAGTGACATTGTACCTAGTGTAAATCAGCCCTATTTTCAACACAATAAACAGCTTTTGCAGAGCATTGTAGTGTTATAACTCTAATGCCTGCAGCTTGTTTTTAGCTAGCTCAAGGATATCTTCCTTATTCTGCCTTTTACAGTGTAGACAGACTTGTGCATCATGCTGTTAACTCAGGAGAAAAGGTCAGAATGTTGTGGTCCAAGTGTCACGCTTTTCAACAGGGAAAGCTGCATGTACAGAGAGAGCCTTATGTTATTAAACCTAATCAATAGAGGGAAGACTGTGAAATCTCTCTCCCTAAGGCATTACCATCCCCTTTTTCCCTGGGTGAGACATAGTTTTCTGCCAGAATAAGTCCAACATGCTTTTGCCGGCTTCTGGTTGGTACTGTAGAAGTGTTAGCAGATGCTATGTGTTCTTAAGGGCCTGAACTGCTACCTTTTGTTCCAGCTACAGAGCTCTGTTCACAATACCTTGGTTTCTTCACTTGTTTTAAGGGTGAAAGTGCAGGAGCTAGTAGCTATTCATGGATACTTGGAACAGCCATGGTAGTAAGCTAATAAATCTCAGTTCAGGCTGTTAAGCTGGGTCATCTGTTGCTGTTTGCAGCACACATACATATGTGCATGTGAATAGTCATAATGTGCTGCTGAGCAAATTCTTCCATGTGTTTAGCTTCATTTGTGGGGGTTAGACAAAATTGGGCACCAGGAAGCGATTGAATTGTTTTCAGTGTTTTGATTGTCGAGGGTTTATACAACTTGAGTAAATGTTAACGTTAAGACACTTAGGGGAGTTGCTCCAAATATGACTAGTGAACATAAGGAGTATTGCAGGACATCTCTGGAACTTTCTCAGAAAAGCCATCTTTCACTAGTACCTAGCTGCTACAGTTTATGGAGAAGTTTAAAAAAGTGTAGTGGAAAAATCCTTATTTTGACTTCCTGCAAATTTACTTACTGATTGTTTCCCACCCTCTGCCTGTCAACTAAATACCCCTAAGACTATGTTTGTTGCAAAAGCAAGTGATGGATAGGCTGCTTTAAGTGTTCCTCATGCTGTGACTTCTGCAGTTCTGCTCTGTTTTACCTTGAGCTGATTGTGGTATTTTGGCTCTAGCTGTGCTGAAACTTAAATCTTGCAGTAGAGAGGCCCCTGACTGCAGGGTGTGGGCAGTGGCTTTCTCATTTTGTTTTATTTGGTAGCTGTTGATGGCTGGCATTGTGTGAAGAGCAGCTGGTGTGATTGGGAAGATTGGCATCTTTTAAAGCCTTTCTCTTTGTGGGAGGTGCAGTGCACCATGGATTCGATGTCTTCATGATGTAATGGAGCTCATTGCTTTGGTTTCAGTTTGTATTGATTGCAGTGCAACTTCAAGCAGCAGGGTTCTGTGTACTTGCTGCATGACACCATGGTCATCTCTGTGTGATCTGCCGTGTGGTTTCCAGTCATAAGCCAGCCTTGTTGGTTTCTTCATCTGCTTGCAGACACACAGGTCTGCTATTTCTGAAATTGTGGGGTCAGCTGCTTTGAAGTTTCTCTTTTTTTTTTTTTGGTAAGTTCTTTAAAAACAAGATGAAGCTGCTTGTAGTTGTCTGTTCCCATTGATAGCCTGGAACACATATGTAAAAATCACCCCCTGCCGGTTTTGGCACCCTCCCTTGGGGGGGGGAGGGGGGGATTGCACCTTGCACTCTGACATTGGGGTTGCAGTGACATCATCAGAACTACCTACCTGCTATCCTGCCTTTACTAGGAAAAGAAGTTCAGTGAGTAACAGAAATGATGGTAAACCTAAATAGTTTTGCTAGCCTGTGCTTTAAAGAAGACTTAGCATTCATATCTCTTTTATCATACTTGACAACACTATCAAATTTATTCTCCAGTAATGCTAAAGTGATGTAAATGAAATCCCTATTCTAGTTTTTAAGAACATATTACATGTCCTCTGATATCCGCAGGCAAGGAAAGGTCGTTGGTCTCTTGTCAATGTCAGTAGTGCTTCAGTGAAAATTGCTGTGGGATATGACAGAACCATTCTCAGTCCCCTTACCATGCAAAGAGCTAGCTTCCTTCAAGGCATAGCTTGTTCTGCACATGCCATAACATGAACAGGTTCCATACCAAGCCCTTCTTTGCCAGCACTTGTCACTGGCATCCTGTAGGTTCTGCAGTCTGAACTGCAGTAGGAATACAATCAACCCCTCTTTCTAACCTCAAGCACATCCTCAAATAGGTTTGCTTTAACTTTCTACAGCTGGCACTTTCTCTTAACTAGAAGTGCCAAAATGGACGTGCATATAAGCTGACCTCTTCTACTTTTCTCGTAAAACACCTCAGGGAAGAGATTCCAAGTGATTTTACCACCAGACAGAAAACTAAATGCCTTCACAAAGCTGGCTGCAAGCCCAACTTTTAGCAAGATTTGACAGGTAGCGTTGGCCACCCCTTCTAATTTTTCAGAAGAAAGCTTTTGTTTTAATCCTGCCAGGTACTTTTTAAAATAAACTGTTCTTGTTCCTGATTTTAAGTGATGAAGGAGGAAAAATCGGTTGAATGTAAAAGCTTTTAGTGCTTCAAAGGGGGGGGGTGGGGGGGTGGGGAGCTTCATCCCTGCTTCATTCCTGCTTCCTGCTTCATCCCTGTTGAAACTTTGAAATTGCTCTGTTTCCCATGTATAAAACAGAACCAGAGGCACTGAAAAATCAGCTCTGAGAAAGGGCAGTCTGAAATAGGTTGTTCTTCTGCATGGAGGCATTGATTATTCACGATCTTCGCCTACTGAGACTGCAGTGTAAATTGCTAATCCAATTCTTCAGAGACTAAGCCTTAGAGTAGAAGTTGTTGGGTTTAGTTGGTCTGTTGCCACAGACTGTGGTGGAGCTGCAGTGATACCTTTATCCTGGACTGTGATGTGCTCAGGTACAGGTTACACCTCTTGGTCAGCAGTTCCTCATCTCCTTTGAGGAAAATGGGTAAGGACTTCATCCTACAGAAGCCTTCTGCTCAGTTAGCACAAAAGGTTGTGAGTAATACACAATGAGGAAGAGAGATTTTTGGTTGCTGATGACTAAAGTGGGTTGTTTCAGGGGCCTTTGTTTTGAAGCAATATTCAGGAATATGTTAATTTTTTGTCATCTGTTCTGTGACAGGTTGGCACCACTATTCAACTGTGAGCTAGCCTGAGACTACTTTACAACACTGAATATGGTTATTGGATCAATTTGGTCTGGTTTGCACCAGAATAAGCCAGTGATATTCTCCACTGTTGCTGAAGAATCGTAACATTTATTAAACAGGCTGTTTGTTTATCTGAATAGTTTGTGACATGAACTGCCTTAAAGACACATTTTCTGGGCTGTTTTTTATTCCTATGGCTGCAGAGACTGTTCTAGTAAGACTTGTGGAAGTCAGCTTTATTTCAAGTACTAGAACATAGGAATGTCCTGGGTTTCCCCCAGTCACAAGCAACTTAGCTACAGGCATAATGCTTCATTTTGCTCATACCTAAGATTCCTCTGTAATGCTGTCTGTAGTCTATCCTCTACAGAGTAATACTGTAGAACAACTGAAATCACAAATGCATATCTGTTTTTATTAGAGTAGCTGGATTTAGTACTTGCCTTGAGCTCTAGGTGGCCTTCTTGTTTAAGTTTAGAGGCCTAAAAATCTTTCTGGGTACAAATGAAGGTCTGAGCCTTGTAGACTTGATAGTAATGGTAGTACTAACTCAAATGCTGTTGGAAAATGTTGGCAGTATGTTCTTTTCTCTTTGTAAATCCAAGTGATGTTGGTGACCGAGCTGCACTGTCAAGGCATTCTATTTTAAATTCTCTAGGAGCCAGTATTAAGTGAACTTCTAAAGTTATAGCTTATGAATTTGAGTAATAGTCCTAGCGTGGGGAAAAGGGCTTGTGTCACAACTGGTGGTTTGCTCACAGACTAAATGGTTCCTGATCCCAGAGTCTGGAAACATGCAGACATAGGGCACCTAATCTCTTTCGGTACTAGACAAAGCCAGACCCAGCCCACTGAAACATTTTATCTGTTTTCCTCACTCTTACCATTGGTCTGACGTTCCTGACACAAAGATCTATGGAAATAGTGCAATGTTAGGGGAACAGCAAACTTCCAAGGGGATGTGCAGGCAAGGACTGCAACAGAATGGCCTGCAGCAGCATCATGGAACTGTGATGGTCATCTGAGTGTCAGTGACTTGTTGGTATATGCAGCTTCAGTTCTCTTTCTAGAGGATCCCTCACAACTTGTTTTCTGCTAAGGCTTGTATTTACTATGTTCAGTAGAACTTGATGGAGCCGAAGAGGCAACTTTCTCTGTGAGAAGCTGGAAATGGCAGTTGCTGAAGCTTTTCAAGACAATGGAACAGAAATCAGTCTGAACTGGTATCTGAGAACAGAGACAAAGTATCTTTGGACACAAAACCCACTAGCAAAGGCTTGCTTTTGAACCTTTTACAGTAAGCAGGCTGCTGAAGGTTTGTAGTTACCTTGCTCTAACCTGTGGGTGCTTTAGAATGACTTTGCAGGCTCCTGTAATATTAATGGCTCTGTAATTCCTAGCACTGCACTATTCTTCTGCTTGTAAATCTTGCAGAAAGTCTATTTCACTCATGTGCAGGTTTGTCTCCTCCAGCATCTATCTAGGAGAAGGAGGCTTGGAGGTCTTCAGTTTAAATAGTGGGGCCTAGGTATCTGCCGCTTTCTTTTATATTCTCTCTAGCTTTCCTTTGTGTGATATTTTTTTTTCAGCCTATACTTTTCCTTTCAGCCTGTACTAATTATGTCATAGCATCAGTCTCAGCAGCACTATTGATTTTAATTCAAGGAGATTAACTTAGGGCTCTGCAGTATAAGGGCTGATAAGCCTCTTATAGATGGAAAGATCTCTTAATGATCTTTCCATCAAACACCTGATGCAGAAGGAAGCCTGTTACAGGATATAGCAAGATCATAGCAGGATCCAGTTGGGCACCCTTCTGTAACCACGATCTTGCCCCTGACAAGCCCTATGCAACACCATTCCTGGAGCAGCAGTGGGAGTGGGTGACTGACTTGGGTCAGACCCCTACAAGCTGTGGCCTCTTCAGAACAAGAGAAGTAGCTTTTTTTTTTTTTATACATAACACATTAGATGACAGAACTGTCTGTTGACTTCACTGCTCATTTTTTTCTTCTGTAAAAGGGATTAAGGAAAGGGGAATGTAGACTATGAATGCTTCACTGACTGGTGGGAGCAGCTGGGGATGTTGCTGGGTGGGACGGAGGAGACAAGGAAATTGTGGTGAAGTGCTCTGGTCTTACCAGGGCTTGAGTGAAGCCTTAGATGTTTATTACCCAAAATGCTTGCAAATTTTTTTCACTTCATTTAAATTGTCAGAAGCCTCCTTTCTGACCATCCCACTATGTACCTGAGATTAAAGAAACTTGTCAATGGCTATCTGCATTTGATATAGCAAAATCATAGATTCTTAGAGGATGAACTGCCAGTTGCTTTTTTTGATAATGTGGTGTCTTATTAAATCATTCTTTTCAATGTCTTGCATTGGTTATGTCATGTTTTTATACTATACTTTTTCTCTTGATCTGTTCAGGTTTCCATCTGAGAGGTGGTGGTTATTTCAAAGTCCTTTTTCTATTTTCTTTGTAGCTGTCTAGGATTCTGCATACACAAGCAATGTGACTTTTTTTTTTTTATTGTATGTCAATGAAATGGAAATAGTTTTCCCCAAGGGATGGTCTGTAGATGCTGGGGAGGCCAAGTGAGTGAGGGGAAAAATCACTGAAACTGTTTTACAAGTTACTTGCATCCTGCTTTTGGAAGTCTCCAATGTAAAATTCAGTGAAGATAATACCTACAGATGTTTGTGTATATACATTTGATCCTGGATTAGGTTGTATTTATATAGAAAATCAAGATTTTTGACATCACCTGCTACAATGCTTGAAAGAATTGTCTTCAGCTGCCCTTCCTGTTTAAAATCATTTGGGATAGTAGTAGATTGAAAGCACTTGTTTAACACTTCTAGTGGGGAGGAAAAAAAGATTGCTTCCAAGGAAGAGTGTGATTATTAAACCTGGGCTCATGAAAATACAGGGAAGAGGAAAGAACAAGCAAGTTCATGGGGCCTGGGAAATGCAAGGAAACAAAACCAAAGATGAAAAGGGAAACAGCAAAGGGAACAAAATATTTTGAATTGGCAGGTTCCATGAAGAAAAAAAAAAAGCCTTCCCACTTTTTCTAATCATTCATAATTTTGTTTTTGTTTAAGGCTGGATCTTGAAATTCTGAAACAGGCTTTAAAGATGTGTTTTTCAAAGCATCTGGAGGAGGAACAACGCAATGTAGTTCTGTAGAAAAACAGATTGATCTCTGTTGTCCAAGTCTTATGAATGTGGGCAGAGAAGACTATTTCTTACATAGTAGTTCTAGGGTTGGTTTGTTTGTTCTGTAATCTAAGCTATAATTTGGAGTGACACATTACTGAGGTTTCATTTAGTGTAAAATATTTACAGTTAAGTGAAGGGAAATAATTCCAAGATATTGGTTGATGGTGTGCCTTTTTGCTTTTCTGAGAACACATCAGCCAATTTATTACAGTATACTGATACGCAGTTTTGCTGCTGGGCTGTCTGAGCTGCTTAAGCAGCCACGGTGGGCCCTCTAGTGCTGACTGTTGCATGGAGAGGGGTGCTCTCGTCTTGCAAAAAACAATTGCGGCAGACAGAGCTGGCATCTCAAGCCCAGGTGTCAGTGTGCAAAGTTCCAGTGTGGTCCAGCAGTGTAAGGCTCACAAGGCATCTTCTGTGACACGAAGTGCCACAAAATGCAAGTCTTTGCAGTAAAAGTCAACAAGAAGTCCTAGATGTCCTTGGTTTAAGATTCTGGGGTTTTCCAGTCTCTTTTCTTTTAACTGTATGTAGCAGTATCCCCAAGCAGCATTACTCTTCTAAATGCAGGCTTAATGGCATCTTGATTTTGAAAAAGAGCAGCAATTCTGTTACAGGGCCAATGTGTAGAAGACTAATTCTCTAATTATGAGTGAAAATGGCAAACTTCTGGTTTGATGTTGTGGAGAAACTCAAGTATAATCAGTTGCAGTGTGCTGAAGTTTACTTACTGTTGAATACTTTGGGGAAAAAAAAAGTTTGTGCCCTAGGGTAGAGTGCAAAATTCTTGTTTTCTTTGTTAATCTAAAGCTACCTTTTAGATTTGTAATCATTTCTTAAGTCTTAGCAGCTGTGATAATTGGGCAATGTTTTTGCATGCAGGAACTGCCAACCCTACAGTATTCTATGTACTTATCCTCCATACCCTGTGGATATTTTGTTGTTGAAATGAAGCTGTCATGCACGCAAGCAATATTTATGGCTAAGTAGAAACATCACCTGGTACAATTTTTTTGGGGGGAAAAAAAGTAGCTTTGCAATTAAA
The DNA here is from genome assembly GCF_040182565.1 of Anser cygnoides. Taxonomy (NCBI): domain Eukaryota; kingdom Metazoa; phylum Chordata; class Aves; order Anseriformes; family Anatidae; genus Anser; species Anser cygnoides. The sequence continues at coordinate 2,745,781 of NC_089875.1, read as the reverse complement.
ATGCAACTGAGTTTTGCAATTCAGATTGCTCTATCATGCTAATGCATGATAGAGCCATCTTCTGTCTTCACCCATGCTTTACCCCACGCTGGCTGTTAGCTAGCTTAGTATTGATTTTTCCCCTGAGTACGCAGGAAAATACTAATGCATTTTTGTCAGGATAATAGACTGAAGCATTCAGCTAAGGTCTTCTGGTGCTAACTTGCTCATCTTTCTTAACCAAATTAAAGTTAAATCCATGTAGGTCCATGCTGTAGCAGTTATGTGCTCCTGAAGATTACATGAAAAAGTTCCATCTGGCTTAGCTATCCATCTATTGCCAATATCTTTTTCTTGAACGTGCCTACTTGGCATGCACATGGCTGTTTGTGAGGACTGCATTCCCATTGTCCTCAGCGCTGCAAACAGCAGAGCCCTTTTCAGGCTAGCTGGAGCTGTCTGTGGTACAGCCTGGCTGCTGCTAGTGGGGATGTTTTATTTTTGGTCCCCTTTCACACACTGCTCTGTCATTCTGGTATGTGTGTGTGCACCAGCATTGCAGCTGGGATCCACTGAGTGTGACCAAGGTGGTGGCTGGAGCGAGGTATGTCGTGTACGGACTGAAAAGGAGACCTCTAGCTGCTACCATTGTGCACTTCTGCTAAGAACTGTGGTTGTTAACCAGCTGTTTGTGTACTACCTCCATGATTTGTAGATAGTAAAATAACGTGAAAGGATCACTGCAGTGTTGCCAGGCTTTCAAGTGCCTCTTGTACTCACTCTGGTCAACTCCAGAGCCTGATACACAGCTAGTCTTCATGCAGCTCTTTTATTACTGCTTCACTGCCTTCTTGGGCTCCTTTGGGAGAAGCTTTGCTTGATTTATTTAGATATAACTGAATGTGAGTGTAGCACTGTGTTCACCACGTTAGGGGCACAGGGTTTAGTGCCTCTTTATTTACTAGCTGTCTGCTTTTAAGAGCTTTTTTGGTGAAGTCACTGTTGTCCATTTTCTTGCACGAATGGAAAGCAGACATTCCTGTAGGCAAGTCTGTTACAACCAAAGAAAATTCTAGGGATTCACCCAACATAGGGGCTTGGAGGGGATGGAGTGTTAGTGGGGAGAGGAGAAATGTACAGCTGGTCGGTTTGTCTTGCAATAGCAAATAAAAAGGTAACTTTGAATAGAAGGGCTCTGATGCTTGCTTTGTGGAGTGCTGCCTTCTGCCCTCTTTCCCTTCTCCATTTGAATAAGGCTTGCTTGCACCTTCTCTCTTCTATCTCCAGTTTCAAGTTAGTACCAACAGGGAACAGCAGCAAAAGAAAGAAGATAAGGCAGGAGTTTCAGGTTTTAGCACCTCGGAGAGAGAAGAAAGAGGCTGGAATCTGTCCATCTTCTGTGCAGAAGTGTGCACAGAGTTGTGTGGCATGAGGGATCTTGGGGCTGTGGATTGGACATGGACTTTGTGGCTGCCTGCTTCTATCTTGGTGAGTTTGAGGTTTTGCGCTCTTGACTTTGACACAGTTAATGCATTTCTAGGACACTGAACTAATTCTCAGGAAAGAGCTTATTTTGCTCAGTCCAAGTTATCAATTGTCAGCGCACTAGATAGAAGAGGCCTTCTAACAAACTCAAGTTCATCTCTACAGTGATTCAGCTGATATAGATTATTGTGTCTAGGCAAAGAACTTTCTTCTGCAGCTGTGGAGTATCTAATGTGGTATTGGAAAAGCTTCTTTGTCTTGTATCTGCAGAGATTTTTTTCCTTGCAGCATCGCATGCTGTTGCCCCTCAGTGTTCAAGCACCTCAGCCCTGTGCCCAGAAACTTTTGTTGAAAGGGAGTGATTGATCTTGGACTTATATATGGACAGTTATATGGGTTTAAATGCAATGTCAATGGCTTTGAATAAAACACTACAGACATTTGAGGGACAAGACAGTGTTAGACTATTTTTCTATACAAACAGTTAAAATGGCCTATATGAGCAAAAACTTGAAACTGAGATTAAGTGAAGCATTCTACTGCTTATCTTGAGCTGTTTGTTTGAACAGTGGGTAAACTGCATACAAATAGTTCTGTCTAAATACAGTTATCCCCACTTCCATCCTGATGTGACTCTTGCATGTAGGGAAAAAGAAGGGCTGCTGCCTCCAGGGCTGTCAAGACTCGTTAGATGAGGTGATGCCAAACACGTCAACAGCATGGCATTGAGTGGGTGGCTAGCTGCTTTCCATCACGCGCTGATGGGACTTGACAGCTCATACAGTTGTGTGTAAACAAACCTGACAATTAAAATGCACTTATTGATCTGGTTGAAAGAAATGCTGTGTGGTTTTTCTGAAGTCTGGAACAATAGTTTCTTCACATGAATTCTATTCCTGGAGATAGATATGCAATATCTCCCCCCTTCCCTCCCTAAAGAAGAGAAGTTTAGGCAGTAATTATAAAGCAGAGAATTAATTCTGGGGCGGGGGGAGATTAATGATTCCTTGCTCATGCTTTTACTTGACAGCTGAAAATTGAGAAGACAAAGGTACGACAAAATGTACCACACACCTCTCTAGCTGTTTGGGTGCAGGGCCCAGGCCACCTATTGATGGTGGTATAAGCAGTTCAATAAAAAACAGAGAGATCAATGTGTCAGGTGTGTGAGTTAGATTATGCACAGTTTTGAAAGTGAGAAGACAAGGAAGCCAGTCAAGAGGATTCCAAGGTAGGTGTAATTCGAAGTAAGGCATCGAGGCAAAAAAAAAAAAAAGAAAGGGAGATTGTTAATGGGAAACTGAGTGGAGAGAAAAGTGGTTTTGAATTTTGTGGTTGGGATGTAATGTTGAAATCTAAAGTGAAATGTAAGGGATGAGTATTCAATGACAGTGTTGCACCTGGGTTTATCAGGGACAGGGAATAGATGTGTTGGCGTGTAAGGCAAGACATTAGAGTTGGTTGTGCTGAGTCAAGGCAGTGAGACAAAGGGCTGAAAGTAGAGGTAGTCGCATCCGGATGGAAGTTGGTGATAACTGTACTTAGAACTACTTGTATGCAATTTACCCACTGCAGTCTTGGTAGGAGCTATGTTTAATTTATTACCTAGGAGAAACGTGGCTCTGTGTGGCCTAAATGAGTGGCTTTATTTTTTTTTTCTCACCATAGAAAAGTATTGGGGGAGCTCACAGAACCCTTTGATTTCAGAAACATAGATGGCTGGGAGAGCTGCCCTCAACAGTCTGCCTTGCTGTGTCTCAGGCTTGGCTTGGAGAAGGTGACTGACCGCTGGCACAACGTGCAACATGGGGAGGTTGCTGTAGATGTTAGCTATGTCAGGAGGAAATTTCTGTCTCACTTCACTGGGGAGGTGAATGCTAATTGAGGATGACTTTAATCTGTTTCTGCACCATGAGGCAGAAAGTGACCAGACCAAGGAATGGGGGTTATTGCAAAAATGCTTCTGTTAGAGTGAAACTTCTGGTTTTAGTTCCGTGGCCATGAAAATCTTTGTGTGAATAAAACCATTCTCACAGTAAGATTTGCAAGCCATTGGTAGGTTTCATTTGATTAAAAGTTGAACAAATAGTTTGGCTTCGCTACATTCATATCAGTATAGAGCAAGGTCAAGCACTGTTTCAATGCCTGAAGCAATGAAGCTGTATTTTTATTTCGTAGTATAAACTTTTTTTGGGGGGGAGAGGTGAGCAAGGCATTTCCACATATAGCAGAGGACTTTGAGCAGCTATGTCTATGATTACTAAACATACTGTCTCTATACATATTCTGTTACATTCTCGTGCTACATCACAGCTATTACTACTGTTACTACTTTCCTGGTAATTAAGATGCATCATAAGAATTTTCTTGAAATTGCACACCCAAAACAGTGTTTCTGCTGCACAGTGGTTGCTGTACTCCTGCTGGCTTAGTACTTTTTGCTGTTGAAGCCCAGCTCACTCTATTCAGCACTAGTATCTTGCACCCGCTGAAAGTGGCTAAAATTAAGAAGAGAAGAAGCATAGTAAATGGGGGAAAAAGGAAAAAAATTATCTAGCGCTTTGTTTGTGGTCAGTATGGCTATTTTCCTGTGTCCATACAGATGGAAAAATCCCTACAATCCTGTATAAAACTGAGCAGTTGACCACATACTGCATTTAGTAAGACTATTTGTCACTACCTGTGCACTCTAAACTTACCTGCTAAGCATGGGTATGTAAATAATGCATATAAAGAGGTTAATGGTGTTGATATGCATAGTGTAGCTACTTGGTGCTGACATAAGTTTCTTCTGTTGGAGCTTGCCTTGTTTGCACAGCTAACTGGTAAGTGCTAATTTGTGTATAACTGAAAAGTGTATCTGCTTTGAAAATACAGGCTTTATAGCCACGTAAAAAATTATAGAGTACCTGACATGATTTTGTTCTGTGGGCTGGTTTGGAAAACCCAGTCTGCAGTAGGAAAACAGCTGTTAAATATAGTTACACAACTTACTAATATGCAGTGAACCTTCTTTCTAGCTTGGGAGCTCATGCATATGGATTAGATGGTGGCAGATGACTTCGTGTGCTTGCTCTCCTCTGCTTCATTATTTGCAAATTGCAGCAGCCAATGTCACTTGTAGATTCCAGAGTCAGGGTAGATTTTGCTCAAGGAAAATGCTAGCCCCTTATTTTTTCTTTTCTTTGCCACTCATTAGGTTTTAGGTAGATTGGCTTTCACCCATTTAGTAATTTCATTTTCAGAACTAGGTATGTATTTTAATCTTCTTGGTAATTTGCAGCATGTTAATTTAGAGTGGAGCATTTTTACCGATTTCTTTTTAAAGGACCCTGGAGATGTATTAAACTGTTTGTATCAGTATGAATGCAGTTACTTCATTAGCACTAACTATTTAGGATACAATGAGGAAGGTCAGGTGTACAAGGCTTTCTTGATAGCATTGCAGGAAGGATGAGTTTTATTTGGAGGGGAGGGAGAAAGGGGTGGAACTTGAAAAGTTCTTACATGCCGACTTTAAAACCAAAACTGTAGAACAGTTCATGTGGAACAAGAACGTGTTGGATAGTAGGCTGCAGTTATAATATCTGTACAGGCAGTTACTGCAATGCGTTAAATATACAGAACAGCTGATTGTTTTCTGTCAGAAGGTGTCCTGACCAAGCAACCTATACAAATCTGAGTCATCTGTACAGATGGTCTTAAGAAGTGGTTACTTAAAGCAAGAAGTCTTCTACTTGCGAAGGCATTTCTCTGGTATAGGAGGCATTATCTAGTGTGAGCTGAGAGAGGTCAAAGAGTCAAAAAAAAAAAAAATGTCAGTTGGGGAGCGGGGGAGATAGGGAAGGGAGGAAGGAATATGATATATCTATAGAACCTTACTTAAGACAGAATGCAGTATGAAGTCTGGGACAAAGGCACTGGTTGGGAATCTCCTGGTGGAGAAGAGGAATTTTCCTTCAAAGACTTCGTAACTGTCAGAAGTCTGACTTACAATATGCAAGTAAACCTTCTAGTGCTTTAAATGTTAAGGGAAAAAAGTGTTTAAGACTGTTTTGTAGCTTGGGATTCTTACCACGCTGTTTGAAAAACAGTTTAAATCTTGCTTTGCTTGCTGCAAGATTAAAAACTTAGAAGGAAATCATCATGATCATTTTGTTGAAGGCTATTCTTACTTATTTTTTACCAAGAAGTCCCATCTTGGGCAAGATAGTTTGGCCTTGGGTGGAAGAATATCACAATAACTCTGGCCCTCAAAGGTGCTTTTTTCTGTTTTATTTCAAGTGTGCTTGCGTCCGTAGCTTTGGCTTTCTGCTGTCATCATAGTCCATTGAGTTGACCCTTGTGTAAACCCACCCTGACACCCCTTTCTTCCAGGCCAAATAAATGCAAGCACAACTGGTAGCTTGCTCTGTTGGATATCCAAGTGGGTATGTAGCACAGCATGCTTTTCCTGCTTCAGCAGCGAGTCAGAGGGTAGCTACTGACTGCTGTTGCGTTTGTAGGGAGGACTTCAGAGAAGAAATTGCATTAGCTGTTTCTACGACTCTCTGACTGGACACCTTTTTCAGAAGGTCATGATTAAGCTGTGCTGGGCATTGAAGAATGCTCTACTGAGTTGAGTGAATGTGTAAAAATTACAGAAGATTGTTTTCACTGTGTGCATTTATAACTAGTGGGGGAGAATGCTTCATTCCTTCACTTCTATTCTGAATCCAAAACATACCTCAGGACTGACTTCAGGGTGTGCCAATCCCATCACTGCACAGCCACAGCAGTGACTAGGAAGCAGCACACCGTTCGGGGCACAGCATACATCAAATGGGGAAGTGAAAAAACTTGTAAAAATTAATTTGCATCACTCCACCTCTAATGAATCCTGGTTGTAAACTGCCATCTTGTTAAATAAACATTCACTGTTTTTCAGTGGCCCAAAAAAGGCATTAACCAAGATTGCGGTTTCTGACAAGCTAATGAGTTTGGTCTCATCAGCCAAGATGAAAGTGAAGTCTCATAGAGTTCAGTTATGTTGAAATGAAACAACTCCCTCATGTTCACCCTTCCCTCAAAGCTGCAGGGCTGCCAGCTGATCAACTGAGCACTGATCTCCCTGCTTTTGGAGGGCTGCTCTTCCTGCTGTTTCTTCCCAGCAAAGGCCTCCTGCTTTCTGCTTGCTAAATGTCCTTGCTTAGTGCCCTCCAAATGTGGTTTTGGTCTGCGTGAGGGAGGAGTAGGAGAAAGAAAAGCTTTTATGCACAAACTTTGAGCAATGGGTTTTCTTGGCTTCTGTTTTTTGGCTTGTTTCAGTGAAGGGATGGGAAGAAGGGGGAAGGCACTATTCCAAGCTCCAACAGAGGCATCAGGGACACTTTCCAACATGGGCTTTAGCTGGGCAATGCATGCCCAAGCTACAAATCCGTGGTAGGATTTTCATCACATCTAAGCATGAAGACTTGATGGCAAGCCCAGGATACAAAAGGTGTGGGGAAGGGTTAGAGCAGAGATGGTCAGCAGACAGGTTTGTCTTTTGGGCACAAGAGACTTTTGCAAAGGTGATGGTTCAGAAACTTAACTCTGTGGTGACGATCAGCTTTTTGTGACCCAGTGGATAAGCATGTTATTTCTTAACAGAAATCCAATGAAGTTTTACGTAGGAATCTTAGTGGAAGCTGATATGTGTGTGTAGGAGGAGTTAACCAAAACTTGGGTTTGCAATACTGAATCCTTGTGGAGTGACATCTGAATGCTGCAGCTTGGCATCTTGGCTCATCTGCGTTTGTTAAGGGCTAGAATGGAGTTAAAATAAGCAGGCCACAAAACCATCATTACACAAAAATCATATTGAGAAATGGCGGTGGTTTCTGCTGGTACGTAGCATATATGAGTTTGGTAGCATATACATACGGCTTATTTTGTGTGTGCAGCACAAAGCCGTGGAAAACTGAGCACCCCATGAAATCTCCCTCTGGCTGCAGCTGGGACTGTAGAAAAGGGTCTGTGCAAAAGACTTTTTGTTATGAGTTTTGATGGCTGCACAATTCTATGTTCTGCTGTATGTGAGGGCTTTTCCAAGATAAAAAAATGTTTACTCTGCAGAGCTAAACTGACCGGGAAACTCAGCACTGGTAAGCCGCAGGACGGGCAGGAAACCACTGGGTGGCAGCTGAGGCTAAGCCATGCAACTGCTCAGCAAGCAGCATTCTTGGGTCTTACCTCCCAGCAGGTACAGGCAAAAATCAGACAACATGTACGCAGTCTCCTTGCTAATATCTTCTAGTATGTTTGTCAGGAATTGGAAAAGCTGAAAGAAGCGCCAAGATTGCTGTAGACCTAACTATGCTGTGGTGCGTCGCAAATTGCTGCACCAGAATTACACGCCATAAATGAATGTGTGGTTGTGGGGCAGGTTTTGAATGTTTTGTGTATTCAAAAGTAGTATGCACCCTTAACCATCTTCCTTTTTTCCTATCTGATTTTATACAAACCGTAAATTGTCTACTTTAAAGCAGGAAAGGGGGCAAAAATCACCCATTTATTTTTTCTCTGCTGTACTGAATATGTAAATAGTTGTCTTTGATAAGGTAGGAGCCTTTTCCCACTGACAGTAGGGTCTGTTATACCTTGAACTCTGCTGCCTCTCATCTCACTGTGTTGCATTTTGTGACAAGGTGATGTCGGCCATTCAGGATTTTAGCTTAAAAAACAAAAGCAAAGTTTCAAGTTTGCAGTGAGTATTCCCCTATGGAGAAGCTCTGCATTTACCTCATGCTTAATTTGCATCATTGCACAGATTCCTAGATGACTGCATACAGAAGTCAAATACCAGGGAAAACGTAGGCAGAGCAAGTCATTGAGAAAGGTGTTAGGAAACAATTGTTTGCGTTGTGTTTTGAAAAGATTTCCACTGTAAACTGGTTTCTAATGCAAGCAAGTGGGGGACAGTGTCAATGAGGCCCTTTTCCTTCGCGGATAGGACCTGGGACACGCGTACTCATGTTCTGAAAATGTAATTTATGGCTGAGACTGTTCTGATTCATTAAAGAGCATGGAAACCATTCACCTAGGGCCTGAATGCTCTGCCATGTGATTCCTTTCATGTTTAGAGTAAACCTTATCTGCCATGTGCTAACCCTTCTTCTATCCACGCTGCAAATTAAAGTAATTAGCAAACAAAAGCCAGCTTGTAGACTTTCCATTGAAGCTGCTAAAGTACAGACACAGAAGCACCAAGGCACTTTTTCTTTGTTTAAACAGTAAGAATGTCATTGATCACTTTACAGAATTAATCAGAGGGGGATACAAAAATTAATAGCTGTGTGTGAAAGGGTAGGCAGTGAAAAACGATTAGAGCGAATGTTAATGCGAGTACTCTAGTTGTCACTGGTTGCAATTCAAGCAAACAAGACACTTTGCTGTAGCCTGGCTGAAGAATATTTTTCTATAGTACAGATAAATGAAGTGTATAGCATAGTAAATGTGCTCTGAAGAGCCATTTCCTGGAAGCCATTTTCACTTGTACTGTAGTCTACCCTTAAACAAAGCGTGGATGCCCCTTCTTGTGCTTTTGTGCTGGGACTTTCCATTCTCTGCTGTGAGCTACAGCAATATATGGTTCCTTCTGAGAGAGGAAACTTTCTAGGAACGTGTAGATGCTAAAGAAAGCAAAAGATGGCTTCTTTGTTTGTATCATTTTGCTTGAAATAGCCCAGAAAACCGATTCCTATCGGTTCTCCAGTGACAATTTAAGTTCAGATTTGACTGGGATAACAGCTCAGTCATTTTTTTCCATTAGGAATTGAGAAGTTTTGTGGGTGTCTTCTTGCAGTAGATCAAAATCTGACAGGTTGTTGAAAGGTAATTCTTTTTCATTGATTTGTTTCGTTTTTTTTTTTTTTATTGCATTATGGTCAGCTGTAATATGGTCTTTGATTTTTCTGTCATTTTTTACTTTTTCTTATGCCTCTAATTCTTGGTTAGACTTGAAGGGTTTGATGCTATGCTCTGCTGAGCTCCAACTTCACGTTACAAAGTCTGGATACTGACAAACTTATGGGCTCTATACCAAGAGCTGCACAGACATTTAAGTGCTTTAAATGAATTTTAGAGCTTCACTAACTCCATTAGAACAGACTGTAGGAAACAGCCCAAGTGAGCAGGGTGTGCTGACCTCCTGTGCTCTTACACCTCTTTGTCTTTCTCTTGTGTTGTGCTGTAGAGAGCTGGATCTGTCTCTGAAGGCCCTGTTTCGTTGATGACAGGCTGACCCATGAGCCCTGTGAGCTAGGCTAAATGGCAAGATGGATGTATGTGAATCAGCTATCAGTGGGCCTGAAGATTGGAGTTCTCCTGAGATAGTATGTGTTACCTTTTCCTCCAGCACAAACAGTGCTGATCGGTCTCTGAAAAACTGAGTGTGGGAAGAATAGCGATGGTGCTTTCTCCAGGAATAAAACATCTTTATATGTGAAAACTGTTTCTATGCCTCGGCTGGTGTTGAACTTGTTTTTACAGGTCAGACTCTTACAAATGTCACAAACATGGAGATCTGTGCACAATTTCTGTGTAACTACGTAAATAACCAAATTACCAGTCCAGATTTTCCCACTTTCTTTTGGCATTAAAGGCAGCTGTGTGAAATACAACTATTTTTCAGTGAATAAAAGTTATTATATTTGCTCTTGATGTTAAATGAGTCATGCTGTCAGGCAGTGGATAAAAAAGTTTGAGAGAAGGAGGTAAAACTATTTCTCTGTGGTGTCATCCCTACCTTCATTGTATGAGTCATGACCCCAAAAAAAAACCAATGGAACTGACTCTAGCTCTGCAGCAGGGCTGCTTCATCAGACTAAAGACATAGAAAATAATCCTACCCCACTGAGTTACAATCCAAATATTGCTATGAGTGTAAACATTTTCAAATTGTCCTTTCCTGAGCTGTAGCTCAAACAATGGGTGCTCTAGCGATGCTTTTGCAAATTCAGCTTCAGTGATGAAATTTCCAGGATTTTAGATATACCCATCCTCTTGTTCAAGGGTGTACTTGTATTTCCGGCTACATCTTCATGGTGGTTGTTCAGTGGTATTTTTGGGGGGTGGGGATGGTCTGTTCTCTAGGCTGGATAACCACCAGCTCGCAGCCTTTTGTCGCAGGAGATGTACATCAGCCCTCGGATCATTTTCATGGCCCTCCTTTAGACCTGTTCCATGTGTGTTCTTCAGGGCCCGGGAAATGGGGGGTCCAGGAGAGGGTCAAAAACGTGGTCCATTAACATTGTCCTCTTCACCAACCTTCTTGGAAGATCTTTACTCTCACTTCTATTTCTACGCTCCACTCCAATACATCTTAGAAAAAAGACCGACCTTCTTCTTATTCTAGCATTGACTTGGCCTCTCTGACATATCTCCTTGGGTCTCTTCAACCCCAGAAGATACATCAACCCCTTCACTTTGGTACTCAGACCAGCATTCTTTACTAAACCATTCTGAATGCTTTCTAAATGCGTGATGTAATGTCAGTTAGGTTCTCATCATTGATGGACCCCCTTTATTGACCTTCTGATGAGTTTTTCTTTTCTTCTCTTCTTCTTTCTCATCTTCACTTTTTTTTTCTGAATTTATCTGAGTTTTCTTTTTCCTCCATGTCTGACTGTCTTTCTGCTCTTCCCCCTTAGCTTTTTTTTTTTTTCCTGTGCCTGACCTCTCATTTTTTTCAATCTGATTTTGCCCAATCTCCCTTTTCTCTGATTTTCTCTGGCTTTTTCATTTTCTGAGCTTTTCTAACTTCTTCCTTTCTATGATTTTTTTTGACATTTTTTGCTGACTTCCCTGACCTTGTTTTTGTCCTCGTGACCTTCTTTTCATTTTTTTTGCCACGCCTGACCTTTTCACTGATCTTCTCTCTGCATTCTTTAACCATCTTTTTTATGTTGTCTGACATTCTCCTATTCATCCCTCTGACTGTCTTTTTTTCTCCATGCCTGATTTTTTCTCCAGCTTGCCAACTTCTTCAGTTTTGTGGTCCTTTTCTCAATCTCTGACCCTCTTATTCCTCGTGGTTTCAGACATGCATTTCTGTGCTCCTCTGTGACCTTCTTTTTGCCAGTCTCCACAGACCTTATTTTTCCTAAATGCCTGACTTTCTTTTCACGTTTTTTTTCCCCCTGTGACCTTTTTCACCATGTTGTGACCTTTTTTTCTTTTTGTTCTTCTGACTTTCTTTTTGCCTTTCTGACCGTCCTTGTTCTATTTTCTTCCTTCCTTCACCAATTCCATCTCCTATCTTCTGTATTTCTAAATCCTGAAATATTCTTGTAGGGGTGTCTTGATTTTTGCTTGATTTTTAATTAAGCATTTGAACTGTGTTTTTCTTTGAGGAAAACATTTTTTATGGATTGTGGGTTATATCTGGTTGCAGAGGAATAACCCTTCCAGATTATAAGCCTTTAATACGATTTTAACAGAGATCCCGACATACACCCCACAATCATCCTGGTCAGCACATTGAGTTTTATATTCACATTAAGGCATTTTGCTAAGCATTATTTTACTCTAAGTCATTGGTAGTATGGATTTTTTTTAAAAAAAGCAGGTTCCGCCATACAAGTTCCTCATGTCCTCCCATTAATTTTGTAACTTGTGTTTTAATTGAAAATTGGTGGATTGGCCTGGATCTGCATTTTTCTTATCTTTGCTAGTAAAACATTTGACATGTTGGCAGTACTTGGAACTGGTGTCTTGTGCTGGGCATTGAGTATTTACAAAAGAACTCAACATTGGGGGTTTATGGTTTTTCTGGTTTTGTCCCATTGGGCTTGGTTTTGTTTTGGTCTCGTTCAATTTTGGAGCCATCTGAAGGTATCCCTCTTTCATCTAGAAAACTCTGAAGTCAGTGATAAGGGTTTACAGAAGTTTCAGTCTGATTGTTGGTGAGCAAATCAGCCAAATTCTACTGAAATTAAGAGAGCTATGCTAGACTATGATACCAGGCAGTCTTGTGATCAAAAGCACTTCTGTTAAATGAATGGATCTACTCTTCTTTGCAAGAGAATATCAAAACTGTGGGGCAGAGCAGACACATATTGCCCTGGGAAGAGCATTAATGTGTACCTTCCCTCTCTCAGAATATGACTGGCTCTTGCTGCAGCTTTGAATAAGCCTGGGAAGGGATGGTTCTTCTGACTGCAGAGTGAACAAGGAAGAAGCTTTTGTTTGAAAGAAGTGACTGGAGCTGAAGATGTTGTTTTGGAACAAGTTTGAGGTATCATCTGTTCTTTTTCCTTAAGGACTGTTCACTTCATTACATCCCCAGAGCTTAGAAGTTATGCAAGTTCCAGCCAATTTTCTCTACCTCTGTTTTTAGCTTTGTCAGGACTCTGGGACCCTGTAGCTCTTCAAAAAGTAGCTCACTTCTAAGACAATGTAAAAGCATCTTTAAAAGTAAAATTTTGGTCTTGGTACATGTGTGGTATTCATACAATAGCAGAAGGTAAATAAGAAATACTTCTGGGCAGATACTTGCAAGCTGCTGAGCTACAGTTTGCTTAGAGGTGCTGGCTTTTCATCAGAGAGCAATAGAGCAGAAATAGAAAATGGGTAAATGTTTGCGGGAGGAAGGTAAACTTGTTTGTGATGAGTGCTTATCATGAGTTGGGTGATGAGGGCAGCTAGTGTACGTCATCAAAAACATCATTTCTGTTCCCTGCAATTTAAGTACGTATCTTAGCTAAGTGCACTAGAGCCTTAATTCAGATAGTTATGCTCTGCCTTGCATTGCTTCATGCTGGAAAAATAAACGTTTTCCAGTGAACTAGAATGAACAGATTCAGCTGCAAACAGCTAGCAGATGTTTGAAGCAAGTGAGCAGGAATCAGCCTGAGGGGCCTGTCCTGGGGGAGGCAGCTCTCCTTGGAGTTGAAAGACAGGGAAGGTGCTGAGGAAGCTTTCCCTGAAGAGCTGACAGACAACACTGGAATGACTTTTTCAGCTTAGATGAACAAGGTTCAATTAAATTCCGGAACACTCTTCTATTGCCCTTTTCATTTATTTGTCCAGAGTACAAACGATGTGTGCTTGTTGTTTGGCAGCCAAGGTGAGATGGGTATCCTGGACATATATATTTAGAGCATAAGAATGGCCATTAATTATTCTTTCAGTCTCCAGAAACTGTTTGACATCTAAAGAAAGTAGTGGCTCTTCTGTGGAGAGCAGTGCCTGAATAGTTTTTCAGTCTTTGTGCAAATGTGAATGCTAGGTGAAACAGACCTGTTTCTGCAGCTCCCGGAAAGGTGCACGTTCCCCAGGAAGAGATACTGTTTGAAAGTACCTGAGTATCTCATTTCATTTCATCATGTTCTTTTACAGTCTATGCTGACTTCTTCCTGAGCATGCTGGCTTTTGTGAAGCACCTGAGCTTCCATGCATGTGGTATACGATGGGAACATGAAAGCTGATATCCGCGCGCGTGCACACACACACACACACACACACACACCACCCACCATTCTTTGGGGCCTGGGTATGCCCACACCTCTGGTAGGGACAGGGACCCATCTTGGTTTTCTGCCTTTGAACAAGTGCAGCAGCTCTTCTGTATTTTGCAAGGGTGTTTTGAAGCTTTGTTAATTAAATGAACTCAGAGGAGAGAATGATGGCCATCTGTAATTATTTATTAGATAGGATAAGGGTCTAAATAAAGGATATGAAATAAGATCAACCAGACATCCACCACTGTTCTTGCTGGGGCTGAGGATCTTCTATTGAGTGTCCTTATAAGTGGTAGCATGGTGTTTGACTAGAGGTTATTTAGTATAAAAGAGGGGAAAGGCTGATGACCAGTATTATACTTGCCATTAGTTAGCACCAATCAGTAGAAACAGAGGGGGGTACTAGCTAATGGAAGCCTTACTATATCTTTAAGATAGGAAGCTTTAAGCCTTGAGAGTACTCTGGTGTTACCCTTTTATTAACGAGGAGGTATAGAACACTGTTCCTGCAACAGGATCTAATAAGATCCAAGCTTCCACATCAGTGTTTAATTTATGGCCGCTGTATGTTTTCTGCAGTGTCATTGCAATTACTGAAGTCCTTACTAATGGAAAGAAGGAAAAAACCTCTGTAAATCTCCACGGGGGGAAGCATATCAATGATTTGGCATTAAATCTATACTGACTCTAGCCTAGCTGCCCTGCTTTAATTTGTACTTGTGGCAGATGCTAGCAGGTTTTTACTGTTATTTTACTGTAGTTGCAAGTTCCCAATCCCAATGCAGTTTACAACCATCTGTATCAGTAGCGTACTCCTATATGTTCTGTCAAGTCCAGACAACTTTCATGAGCTTGTCTATACTCTCTTAAAAGCAATGAGTATCTTCCAGAGCAAAATTAAAACCAATTTGATCTCTTCTAAGAGTTAGGCCTCTCAGTGTGACCAGTTACTGCACCATTGGAACAGGATGCTCAGGGAAGTGATTGGGTCACCATCTCTGGAGGTCTTCAAGAAACGTGCAGACTTCAGATTAGTAGCACGATTTAGTGGTGGACTTGTCAGTACTAGGTAAAAGGTTGGACTAGATGATCTTAGAGGGCTTTTCCAGCCTGAGTGATTCTATGATCTTTCTTTGGGGGATCACAGCAGTTTTGTGCACTTCTCTGCAATAACATAGAAAACTTGCGGCCACTAGGGCATTAGTGGCAAAGCAAACAGTACACAGAAATGGCTAATCATGTCTAGACTATCCTGCACCCTGTTTTCCCAATAGAAGATCATGAAGAATTATTCATTTTAATAAAGTTCAGTTAAAATCTACTTGTTTTATAAGTGTTGAAAATGTTTTTTTTTGTCTACAATGGATTAACAGACAGATTTTGTATTCCAAGCAGAAAACTGTAGGCTGGCATATCGATTATCTCAGTATGGACCTGATTTTCGGGTGTATGAGTAGAAATGTGTGACTAAATGCTTTCAGAGTTCTGTTGTGTGTTCAGCCAAGACTAGCATCTAGGCTCCATGTTATGTTGTCTACTAGAAGCTGGGAAAAGACAGAGTGATTTGATCACTGATTGCATCTACTAATAATCCAGGCATTGCTAATAGCTTGGATTTGTTTAGTGTAAATCTGCAAATTTTGGCAGCCTCTGTACTTCTGGGCTTTGACCAAACACTTCTAAAGGGTCACAACTGAGTTAAAATCCACAGGAAATTCAGGTTTGATATTTTTGTCATGTTATAGCAAGATTCAGTGAATACATATGTATTTCATGTATCTGTATGTAGTTCTCGTCTCCATCTGTTATATTAGTGTGGTAGGAAAACAATATACAAAATACTACTCACCTTTTTTATTTTGTGATATCGCTTGGTGACTTGTATTAGCATGGAAAATGTGGGACAGTGCTGTCATCACAGTGTCTTGAGCAAAGATGAGCTATTACTGCAGCAACAACACATGTGAACGTGTGATAAAATATGCTTATTAAATGAGAAGATTCTAAGAAACCAGGAGAAAACACTTTCTGTATGACTGTTCTGCATTTAGCAGATCTGAGTAATGCCACTCACTCATCCTGTCCTCAAAGGTTTCCATTTCCTTGGTTACACTGATTCAAATATGAGTCCTTCCTGTAACAATTTGAGAAACTATCAGTATTTTTTAATAAATAAAACCAAACAAAGCAAATGTTCCACCCCCTAATCCAAAGAAAAGCTAATCAAGGACAGTTTGGATTTTTTTGTTTTTTATATGCTATATGCCCATATTTTATAAAAATCCATAAACAAGAAAACCAAAGGAAATGCAGTTTGTGCTTGTACCAGGCCACTTTCTCTCCCTTATTTAATTTTGAATTACATACTCTAGATAAAATAGATTGTCCCTGTACAGAAAAGAGAGACAAGTTGCAAAAATCTGGTACTAGTATTTAAGCTTCAGCTATGATCTGTGATAAGATTATTACATGACATTCTGCAGTTGGGGAAGGTACCAAACACAGAAACAAAATAACTGAATTAAGAGAAGTGAAGTAAGGTATGGTGAGGGCTGCATTTTAGAGATGAATATTGTGAAACAAGCATTGTTCTGTGATTAAAACACAAGTTGAGGAAAATGGAATGTAAGTCACTAGTGTGAACTCCAAAAGAGTTACCATTTTTACCTTCATAAATCTAACATTGGTGGCTGGGAAACCATCAATGAAGATGACGAAATCTTGGGCTCAGTCACCTCCAGTGGTCTTTGCCACTGGCTTCAGTGGAGCCAAGATCTTAGCCTAGGAAAAGCTCTGCAAGAACCACAGTTAAGCCAACATTCATGGGGTGTGGATTATCACTAAAATAGCAATGTCAAGTCACTCTGATTTGCCTAGTTATTGATAAGCATTTTCCTCATGCCAGTGGCTGTTGTACTGTTGCTTTCTGTGGTCTCACCCAGGTTCTATATCATGCAGTGTCTTGCTGTGAAGTCTAGCAAGGCATTATAACTTTCCAGATGGTACTGATTTTAGGTGGTAGCTTTGAAGATCTCCAACTAAACAAAGGTATTTAAACTCTTGAACATTACAATATAGAGTACGTCTTCGCTGCCTATGGACCAAGTTTAAAATACCCATATGGTGCCTTTAAAAAAAAAAAAAGTCAAAATCACATTAATGCTTCTAAAATATAGAAGTCCTTACTGGGGAAATGTTTGGGTGTTTCTCTGCTATGGAGATATGGTGCTTATTATGAGCGTACAAGACCTTTTAGTCTCTAAAGCCATTAACAAGCTGCTTTAATTTGGTATATTTTGAAGAACAGATTTCAGCATTCTTAGGATTTGTAAAATTATCAAAAATATTATTTTAAGCTATATCCATTGTACCTTGAAAAAGAACAAAGCATCTACTGTCCTAAAGTTTCCCCCTATGGCTGTTCCATCATGTTCTGCACACAGATGGAAAAGCATAGGGAGAAATCAAGTTGAAGTTAATCAAGTTTAAATTAAGTTTAACTCCAAGAGAAACACATTCTCTTATTTCTGCCCAAATGCCACCTGATGCTCCGGTTTAGCACTCTGAATGCAGTCTGGCCAGACAAAGGTTTGGATAGATGCTCCTGAGTACTTGAAGTGCCAAAGTAAATTGCCAGTGCTTTTCATCAGCAGGAAGGTACCTTAAGTACCATAATTACAAATTTAGTCTTATTTTTGCTTCTGGAAGGTATTACTACTATAGAGCTGTGGCCAAGGGAGAAACAAATTCATTGTTTTGCTGTAGGCTTCCTTTACAGATTGTATTCTCAATTTCAGAAAAGCTGTCTGCTCCTTGATAGTTTTCATCTTGTGCTTTCCTTTTTCCTTGTGGCATCATTGACACAAATTGGCACAAAGCAAAAATACCCTTTAGATGATATCAAATCAGCGTTTGGTGGAGAAGAGTCTAAATCAGTAACACTGCCATTTTGTAGATGTAGCCTTGCTCTCCTGAGCTTCAAGGAGTGCTGAAATTCAGCTTATTAAGGGCACTTTGATCTGGTTGTCTTATTAAATTTGTGGCAATGTGTGAGCCTTTACAAAGAGCTGAAAGGGCATGTCTTTGCTACTTCAAGAGAGATGTCATCGTTAGTCAGAGCGAAGTGTCTGCTTTCGAGGTAAACTTTCAGCATGTGTTCTGTAAAAGAATTCCTCAGACACAGTCATTTCTCTGTCATACAAACAAAACCACTACTAAGGGTGTATTTCGTATTGTCCAGATGCAGCAAATTTTTGTGCATGTTAGTAAACTATAGAATAGTAAAATTTATTCACCACTGTGGGGATCACTTTAAGAAAGCTAGGATGGTGTTCAGTCCTTTGAACTGGAGAGACTTATCTTAAACTTCAGTACCAGCAATTTCTGCCCCATTGTCATGAGCACCAGATTTTGAGGGTGCAAACTACCTGTGAAGAATATATTATTTTATTTTGGGCAGCAAACATTTTTTAAGACTCCTATGGAGTTTTAAGAGACTCGTTGGATACAGCTTTTAGGTAAAACTGGATATGAACAGTATTGAATTTCAGATCTTAACTGAAGGCTACATAACTTACTAAAAAAGCTAGCACGGAATCTGATTATGGTCAATATTTAAGACAGCTGAAAATGGAAACACAAATTAACTTCACGTATGTTTCTACACATAGCTACCTGTAAAAGGGCCTAGGAATTGGAAATGAGGAGGAGGTTCAGAAGAAAATACAGGTCTAAATGCACTAGCTGTCCCTTCTTGGAGGACTATGAAGGCATGTGGATCAACGCAGTGATGAAGTAGCAGCAGGGCACTTCCTGGGAGCTTTTCTTCATTTAGATTTATTTTAGGTAGATCAAGGTGGTCCTGTCTTATATGCAGTATGTGTAATTCAATGTTGTATTTACGTCTTCTGATACTTTTAAAATCTGTTCTAGTGTCTCTCAGCTTTTCTATCTTCTCTTTTATCCGGTACGTGGGCTCTGATCTGAATCTTACTGGTTTGGTATCTCTGGTTTCTCTGGAGTTAAGCTGAAGCTCGCTTGATACCCCTAGAGTCTGAGCAGTGAGATGCTGTTGTAGGGGATTGCACGTCTCCAAGCGTGAACTTTTGAGTGAGGTGTTTCTTTTTCTCCCCCCCTGTAAATGCAGAGCGTTTGTCTAAACTTACTAATTGTGGATTGTACTGTGATTAATAAGATCAAGAAGGAGAAGTTGGAAAGGAAAAAAAGCTTAACAGCAACAAAAAGCCCCTAGGGTTCCCTGGCAACAGGGAGTCATAGTTTTTTAGTGTGAGACTGCTCTTTGAGAATTTGCACAAAAAAAAAAAAAAAAAAATTTAAGCTTTACTTTCCACTTGGGGGCATAGGAAATAAAAATAAATGAGTTCACTGGCTCTAGGGTTCATGTGGGATGGAAGGTCAGAAGAGATGCTACCTAGGGATCGTACTTCAGACTTCTGCTTTCGGTTCTTTAAATGACCGTGTGGGAATGCATTCCCCTTTCAATTACACCTTCTGTTGTGTTTTATATTGCTTATTCTGTCTGTTTTTCGCCTCTCACAATTTTGATCTAAAACCTTACACTGAGGTCAGACTAACCAACCTGTTTACTTGGATCATCTTCCCCTTCCACCCACTCCCCAGGGATGGGTTCAGATGCTGTGTTCTTTACTCAGCGGTACAACCCTTTGCATTATGGGCATAATATGAAATCCTGCCTGCCGTATGTGGGAATTGAGTTTTCTTTCCATGGTAAAAGTCAGAAAATATTGAAATTGCTTAATGTTGTTTCTGTGCAGTAATTTCCATTTCCAAGCATTTACTAGACGCTAAGTCCATGTTAATGTTTTACTTTTTCTTCTGTCATGGTTAAGTATTCACTTTTTTGTGGCCG
The DNA here is from genome assembly GCF_040182565.1 of Anser cygnoides. Lineage (NCBI taxonomy): Eukaryota > Metazoa > Chordata > Aves > Anseriformes > Anatidae > Anser > Anser cygnoides. The sequence goes on along the minus strand of NC_089875.1, from coordinate 2,725,945 downwards.
TCCTTGACTTTTTCTTTCAGTCTTCCTTCAGTGGCACCATGAGCCCACTATGAGCATAGTGAACTACTGTGAGGTGGTTGGAAATACTCACAATACTGAGCTCAAGTAAATGCCTTGTCAATTCTTAAACCATTCTGTGATTCTGTTCTGGTAGCTGCCAGCACTGAGCATATGTTGTTCTACAGCTCCTGTCACATCATCTTTGAAAACATATAATTGCTTGTGTCTTCTTCCAGATGTGCCAGATGGGGGAAAAAATCCCTAATATTTTGCAAGATTTGGATTTCTAATCCCAGGGCTTGTTTTATACTACTGAGGTGTATTTTAGCCTAGAGATCCAGCTGAACGTGCATCTCAGGCTGTAAAATTTGTCCACTTCCTGTGAGCAATAGAATAAGGCAGCTGAGTTTTCAGGAGTGTTGTAAGGCTTTGCTGATGACCTGTTGTTTAGGTGCCCAGAGAGGAGCTGTGCTCTTCCACCTGTGTGTATGTGTGTATAGAAGTCCTTGGCGTCTCTCTGAGACTCCTCTGCAAATCTTTCCATTACAAATAGGAACGTGTGTACAAGACTTAAGAAAATGTAACCAGAAACTTAAGCTCAGAGGTACAACTAATGTTTTTCCCACCCTGTGGGTCTGCAAAAACACCTCCCTGTATAAATTGCCTTGGTACACCCTGTACGTATCTCCTCGTGCTCTGAGGAGTTCTTTGACTGCACTTCGTTAGCTGGCAGCACTGAATACTGCTCTAAATTAAAACTTCATATGCATAGGGACAGTGCCACATTCAGTGTAGTTCATGTGACATGTAGGATAATGGGTTGCTATGGTAAAAATTGTGGTGATGACAGGCCGTATGACGTCAAGCTAATATAAGATGGGTTTAGCAAAATGAAGAAAATATCTGCCTAATACTTCTCTCAATATATTTTGGATGAATAATGCTCTTTATACTTAATAAAAGGAAATACTGTTTTACCTGCATTACTTTTCTTTGGCCAGTGAATCCAAACCAGATGGGGCTCATCTAAACATCTGGCCATTTGTTCTGATTAGTGTGCTCAGAAAAATGGGATCTAATTGACAGAGGAGCATTGCTATTTCATTCCATGCAGGCAATTTTTACATTTCCTAAGATTAAGATGAATCACAGATCTTCCTGTGAGTAGAATAGCATGTTTAGAAGAAAAATAAGTTCTATCTATGTCTAGGGAGGTGTGTTCATCTCCATATTTGTTAGGAAGTTGGATAACTTTGCTATTTCTGCTCTGTGAGGTCCATCAGCTCTCAGGATTTGTAGAAGTTGAATGAAGTCCAGTGGATTCGCCCTAGGCTTTATTAGGCTTTAAGCTGTGAAGGAGCAGGTGTTTGGGTCTTATACCTGCTTTTTCAAGTCCATTAATGAGTCTTACGGTGTGATCTTCCAGTGCTTGATTGTTCACGTAGTAGTAATTTCTTTTAAATATGCTGTGCTCTTCTAGATACCTTCTCTTGCAGCTCATTTCATCATGTTTACAAACTAAAGATTTGTTAATGTTTTTGGCTAATGTTTCATTCAATATGGTTGTAAGTAAAAGGCAAGAGAAGTATAAGTAAATTAAATGATTGCTATAAGTTCTGAGGAATGCAAGTACTAGAAGTTATCAAATAATCGAGCCACAACATAAAGCTGCTTAGAAATACACTGAGGATTTAGTACAGCCCTTGTTGAGGGGGCACCATGACATTTATGTGAGTTCTTTTATATTGGAATTTGGCTTGGTGCCTTTCTTTGCAGATGTTGGTCCATTTTGTATAAAGAGGATGCTAAAATGTTCATGCCCTGGCAATGGTCAATTTATAAAGTTATAAATTAAAAAGCATAAAATGGGCATGTGGGCTGGAAAGCTATAAATCTACTAGGTGAGGTTTTAGTATTTTTCAGTATTAAATATAGCACATGAAGTACTGCAAACATGACAGTTTTTGCATTTATTTATCATATCTTAAACTTGTAGGGATTTGAAGGCTTTTTTTTTTTCCTCCCCATGAATTTTGAAGCAAGGAGAACTCATGGACTCAATTCTTAGGACATTTTGTGCTGAATTCTGGCGGAGTTCTAGAGCTAAATATTAGGAAATTTTGTATGCTCACCTTTTGAAATTAGGTGCGGGTAAGAGTTCAAGTTAAACAATTGAAGTTGCCAGTCAGTGGAAATGACTGAAGTTCTGTTATTGGAAAGAAAAAGCTTTATAAAGGGTTATCGGGAAATTTCCGTCCCCCTTGAATCAGCATCAAGGAAAAGCTAAAGACTATGATTGTACTGCTGTGGAGGCTATTTCCAGTTATAGCCTTTTGGCATAAATCTTAGCTTTTTCTAAAGTAAAACTTCATGAAGTAGCTTATTCAAAGCCCTGGGAGCTGGTGCTTGGAGTGCCTGTCAGGGTCTAGTCTGAAATCAATGGCAAGAGCTGGCATCGCTGCCCAGTTCTGCTGTGCTGATTTGCTCTTCATGTTCACAACAGGTCGTTCTCAGTCATGAAAATGAGCTGGGTAGCATGTGACACAGCCTGCCTACTGGATGTGTCCCGGGAAACCGGACAGTAGTGGATCTGTTGTGCTGTGGCTGCATACCTTGTGTTTTGTGCTGGTGACAGATGCCTGATTTTAAATCAGAAATAGTTGTGTGGCACAGCTGAATGGAGGATTTGAGGTCAGATAGCCTTTTGTGGGTTTTATCTTGGGTCTCTTGATCTCTTCCTGATCCTTTCATCTTGCAAAAGGGATTAAAAACATTCCTTGTTTTTACTTTTAGCAAGGCCATGTCTGTCAAACTAGTAAATTGCTTTCTACTGTGGCAGTTAGGAGGGTGGGAGGAGGCACAGATACAGTCTCAGGAGAAACTACTTATTTATGGCACCTTAGGTCTCCATCAAACCCTTGAAATATCGCACGAGGTACTGATGTCAGTGGCCTCCATGTAGTCCATCTTTCACAAAAAGCTAACAACCCCTGAAACATTCTGTTTTTGAAAAGACTTGTAGCTAGGAAAGTGGTACTGTGAGCCCTTTTCCAGCCTGGCTTTCACAAATGGCATCTTCTGCCATTTGGGATTTTTTTGTAGTCAATGAATATGCTAACTTTGCCTTTCTTCTAGTAGCTCAACAAACACATTGCCACCAAATACAGATTTCATTGATGTTTAATTGTGGATTTATGATCCCTTCTCATGCTGGTTTTATGCCTCCCTATGCCCTACTGATAACAAACAATTGTGAGTCCAAACTGGGAAATAAAACTAGATGAGATTGCTGATTTGGCTATCATACTGTCACTTGGCAGAAATTGGTGATGATTTCATCATCACCAGTGCTTGAGTCTGTAAGAATAAGAAAAGATTCTTGGTATGAACAAAATGGAGAAAGGGCAGTACAGCATTTACAAGACTTACTATAATTGTCATTCACTAGTTAATCCTTTTTCTGAAGATAGCTACCCATAAGCTCCAAGTATGATGTCCTTTTCCTGATTTTGTTTTCAAAGGGAAGAAAAAATCCTTGCACTTGACAGTTTGTTTATGGTTTTAGCTGATTTTCTGTCTTGTGGACTCTCAGCCTGCTGGGCTGAGAGCAATGGCTGTAGGTTTCCTTTAACGCTTGATGTTACAGCCTTCCATTCCTCACATATCAGTGCTGATGTCATTTTCATCTGGAAGAAATGATTTTTCAAGCCTTCTTTTCAGCTTTTCCTCTGGTCTCTGAAGGTTTTCCCAAATAGATCTTTCTCAGCTCTGCTTGCTGGTTGAGGAATGAATCTTTTAAATCCACACTATATAGACAGCTGCTGTGTTGCCTCTCCTCAAAACAATTTTGCAGCACAAGAACACCAGTGGGGCTGTGCTTTAACAACTGCTAGGAGAAAATAACTGAAGCTTCCTCATGTCCACACCGTTTCTGTGTTATACTTGCCCTTCCAAGGTATCTGTGGGTTTTAAGGTTGGCTTGGGATAGAGTGAAGGGTTTACAGTGAGTTATGATCCTCTCAAATCCATCCCTAGGAGGAACGTGGTATACTTTGACATGTTTTCTAACAGCCTTTTGTGCCTTGCTTTTTGCTGATTGTTTTGCATCTCCACATTACATTCCAATTTACTGTATACGTGAAGTGTATTTCACTTGTTGGAAAATTGTTCTGTTTTGTTACCTCTAAAACCGGTTTTGGCCATCTCCTCACTTTGCATTTTTTATCTGCCCATGGGTGAGTTGTTTATAGTCTTGGGGCTTTGAGTGTCAGCCTGATTGCACTGTGGCTGTATCCCTTAGACACCAGGATTTATTTTTAAGAGCCCAAGGCAGTCTTTTTTGAGAATTCTAAGATGTCTTCAGGTGGACGGTGATGTGTGATCTTTGCAGGGTGGCTGCTGGGATGAGCCCCTAAATCTTTTAGTTCTTGGCCATCTCAGACTTGCCCCCAGACAATTCTAATGGTTGAGCAGCTTATGAAGAAAACTGTAGAATAATACAGGCAAGGCACAGAATCTACTTCCTTACTCATATCATTATGGTGGCAACTTTAAAATAAAAATAGCTGTGTCTATATTCTCTCTGTGTCAAAACAAAACCATCCTCTCTCCCTCCAAATGCAACACCAAAAATGCCATCAGCAGAATTTTAGCACTGAATTTAACAAGATTGAATTAGGAAAGAATTAGGCTGTCAAGAAAACTGACAGATGATATTACTTCTACAAAAAAAAAAAAAAAGTTAACTACAGAATATGGTGCCAACCTTTAGCTATTGAAATATTGATTGGGTTTTCCTCCCTTTCTTTCTCTACCTCTTGTGCTCTCACCCAGGTTCCCAGGTTAACTTTCCTTAGTACACATCCTGGGCTGCTGCCTTCCAAGTCTGACAGGCTGGTTGGTGCTAGCTGGGGTTCAGTGCCCAGGTGCATAGGGACAAGTATGGCTTTTTGATCCATGACCTGGGGGAGATGATCTCCAGTGCCCTGGTCTGTGGGAGACATCATTCTGCCAACGTAGCCCGTACACAGCAGCAGTGGCAGCTGCAGTTGCCGCAGGAAGCGCTGGAAACCACTCCAGCCTTCAGTACACCTTACCCTGTTCTTGTTTGATGGTTTACTACTGTCACAGTTTCTTCCTGTCCAATCTCCTGTATTTTCTAACATCACTTTCTCTTTTTCTATTTCTACATAACCAACATTCATATTCTCAGCCTCCTCCACTCAAGTGACTTTATAATGCTGAGAAGAGTAAGAACAAGTTAAGAGATGACTAAGAGAATGAGAATGAAGACTCAACAGGATTTTCTTGATCAGCATTTAGATACATCACTGGAAGAAATGCGAGTGTGACCATTAGTTGACCTCTGTAGTCTTTTTATACAACCTTGTCTCTGCTATGCTGGGAAAAGTCAGTAGAAAAACTGCAGATTCTTTCTGCCTTTGAAAAACATTCAATGAAGCCAAGTTCCTTAAAGGAGCTTGGAAATACAGGTGCTTTTTGTTTTACCTGTGTACTTCACACGAGCTTATAGAAGGTGAGGAGCAGAGGTGCAGATTTCTGCAGTGGTGAATGCTTTGTCAAAAACCAATATTACAATCCAGCCTGATTTTGATTAGTAAAATGTGTTTTTCTATTTAGCGAGCATTATGCAGCACATTTTCAGAACTTGGTAAACAGCATTGTCTGCCAAGTATCACATCTTAAAATTGTTGGAAACTAGAATATTGCTCTTAAAAGTCAGAGTGAAATACGTGTTTAGATTCGTGCGTCATCCAAGTGTTGCAGGGACAGCAGAATTCCTTCTTGTTTGTAGACCACAATGTTTCAAATTTGTTTTCAGAATTTTATTTCAAAGCCATTTGAGGTCAAGGACAAAAGTCTCTCTGATCACTAGGGCTTCATGTAAGCTTCCAAGAGAATAACTCCTTAGCTTTTAGGTCTTCTGATCAGAAGTTCGACCTGCTGTTCACATTTTCTGAGTCGTTAAACCCTAGTTTCTAAATACCTTTCCTAGGAATCTATTTGAATGACCTCCCTTAGCAGTGCTTTGAGGGAATGGACAATTCCAGTTAAGTGTGTCTCATGGCAAATGTTACCTTGCATCTTTCTTTTCTATTAAAAGAAAACAAAGAGAAAATGAGGGCTGCTAAGTCTTGACTGTTTGGCAAATCCTGGTGTATTTAAAAAGTATTTACAGACTGAATGTCACAGCCAAACCATTCCTCAAACCATTCCTATTGCTTCAGAGGAAAAGGCATGAGGGAGCTTCCTCACAACAAAGGCAGTCCTATTTGCAAGGTTGGGGGAAGGTGTAAATGGCCCAGTGAACTTGTGAGAGCCAGTCGCATAGGTGCTGTTATGAAAGCTGCAAATAAAGACAGCTTCTGAAGAGTCAGTGTTTGCTAGTAAGTCACTGAGAAAGCCCAGGTACATGCAGAGAAACAAACACTTTTGAGTGAAGGTCAAAACATGAACGTGCCTTTTGGTTTAGTTAATTTTCCTCTTTCTGCTTGCTTCAGCAGCACGTGTAGCCACCATTTCCCAAGTGGAAGATGCAATTAAAGCTTGTAAGCAAATAATGCATAACAATGACTTGTGGCAGTTACTGTACTACTGCAATTATCATGACTGTAGGTCCAACCTAGCACCCAATGAAATCTGGGCTCCCATGGACACCAATGGGCTCTGTCTCGAAGCAGAAGGATATAGCAGAAGAATATACCTTCCCATCTCTGATTGGAATCAGGAAGTCTTACAACTTAAATCACTCTAGCTATACTTCTGTGCATAGGCTTGTATTTGTAAATACCCTTTGCAATAATAGCTTATATTTCTATATTATTCTGTGCAAGAATAGAAATGGAATAAAAGGAACGTCTGGGCTGAAAGTGCTGCAGATATACACAATATTGCACATTAGATAACTTCAGACTACTGGACCTTCATGGATTTCTCCCCCAACACAGCATTTATCTTCCGGATGTTTTTCCCTCACTGTTTATACTGCTCAGTTGTTTTCCTCAATATGTTTTTAATTACTATTTTTAAGCATACGTTAAGTACTCTTTTCTCCTTGCTTAGATCTGAAAAACACTACCATAATCAAAAGTTGTGCTAGGAATAGGTGCAGAGAATAGTTGTTTTAAGTAGATATTTTTGTTTTCCGTACCAAAGTCTCTTTTCTCACATCAGGTCATATGGAAAGATTGAATGTTAGCAAACAAAATTATATGAACCAATGGGTCTCCAATCTGAAATACAGAAATCTCATACTGTCTTTTCTGTCCAGGGCCAATAATCTAGTTCCAGATTGCATTTATTTAATAAGATTTTTTTCTTTTCATATTTTCCTTCTCTAATATTAAAAATAAACTACTTTCAGTAAAGCAAACAGACTAGGCAAAGCTTGTATGATTTGGTAATTTATCAAGTGTGGCTGCCTGGGGATGGGACCCAAGACTTTCGTCATCTGCTTTGAAAAATGTATGTTTACTTTCATAATGGAGTTGGAGTGTAGGCGAGTGCATGAGATAGGGAGCTAGCTTATCTCTTTACATAGAAAATGTTCTTAAGAAAACATGCTGATATGTGCACAATCATAATTAGTAATTATGGCAATTTCTGAAAGAGGGGGAGAAGTCAAATGCAACTGAAAGGACTGCATGTTTTTCTCCATCCTGTAGAAAGCCTACCTTAGACTGAAGGAAGTAAGGAAGAACAGCAGATTAGTAGAAACAAGAATACAAAGTGACTTGAGGAAACAGCTTTTGTTTAGCACTCAAAGTTGTTTTCAGTTCAAGAATGAGAAATACTAGCCCTTGGTGCATTGCTAATTAAAATAAATAAATAAATAAATTAGCTTCAGTTCTGATTTTCTCTGTGGACTATGTCAATTTTGTCCCCTGGGAGAATCTGACCTCATATAAACAGTTTGTGTGACGTCAGGAGCTCTTGCAGCAGTTGTCACGCTCAGCATAACTCAGCTTAGCAAAATGCAACTCTAATTTGCAGTGTGGGACTGGTGCAGGACACAGCAAACTTGTCAATCAAACTTTCAAAATTTCAAGACCAAGTTATTTCCTGGAAGTTCTCATAATTAGGTGTCATAGCAGGCCACGTACTGCTTTGGGCATACCTGTGCTGGACATTGGTAGAACAGCTCTTAAATATCAGGTTAACAGAATAACACAACATACTGTTATTGCACGTGCATAGATCAACACTCTTCTTGTTGCTATTTCTTCCTTGTAATTCATCTCCCATCATACATGGGGCTCTTTTGCATGTATTTTTTTAGTGGGTGGAACTGAATGCAAATATTTTTACATTGCACTGCAGAAATGGGGAGCAACATCGAGATTTTTCTGAACTTGTCACTTAAAGACACTGCTCTGCTCTCTGTATGCTTTTTTTAGTGGTGTGTCCTGAAAGGTTTTATAACAGGACATATCACTGCCTGTTCCTGTCCAATTCAGTTGATATTCTGTAGTGAAGAAGAGCTTCATGATGCAAAGTTGCAAGTTCTTGCAAACTGCTTTAAACTTCCCTATGCATGACAGTTTATGACACTGAAACAGGAGTTTTGGTGGGAATTCTGCATGAGAGGGGGGTGGGGAGGATGTAGATTTTATTGTGGCAGATGAGTTGTCAAGCATACTCTTTTCCTGTTGTGTATAAGCATGTAATTTCTCCATGGGGTAAGTCTCTTTAGAGGAATTGTAAATTAAAAACAATGTGATCCTTAGTGCTACATTTTATGAAAACTAAGTCTTATTTTTGTCTATTTTTCCTTTAAATTTTAGATTGTACTGTAAAACTTCTGAAAAGCATAAGGTAGAACTGAGGTGTCAATTACAAAAAGGTAAACATTGTCTTCAGTAAAAGCCTTCATCTGTTCCATTTCACTCTTCTTTCAGTGTAAATGTAGATTGGATGTTTTGTCCCTCCAGCCCTTAACTGAGATCTCTGAAAGTTATTCATGCAACAAATTCTTTTTGCTTGAAAGCAAATTGCAAACAAAGTTTCTTTAGAGTGTTAAAATTTCCATTTATGGTTTTTCTCTTGCAAGATTGAAGCTACAGGTCATCGTGACACAGCATACAAATACTGTATTATTCTTACTGAAGTTAAGGAGATACGGAATATTTTTGACATTTTCCAGAATAGCTGTGGCTGTGCTGTCTGAAAGATCAAATCTGGATGGGAGCTGCAGTGCCATAAGATGAGTAGGAAGGAGTACAGTCACAGATCTTGTTTTGTGCAGTTTTAATAATTTACAGAAAGTCTTTGACGTCTCATCTGCTGATTTGGGAGCAGATGCATATTTTTCCAGTCCCAGACAACACCTTTGTACTTAATTACTCAGCATTATTACCACTGTAGATTATAAAGCTAGAGTACCCAGTTTCTCTATGTGGTGCCACCTAAGGCACATCTCGTATTTGTAGGATGTGTTGCTTTTATTTTGGAAGGCAAGTTCTTGAGAAAAAAATCTTCATGGTGATCTTTGACTGTACTGATTAATACCACCTCTGTGATCTCATACTGTGGAAAGCTGGGGTGAGATTTGTTTACTGCTAATCATTCGTAAACTCAACGTACAAAAAAAAAAAAAAGCCAACTGATTTGTTAAAGAAATAACTAGTATGTTAGCATTTGCTTTCAGCTGTGATTTGCTGTTGGTCATTTTGTTAGACAATAGTTCGTCTGTCTTAAACGCATGTAATGAATATTTTATGTGACTAGGAAGAAGGAGGAGAGGTGATTGTCCCACACTACAGCATTGGTATTTAGAGCTCAATGCTGCAAGATCAGAAATTCATAGTTGAAAATGAATTCCCTGTAAAGATGGCTGCGTGCCTTACTGGAGCTGTTTCCATACGATATGAGCTTTGCTGTTCTGCTGTGAGCACTGGTGCCTCCCAGAAGTGAGGCAAGGGGTGGCAGCAGCAGCTGCCTCTGTGGTGCTGCTGATCACGCAGGTAGCAGGATCCTGCCTGATGTTGCCTCGTGTTCTGTATCCCAAGTCACTGGAACAGACTGGGAGAGGGTCTTGCTCTATCTACAGCCTGCAACCTGCACACCCAGGCTCTTTGATTCATTTAAAAACACAGCTGCTTGCAAAAACAAACAAACAAACCAAACCTCTTCTTTATTCCTCATGTAACTTGAAATAAAGGCAAGAGTCATTGGGAGTGGAGGGAGAGAGTGGAGCAGATCCTGTGGTACTGCTACTGGAAGGTAGGTGAGGGACTAGAAACAGGATGGCAATGGGAGGGAAAGGGTTGTGATGTGAACTCCGGCAGTCTCAGCTTCGCTGCTGCTCGGTTGCAGCCAGTTTAAGAAATAAAGTGCAAACTGTGTGCGGTAACAAGTTGTAACTCTGCATACAGCGAATAAGACTGGGGCACACGTGCTTCTTATAGGGAGGGAGGCATTGCTTTGTACAAGTATCAGGTTTGCAGATCGTTGTGTAGAAGGCACCAGCTTTATAATATATAGCATTATATCCAGCAGTAGGTCTCAATGTACTTTGCAGAGGAGACCACCTCCTTTCCTCCCCACACACCTGCTTTCTGCCAACAGAGCAAAGGTGCTGTGGCAGTAACTTGCCAAAGCTGCCCTGACCCAGGAGCTACTCTGTGCGTGTTGGATCCTAGAGCAGGGCTGCTCTTCTCTGCCAGTCTGCACCGAGCTGTGCCAAAATGTGCTCTGTAGGACAGCTTCAGACACTTTATTATGAAACCAGACACTGGAGGGATTTTCTGTTTACCCTTATGCACAACTAGTGCCCCCTACCAATAACAGAACAGAGGAGTGAGAGAATTTGTATACTAGTACGAATGAACAGGTGAGATGAAGGGAGATGCTTTGAGACTGTCAAAGCAATGGTTGTAGGGACCTGAGGCTGGGTATCAAGACCATTGTGTCTTACTGTGTTATGACATCCAAAGTTGGAACTACTGCTCAGTTAAAATATCCCCATCCTCTCTTGCCCACTGGGGCTTTCAGTATCTAATTGCTCGTTTTGTTTGAAAAAATCAGGCACGTCCCCAAAGGCCTCTGCCTTCCCTCTACTTGCAGGATTCCCATGGGTAGCAGGGAGGGCTGAGCTGTGCGCAGTGATGCGCTCATCCTGCAAGTGCCCTGATGCGCACAGGGAGTGAGGCATGCTGGGGATATGGGGCAGAGAAGAGCGGGGTGGATGAACTGCAAGCTGTTTTAAGAGGAGCATTGCCATGAAAACCACCTCCTTTCCTCCATGCATGCAGAGGTATGTTGGACGCTTACCTCTTGTGAAGCAAAGCTCCTATCTCAAACTCTCGATGCCAGAGTGCCTCCGAGGCCCGTGGGGCTGCACCTCCAGAAAGTCAGCGCTGCCCAGGCAGGTCTGCTTCCATCTGTGCTGCTGAGGAGCTGGCCTCCAGTGTGGAAATCTGATCTCAGGGCCTGGTGTGAGAGGGAGCACCTCTGGTGTCTTGTCAGGCCTGCCCTGGTCCCTGCTGAGGAAGAAAGCACCTCCAGGCTTCATGGGAGTGGGGACCTATGCTCTGTTCCCCAGGATGCACACTTACACAGCAGTGTTAGTGAACAGTATACCCATAGTTCTTCAGGCAGATTGCCAGCTCCTATTTTGTTCTTAAATGTTAGAAGGTGATTAGTGCTTGTGGACTGGTGTCTGATGGGTTCAGGCTTGTGAATGCGCCTGAGAATTCTTTGAATTCTCCTGGGGTTCATTCTATCTACCTGCACAGTACTATATGCTGTCTTTGTGTTATGCCTTTCTGAATTGGTTCAGAAGCTTTTAAATGACTGGTCACTTTTCCTTGTTGGGGTTTGAGGCTTATTCTCTTTTTTCCATCAAAGACAATTTTGGCAAAGTAACCGATGTTTCTTTCCGCAAAACTCAATAACGCTTGCATTTTTCTAATGTTGTAAGGCATGCTTCCTTCATTTTAACTTGATTTTCTTCTTTGTTACCAACATCATGTAGAACATGACAAATCAGGCTGAAAGCGTGATTTATTTTTCAAGTGCTGTGATTATCCTTTGCTGTCTGTTCGCTGAGTCTTGAGAGTTCCCCCTTGTATATCCCCTCTCAGCTGGGAGTCTGAGAGGAGCGTTCCAGCAGAACCTCTGGTTCTTGCATGCAGATCTTGTTCGTGTGCTGGACTGACAAACGTGCACAACTTTTGCAGAGAATCGCTCATTTTGAAATCTATTTGTTGGTCTCTGTTCCCTATTTATGAAATGGAGATCTCGTGCCTTTCCTCACGCTAGGGACAGGCAGCCTTTTGGAAGGATAAGGAAAGGGTGTTTCTAATCACTGCTTGCTTCATGCTAATGCTCCTTTCAGGTGTTGATAATGATACAGCAATAGCTTTGAACCATCCTTCTGTTGACTGTGACCTTCTGAGTTTCCTTATTGCATTGTGCAGTTGGTTTATTGCTTTTAAAGGTACAAGGGGAAAACAAGAGGCCAGAACTCACTGTTTTTTAAAGTCTCAGATTGCTCTGGGAACAGAGCAAAGCACTTTGGTGACTGACATTTACAGTAAGCCCCAATGCACACGTCTTAACATTCTCCCAGCTCAGAGTAGGTGTAAATGAGGGAGGCATGACAAATGTGAGTTAATTTGGTCTGTTGGCACCCTTCTACGATCTACATGAAAACTGTTATGAAATCTGGTTGAATTTATATTAAAAAGGGGAGCTGTGGATGTAAATTTGGAGAGTCTGTGTGGAAATTCAAGACCTGTGCGTTCCTTTTATAAGCATCACACTATTTATGGGTCGTCCTTGGGAAGACTCTGAAAGTGAATAATAATTGCTCACTGTTTCTGTATAATGGTGGAATGTTTAATCTCCTTTATACATTGCATGTTATGTCATTGGAGGAAATCTTTCAGAAAGCTAGCATTTTAGATAAATTCATGGTAAGGAGGGGACAAAACTGTAATTAGTTAGCGTTGACTTAATTGTTCTGGAGTGTGATAGGGGTTCAGGTGGGAACTTCAGTCACTGCTGCTTGAAATGAGGTTAGGCATTTCTTCTGGAGAAGAATAAAGCTTGCAAGATTGGATATTTAGCATCAAGATTTTCATTATCTGGGAAGAGACAAGGATATTATGTAAAAGTGAATCTGCGGAGGAGAATAAACTGGCTAGTCTGCTTCCATTGTGAAATGCAGAGATGTTTTTAAATGGAGGAAACAGAAAATGAGTTTTTTTCAGGGTGGAGGTTGCTGAGAATAGTGGAGGATGGCAGAGGCGATTTTATTGTGTTCCAGCTTAATGATGCAGTGCAGGAAAGGTAGTGCTGAATCAGAGCTCCGCCGTAATCATTCATCGGGGTCAGGAGAAGGGTATTCTTTGCAGTGGGAACACGCTGTGCCCAAGCTCCAGGGGAGATGTTACGGGCCGACATGTGAGTGTATCTCCAGGACAATGCTGCATAAGAAGTGGCAAGGAGGGATAAACAATTTGCTGCCCTTGGCACTTGGGTTCCTGCTGAAAGGGATTTGAAAGAGACAATTTCACTGCACAAAGGTCTGTCATCCTGCTGCAACGTGTTTACTTTGCCACACTGACAAAAGCATGTCAATAAAGATGCTGAAGCAATGTGTAGGCTATTCCCAGTTTCCAGAAATCCCAGACAGTGTATAGTTCAGAGCAAGCACTGTAGTTCTCAGTAAATTTCATGAACTGGAGATCTAGACTGTGAGCATGTGAGCTGTGGCATCACACCTGGCCTGCTGCAGGACCTCGATGGTGTTCGTCACCCTTAACAGGGGGAGGGGAGGAAGGGACACGAACAAGGTAAGTTCAAGTGTAGTAGCAATAGCTAGGTAAACTACACTGCTAAATCTTACACTGAGTGAAAAACAGCTGAAAAATCCTGTACATACTGAATTTAGGGGCCTAGAAAAAGGAGACCAAGCTGGCTCTGACAACAAATGCTCTGTGACCTCAAGCGAGCCTCAGTGTACACAAGAAATTGAAAATCTCTGAACAGTGATCCAAACATTTTTGTAAAGAGATTTCTTTAGGTGGTTGTACTTAGCCTTAGTGATTCCTGTGGAGCTCTCAGCAAAGGAAAAATGTAGGATTTAGCAGTGCTCTATTTTGAGGAAACCTAACTCCGGCAAAATAACAGAGCTTTGCTCTCTAAAGCATCACCCATGGAGAGTGACCAGATCAACCAAGGAAATGATGTGAGAAATCAAGAGGCTTGCTGCCATTTGCAGGAGAAAGCATTTGGCGATTCTTTTCTTTGGTAAAATTTCTCCCAAGTTAAAGTTTAGAAAAATAAAGGACTTGCTCCTATTACTTAAATTCCAGGCTGTGATCTGAAAGCCTGTGCTAGTCCAGAACAGTGTTTGCCAGCTGATTTTGTGGCGTTATCTACCTCACTTTGTAATATGATTTTTACACAGCAGTAATGGAACATCTGAGGAGGGTGAGCTGAGTACAGCAAAGGGCCGTGGCATCTTGCGGAGCTTCCCCTGCCTGTTGTACAGAGAGGGAGATCTGGGGAAGGGTCTGCTGCCAGCCCTCTGCCCCTGCATATTAACCTGGGTGCAGTGATTTGGGCACTGCTGTACTGATTCTGTATTTGTATTTCAGGGGAGAGTAGGTGGGCACACAAGTACTTTTGGAGTGAGGGACCGTAACCTATCCAAGCACCATGGCCTCCTGTTCCAAGTCGTACAGCCCCCCTCTCCACCCATAAAGCCCTGTGGAGCAGTACGCGTGCTCCGAGCTGGGAAACGTGGGGTCAAAACTCCTCAGAAGGATCAGGAATTTGAACCTGGACTTCCCATTGCTCTGAAGAATGGGAGCAGAGAACGTGAGAAGTGGTCCTGGGCACTACGTGCCTTCTCACTGACTAATACTTCCCTGTCATGGCAGTGTGCAGCAGCACCATAGTAGTGTGTTATGGGCAAAAGGCATTATTTACCCTGCTTTTACTACCTGCCGGCACGATATTATACTGCAGTGTTAACAACAGAAACACACGATGGAATTGACTTCAGCACCACCTGGCAGCTAGTTTTTTGACCGCAAGACAGATATGCCAAAGTTGAAGCTCCCGTGGCCACAAGGAATACTTAAGAGAAGCTTACTGAATAGCTTGCTTAAATCTTTACAGCATCCTAAATACACATGAGGAGAGAAGGCTGATAAAGTACAATAGGTCATGGCTAAAAAGCAGCTCTCTCTGCACCATGTAAAATTCTTAAAATCAATCAAAAAGCCTTTATAAGAATTTTTCCCATGTCAGGAATGAAAGGCTATGCTGAAGCCTGTCAGGAAGCAAGCTGCAGGGCTCTGAATCAGATGCATCCAAGGAATAATAATAGCATGTAGGAACTCTGGGGAAATAAAGAAGTATGGTAATTCAGACCTCAGAGGAATAAGAAAGGAGGGAGGGTGTGTGTGGAAAATGTGGAAAAATAGAAAAAGAAGACATTTACCAGTAGTTCTACATCCTTGGCATTGAGGGACATATTTTTCCAGGCAATGTCATACAGATGATAAATTTTTGCTTTGCAAATTGCTCTAGAGACCATTGTCCCTTTAAACAGAAATCCCATTCCAGGCATTTGCTTCCACGTAAGTACAGCCTGTGCAAATGAGGAAATCTTTGCTTTTATTAGTGAAAGCTGGGAGTCTGTTTTGTAATCAGAACAAATGCAGGAGGGAATCCTTAATGCTCACTACACCGGTTATTTCGTACAGCACTTTCTCTGTTACCAAAATATCCACGTGTGACCTTTTTCTGAGTCTTGGGAGAGGGCCGAGCTATCTGCTCAGTGATGTTGGGAAAAGATATCCCAGAGGGAAGGTCGCGTGTGGTCACTTCAGGGTGTGGGACACAGTTCTGCTTCTGCGGTAGGTTCCTAATAGGACTTTAGGCAGGTTAATTGGTACTCTGATTGACTAACCCCAATGCCAGCCAGCAGTGATAAAGCCACTTTTCTCACAAGGGTACTATAACGGCTAATGCTTTCTGAAGTGTTTAGATATGATAAAGGTGAGGAGTAGCAAAGAAAATAGATGCTTGCTGGTTTGAAATTCGTAGTGTGCAGTCTGTGCTTATTTAGCTGTGGTAAATGAGCTGCAGCATATAATAAAGAAGACTGAAGACTAGATCTCTTTCATTATTAAAGTTGTGTTTCTGGCTTTTTCCCCCATCCTTCTAATATGCTGTTGTTATGGCAACAGTGTTTCTATCAAGAGATTCATATGAACTACTAAACCCTTGCACTTTTACCTGTTTTGGCAGTCTCAAGGTACTTAAATGCATATGTTCTTGAGTTTGTTTTTTCAAACCAGAGGGAATTTCGTCATAGATTTTGAGCAGAACTTTGCCTACTCAAAGAGGGCTTTGACAAAATCATAATTTCTACTGTTAAGTACCGGTTTTTGACATAACTTATAACAAAATGGAATTTCATCTTTCCTTTTATATCCTAGGGTCGGACAAAGAGGCCTCCACAGCAGCCTCCTTGCAACTTTTGATTGCCATGGATGAGTGGAACTGGTATCGAGTTCACGTGTAACTTACTGCCGAGGACTGTATTTCCATTTCCTTCTGCACACCAAATTTGAGCTCCTGCATTCCTCTAACAAGAGCCTCTGAAGGGAGGAGATGCCTCCTATCACAGGACGTGCAGCCACACACACAGGTATTAGTGCTAACTGTTTGCCCCCATAATAAACAACAACAACCCAGTGGCGCTCTGGCAGGGTCATGAAATAGCCACGAGGAGCCCTGAAACAACGGGTGGCAGTAAAGGATTATTGGGTCTCTAACCAGAAAGAAGTCCACCAGAAGGTGGGTGATATTAAAAGATTCCAGATGGGAGAACACAGAAAAGACAGCTTTCTGATATGCTCTTGTGAATCCTAACCATGGTGTTTCACTGATGAATGAAAGGTATAATTATTTAGAGGGGGAGGGTGTTTGCTGTTTTATTCAGAGTGATATTTCTGTAGTTGGACACGTTAGCTCATGTTGCTTTAGGAGACACTTTTAGAGCAGGTACAGTAGAAGCTTATGCACAGTTCTGTTGTTGAAGTGATCACAGTGTTCAGTTTTTTTCTTGATTGTGCCTTCAATCTTGGCTTTTATTGCCGTTAACACACCAGTGACTTTATTTCCTTCCTGTAAAAATGGCAAGAAAACACCACATGAAGAAACATGGATTATAAGCCAACCAAAACTTGACATATCTTGATAACACTTTATACTAAGCTGTGCCTTTGTAACTTGCTTCTTATATTTGTGGAACATTTCTTGAAGTGGATTTCCTTGAAACAAAGATATGATGACCCCAGAAGACTGGGATATGAAATCTTAATCTTTCTACTAATAAATTGTCTGCTACAACAATTAATCTTGGGGCAGTCTTATGTCTTGGGCCATATCTGCTTCTACAGTGTGGAAAATATAAAGTATGTCCTGATGTTTGATAATGTTTATTTTTATGATATTTGCCTTAGTGTAAATCTTAATGAAAGGATAATCTTGGGCTGCCTTCATTGCACATCACTTGAAACAGTTTGAAAACATAGTTCTGGGCATGCTAAAAGATTCAGGAATCTGTTGGATTTTGGAGAAGATATGGGGACACGTTGATATTTGCATGAAAAAAAAAAAGCTATTACTTGAAGCAAAGGCATCTGAAGATCTTTTACCTACACTTGGTTTCATGAGCTGTGTAATTTTTAGTCTTTACATTGGCTGTTGCAGACAGCAAGCTGTTCTAGCACTGATCTCTCAGTAGCCAGCTACTATGTGACTTCTGTGCCTCATTTCAACCTGTAGGAAAACCTCTATAAAGAAACTTGTTGTTTGTCTGTCGTTCTTAGATTTTATCTCTATATACTAGAAGTTTGGTGAGCTAGCAGTGAAGGAGTAGGTGGAAACAACAATGTTCAATGCAAAATTTGGTGTAAATATTCCAAATATGTAATATTTATCAAGCATCTGCCGGATCACTCTGAGGAAAGGTGATCAGCATGGAAGGATGATTGCTGTGGGAGAAGATGAGCTGGTTCATCTGGATGGTGTTTCTAATTCTTAGTGTGCTCTCTTTCTGAGGTATTTTGCACTCAGGTGCTTGCACAGTAGGCTGTTTACCTGATGGGTTACTTCCTTTTTTTTTTTTTTTTTTGCTTCTTTGCCTCCCACCTCTCTGTCTCCACTGAGATGTCACGCTTCCTTCTGCAACTTCAAAGTCTGTGCGTTGTGCTCCTCCACATACCAGTGAAAACCTCTCATCACAGTGCCCTCAAATACATTAAATGTGCAAATGGGGAAAGACAGGAAGGTGGAGAAGGGACATGAGAGTCCGTTCTTCTCTCCTTCCCATTCAATCATCATTGGTCTGTCTGCTAGCTGCATAGAAATGCCACCAGGCAAATTCTGTCTCCACATAATGATGCCCTCTTTGAGCAGATATGAACAAGTTTTGCCAAGCTTTCACATCTTTTTAACTAGTTCTTCTGAATTTTTTTGTTGGTTAAGCTAAACCCCATTTATATACAAGAGAATATAAAAATCATAACCTGCTGTGTTTTTTCTTAATGGTCTCTTTACCAATTGTACAGTGACATTAGAAAATCTTGATACTAGGCAATAAGCAGTTGCCAAAAAAGAACTAAGGCTTTTTTTAACCAATTAAATATAGTTCTGTCATTAGTGGTGTTCATCATTCATAGAGGCATTCAATAGCTGACCCAGTTGGTTTGCATTGCAAATTAATTTAATTTTCCATTGATGGGCTCTAAATGTATAACAAGCTATATTATTCATATGTAAATATTCTTTTGATTAAATCCATCTTCATTTGCTAATGCCCTAAAATGCTTTGATGTTTATTCTTCTGCAAGCTTATAGACCAGGATTTCAGTCATGCTCCATTTTTTCAGTGGTTTGTCTGCTTCTACAGAATCTGTTATTTTTCACTCATTAAAAATGACTATTGCAACACTTCCTGCAACTAACTAGGAAAAGTGTTTCCCTGTGCATCAGAATTCATCATCTATTTGATCAAAAATGCTGTTTTGGTGGATTTTTGAGTTAATTGGAACACTTTTTCAAAAACATTTTTTTTCTAGGTTAAAGCTGAGATGGAGATAAGAGCTGCTGAATTCTGGCAAGAGAGCTTTTTCACGTTCTTAGACACTGTTCCCAAGCCTCTCATTAGTGTGCTGGCAGTTTTATAGCCAGGAGGTAGCCTCCTCCCAAAAGAAAACTGGGAATTCTGTCTGAAATTATAGTGCTAGTTTTATGTCTATAGCTAGTGATTATAAAGACAAACTTTGATGTTAAGCAGTGCAGGTGACTTAGGGGCTAATTGTCATCAGTTCTTAAAAAGTCTTTTAATTTTCTATTATCTTCAGGACCTAATCTTTAAAAATTTGCCTGAAGAATGTGAATGCTCATAAATAGGTTTCCTGATACAGCAATGTTCCTGTAGGCCATGTTACCTACAACCAAGCTGCAGCGTAGATGCCCGTCATATCACTAATGATAAAAGGACTGAGCAAATCCATTTTTACCTTCAGCGTCTACTGCCATCTGACCCTCTGTCTCAATCAAGATGACTGGTTCACCTAGGATCTAGTGGCAACCTGCTGCAAACAGACATGTATCTCAGCTATCCATGGCTAAAAGACATGCATGCTTTTGTGTAATAGACCACCAGAAGGCATAAAGGCTAAGAATATAACACTTCTGATCTTAGAAGAAACTCACCCTGATTTACATCCATGTAATGGAGAACAAAATCAGACTCCGAATGTCTTAGGAGACATTATCCAATTAGAGAAAAGGTCAGGTTTGCACATTTACTGTCTATAACAGTATATCTCTTCCTCAGTTACTGTTGGTCAGACCTGTGTGTAAAATGCAAATGAGTGTGTGGGGGAGTGGGAGAGAATGTCATCTCTTGGAGCAAATTTCAGCAAGAATAGCAAGTTTCCTCAGAATATATTCAGAGCAATATTGTCCGTTAGTCACTTACACCTATTGCTTTTCCAGCTGCCTTTCTTTTCTTACTTGCATCTCCTAAACTTCGTTTTTCCTTGTGCATAATTGTTGGAAGGATAACATCAGGCTATCAGTAATGCCTTGCTGAATAGACATTTAATCAGAATTAACCCGTAGTTCCAGAAGAGGAAGCCATGAATGTACCATCTTCTGTCTGAGATGGGCATACCTACGCGGTAATGGATGCAGAGTTAAGAGACAATTACAAAGGCACAAGGAACACACTTTAGAAGTTATTAACTCTCCAAGTCCTCTCTTACAGAGAAACAGGTAGAACAATTTTTCAGATTCCTGAAGACGATTCCTTTCTAGCTCAAGCTCTTCACAGGGAAGAATTGGGTGTAGAGTCCTAGTTGCAAAAAATAAAAAATAAAAAAATAAAAAAAATAGTATTTTAAGTTCTGTGACATGAATTATATTAGTACAACTCAGACTTTAAAAAAAAAAAAAAAAAACACTTGTATTTTTTAACTTAAGAGACTGGGGAGAGTAATGGCAAATGAAACTAGCTCTTCCACAGCAGTGTAATTTTGGAGCTGTGACTAGGACTCCTGAGAGAAAAGGCACAAAGCTAGCAGAGTGTCCCCTCTGCTGCTAGCGCTACCCAGCAGCTACATCTGGGTACATCTACAAAACTCCTTTAGGCAGAGCAAGCGTGGGAAATCTCAGTCCCAGGGCCCTGCAAACTCGGCACAAAGCTTCCAGCCTGTTACTAGCAATGGCAAAACAATATCACGGGACTAGTTGGTTGCATACTATGTTGTGAATATCTCCTGCACAAATCAAACAGGCAAGCAGTGAATATCATGCTGCTGTAAAGTTTTTTTGCTCTGAAATCTTTTTAGATGTAATAAGACCAGATTTTTTTTTAGTTCTTTTCTTGTTTGTGATGACTGGCTCTGCTGAACTGGACAATTGTTCAAAAACTATTTTGAGTAACATTTGCTCGTATAAGTGAAAACACCTATGGGAGGGTAATTTTTATTATTTCCACGGTGATTCTATAACCTAGTAGTTTAAATCTGTAAAACATTAATTTTCACTGTGGTGTCATTGTTGATGATTACTCATCTGATCAGCAGGGGTTCCTGAAACAAGCATGTTCTGAAGAAAAATCATTGATCAGAGAAATGAAAGCAGTTTATGTAACACACTCGGCAAGTGCTTATCCAGTATGCGTGGTCTGAGGAGCCGCAGGCAGCTGACAATAGAAGGTGACGTGCGTAGGTGTGGCAGTGTGCGACTGGGCTGGTGGCTTGGGAATTGCGTGCGTTCGTACCAGCTTTCTGCATTTGCTGCTGGGTCTCTTCTGAAAAGGCATCTACACTGAAAAGTGTGAGAAGTATTCAAGTTATTCTGACAATTTCGTGTCTGTCACACTTTTTTTTTTTTAATTATTGATTGCATACACAAAATAAGGCGTTGACTTTCTTCTTCCTCTCAGTCTGCGGTGTGTTGATATGATCAGGAAAACCTACTGATATCTGCAACATCAGTAGTTAGTAAGATTTCTTTTTTTGTCTTACTACAGGGTTTCAGAAGACTAAATCTGTTATTCTACTGTCCCCCTACTTACATACACTCTAAGAGAAAATATCCCGGTATCAATTCCTGTTAGGAAAAGTGAGCGAGTGAGTACCATAGGCTAGAAAGACCACTTTCATATATATATGTATATATATATATATTTTTTTTTTGGCTAACTCTGTACCCTCAGTGACTGATTTTCCTTAGAAAAAGAAGTGACTAGGACTCTAATATTTCTAAGCCTTTCACAGCACTTTCAAAATATTGGGAATGGGGAATGTCAGAAGCTGCCATTTTATTTCTGGGAAATATTCAGCGTTAAACTTCTAAGTTATGTAAGTGTTTTTAAGGAACGTTATTCTTACCAAATGCCCTTAAGAGGGCGCTTGTTCACCACCACATTTGTTTTAAGCATCTTCTGTTACAATAGTGAATTTAAAAACAATGTTCTGCTGCACCAGTTTAACATTTGAATGAAACGTTTTTGGGCCAGTTATGGTTACTGACATCAGCAGATGTTAAGTATACAACATTATTGCATTAAGTAGGCTTAATTTGGATAAACATTTAGTCAATTTACAGGAGTGTAATTTACACCTGAAACAGCAGGTTCAAAGTAGTTCCACATCTCATAGAAGAAATAGTTTTTCCTTAGCTGGATTCTGGTTTGGTTTGCATTTTTCTTTGGCTCTACTTTTGCTTTTCTGTCACAGTCATTGGCAGCAGTAAACTTCCATGCTTCATCCTCTGCAGCCATCTTACTATGAGTGAAGCATCACGTATCTGTAGGTGCAGATATGTGGTTATAGTAGGATACAGAACAAAATCAGATAACAAAAATGAGGCTATCAAATGCTTATATTTTTAAGCCAACTGAAAAGGCATTATGTTCTATTTTCTTAGAATCTTTCTGATTAAAAAGTCATTTCATAAAGTGCTTGTTTCTAATGGTCATTGCAGCTTGACGGATGTGCCAGTGGCATTATTCTGTCATGTTTACAGCATCTTCATTTTCAGTTTTGCTAAATTAGCTAAGGAATATTTTTATGCTAAGGAATGTTTATTCATCTTGATGCTCTTCACGTAAAGGACAGCTGCTAGGATATGGTAGGGGAATCTTGCTCAGCAGAGAGCAACCTGCTGCCTATGGACAATGCTGGACACTTCAATATTAGCTCTTACCCCTTTAACATAGTGTAAAGCAGTACTGCATAGATGGGATGTGACAAATCTCCCTACGCTGGATTACTTATGTATGAATCTGACTCCAGCTTCATAATCCCTCCCATCTTTGTAGTTTCTGTAGCTGTCTGCTGGGAGTGTGAAACCCGAATGCCTGAAAGAAGAAGGCAAACTCCAGAATATGAATGTCCTGCATTTAGAAAGAAAGGGTTGGCTGTGTGTATTAATGCAAAGCTGTAGGGAATTGATCTCTGCTTTATCTGTATTGCTTCTAAATTAATGCTTTTTTACAAATAAAATAATATTTGCCCATAGATCTGTTAGTCTAGATCTCTGTCGTGGCTCAGTGCTTAATGTCACACAGCATTGGAAAATGAAAGTGGTTGGGGAAAACTTGGCATCAGTGTAACTGGATTATGGCACGTAACACTAGCTGTGATTTCAAAATAAGTCCATACGTAATATTCCTATCACATCAGTGAACACAAAGTTCACATGTAGCATTGTCTGCCTGTCTGGAATGAAAGGAGGGCTGTTCTCCCCCTGCATCTCCTTCAGATTTGACATTTTTGGTGAACTTGAAACGGTTACAGAGCACTTCCTCATATTGTTTAACTGGAGACAGCTAAACTCTATCAACAGAGCTGAGCTTTTCCCTGCCAGTTTAAGATCTGACCCTCTGCTTCAATTTTAAACCTCTCGTTTTCCATCGATAATTAATTCCTTTCATATGAACCTGAAGGAGTCAGAACAGCAGCTTATGCATAAACATGAAGGTTATGTATAGGCCACAGAGTAAATAACCAGATAATCACCTTGCAGATTTAGTTTGCAACAACACGAAGTCTTCTAGTGATAGATAACCAAACTTTGTTAATTTATAAAGGCATCGCTGGCTATTTTTTTGAAATGTGCTGAATGGGTGGGCTCCCGTAAAACCTTGTGGTCATGCAGTTTTACAAGCAAAGGCAGAGCTCTGTTACTTCTAGGCTGCAATGGAAGTGGATTGTTAATACTTCTCCAGAAGTGAAATTCAGTCGGTACATTTGTTTCTTCATCACAGACGTCTGTGTGGTATTCTTCAGCTGAAACCAGCTAATTTATTCCAGTGCTGTATAGCAGGGATCTGTCTCCAAGGCTTTGTAATTGCTTTCCATTTCTTGTTAGCCTTTGTTTAATATTCATCTAGACAGAGACTGCAGATACTGAGAAGCACATATCTCTAGCATAACGTTTAATTTTCTTATCACTATACGGGGTATAGATTCTGATACTGGAATAAGATGATCTTTTAGGAGATTAAGAAATATTACTTTGCCCCTATATCACCAGGTAAAGCTGACTCTCATGAAATAAGCACTACCTCTCATGTCTGAGGTTAATTGAGGAAGACATTTAATTACTTTTCCATAAACCTGCAGGACTTCTGTGCCTTTTTTAAGCCCTTGATCAGTTTATTGCTACAAAATAATTCAAAGCTGATGAGAGCATTTTTTATTAAAATGAAAGTATCTGTTTTAATATATAAAACAAACTTTATTGCATCTTTTTTAACTTGGTAAAGAGAGGCTCCTAGGGGTTTAAAAGCATATGGAAATGTTTTGATGGGTTTATATTTTAGAAGAGTTGATTCTGGAGTTTCAGCACTAAGCAACTTCTCCTGTCCTTGTCTGTGTTTTGTTCTTAGTGCTGGGGAGACCTTTTGTCTTCTGGGTGACCTACAGGTGGCACTGGGTGAAATGATAATGTAGTAGGGACTTGGTGAACGATTGTGACAGAGCTGCTCCCTTCCTGCTACAGGGAACATTAGGAATTTGGGAAACTACCAGATTCCAGGTTTAGGAAATCAGCTTAGGAAACCATGGGTTTACTTGGTGCACTGACACCACCTGTTTACAGCAGAGAAATTCATTTGCTGGCTAAGTGATTGTCATGGGGAATGTTTAAAGCCACTGCCCATGTGCCACAGCAGGAAAGTACAAATTAAAACCTGTTTCCAAGGGTGGCAGTGGGGACCCCTTGCCCTGGGGGGCTCAGAGCCACTGTCCTGAGACCTTCTCAACTGTTTAGTGGATTTCGCTGTTCTCACTGCTGACATTGGAATTTCCTGTGTTGCTCTCAGGGCAGGTTTAGGGGGACTGTTTCAACCAAAAGGACCCTGCAGTTCACAAGTGCAATCCCTTCTAAAGGGAGAATAGGCTGGCTGTATTGTAGGGTCTCACAGTCAGTACAAAATAGTCCAGGCAGTGATTCTCCTGAAAAAAAACTGTCATAATTACCATTACCAAGCATGAACTCCCATCACAACTCTAACTGCTGTTAGACTATTTTCTATTTTAGCTGCATGTGTCGTTAAAAAGGCATAACCGACACCTTCTTAAGCAGGCTGACTGAAACCAGTGTCTGAGCCTGACCTTCCGGATCTCATGTTGCGTGTCTTGCATGAGAGCTACTTCACCCGTACAAGAGGTTGTCTGCAAAACTCTGGAGTAATACACATTTCAGCTTATGCAGGTTTGCTTTTTGAAGATTGTTTATGGTGAAGAGTTTAGCAATACAGAGCGTAAGTAAATAACGTAATGATACTAATAATGGAGTTGCTCAGACATTGATTACAGCTTCATTAAGCAAGATTACTCACTGTGATCTCTGCACTACAAATTAGGTTTTGATAATTTGACCTATTCTCTATTTTAATTTAGTGAATTAGAAAAATAAATTGCCAGAGCAGAACACTTATAAAAGAAAAATATTTTTCTAACACTTTGTAAAATATTTATTTAAAATGATAAAAATTACCCTCACGTCTCTGGTTTATTCATCACAGACAAGCTCATGTAAACTATTTTTAAAGGGGAATATTTTTATATTAAAAGCCCCAGGAGCATTGCTTATTTCTTTTCTTTCACTTTAAATTCCCAAGTGATAAGAGATCTTTCCAAATAACAGTTCTTTTTTAATGAAATACTTAACAAGTAATGCTTTAATGCAATAATTTTTTTTGCCAATTTTTATTCTATGAATGTCAGATTTTTGCAACACAGTCTAGTAGTCAGCTCTGGAGTCATTTCTGAGGAGCTCTGTGCTTTTTAGAGATCTGTTTGCACACAGAATCGAAGATGCCAGATCTTCTGTAACAGCAAATGCAGTTTTAAAGTGGAATTTGCCAGCATGTGATACATTAACCTCAGAATGAATGAAGGGCTTTTGCTTTAAACATAGACCAAAACGTGAACGATGTATTCCTAGTTTCTAAACTTTTGTCGCCTGCAACGTAATCCAGAAGAGTGACCCAAAAGTTGACATCAGCTAAACAGTGCAGAATCACAGCAGTAACTGCTGTGCTTCTACTAAAACAGATGGAATGAAGGTTGTGTCCATCCTCCGTGAGATTCTGTGCATAGGTGGTGTGAAGGAATGAGTTATAAGCATCAGGCTTTGTTACGGTAACTGGACAAGCACTCTCCAGGGCTCACTTTACAAAATATGCTTTTTGTTTATTTGTTTTTGCAAACGCTGGAGCTGATTTTTGAAGTGCCTCTGAGAAAACTTCATTAGAGTTGGAAAACTCCATTTTTGGTGTTATCCAAGTGTCAGCTTCTCTAGTGTAGTTCAGCTTCTTAAGGAGTTCATCTGAATAAGGTATTTTGACATGAGTCTGAAAGGTTTACTGGAATTGTCTTTACAATAAGTTAAAACATGTTGGTTAACAGCTACCATTAACTCTGAAGAGGGTTGCTTAAAATGGATCTTGATTCATGGAAGGCTATTGTACCATTTAGAACTTCTGTAATTCTCTCAAGTTACAGTCTTAATTTTAGGCTTCTTTAGCGCTCGTGCTAGATCATATCCATTCTCTGTCCTCCTTTCTCATAATAAAGGAAATCTTTGGGATTGTGACAACAAAAATTTATATAGGATTCTTTTCCTTCCAAATGGGATACACATTTCTTAATATTAAACTATGAATCCAGTTCATGTTTAATTGTTGTGTAGACAAAACTATCAATCTTCAATTATATAATTGACTATATTATTATGAAATTTTAGAGTTATAGGGAGAAAATATGGCACAAGGTAGGAATTCAATCCTGAATCTCAGTTTTTTTTTCCCATTCCTCCCAACCCTGCTTATTAAATACATGGCCTTCAATAACTTGTAGAAATTTAACTTATTTTTGTTATGCTTAGTTAGACTTGTTTTAACATAGCTCTCTGCTGCTAATTGTCTTTCCAGAAAGCAGCCAAAAACACCATATTGTCTCAGTGAGAGTAGATTCATAGTGTCAGTCAAATGCCCCCACTCTGAGCTGGTCTTTATTTATAGTATATATCTGTTTTTCCATTGTATCAGCTCTCAGTATGTCAGCTGAGTATCAAATTGCTGAATTAATAGAAAAACTGTAGTAAAAAATACTAGCACAAAGGTGATAAACACCTCCACACAAATTACCCTCAGCACTAATCACTTAGGCTTTGTGAGAAACAGCACACTGAAATGTTCCTGAAATAATCGTACTCTGCCTTCAGCTTTTTAAAAATAGCCCCCCAAACATGCATAAACATCAGATGCTGTGAAACAGACCTCCCCTGCTAACTGTTTGTATTCTAATTAACAGATCTATGCAGTTAAGTCACTTGAATGCCTGTTAGTATTATGTGTATTGTTTATAAATGCGTGTTGTCAGATGTATTGATAAACCTTTTTCTCAGATTATCAGCACTTCTTTTTTTCATCTGCTATGACAGAAGTGGAAGTTTGCATTATTATTACTGTTAGATTTGTTACAACAGACTGAGCTGTAAGGTTCCAGGGCAAATACATCACTTAACGATGACTGGCGGTGTGCCTGCTCTACAGACACCAGAACAGGGAATCCTTGAGCAGGTTCACTGATCTTTTTCACAGCTGCAATCCTCTGAACATGCAAACCAGAGTGATGGTCTTTATCGTTCCTCTTCCCTCTTGCAGAAGTACATTTCACAAGAACTGAGCAACTCGGCATGGCTGAAGCATATGGATGGGGTCCATGCATGGTGGCTAAAGGATGAATGAAAGATGCTTGAGTCTCCCTTCCTTGGGCTTGGCATGGGCAACCAGGCAAAGCTGGCTTCCTGCGTTACACCAGCAACGGTGACTTTTCTTCTAGAGAATGTCTGAGCCAGAGGCATGGTAGCAAGAGCGATGGAGTCAGCATCATCTCAGCACTGGTGGTTTTTCACCATAGTTATGTTTACAGTGCCTTTTATCTGCCCTGCATGTTATGGGAGGTTCCTTTTGTTTAGGCCCACAGGCTACAATTGGAGTTTGCCCAAGTTTTGAGCTTTTCCTTGCAAGAAACAAGTTGAAATTCTTACATTGTCTGTCATCTCTGAGAACTTGATCTTGAAATCAACCACAAAGTACTGCAAGATATGAACTGAAAAACCTAGTCTGCACTGACAAGTAGTTTATATGACCTTTCATATTTAGAACAGATTTATGTTAACCATGACCATCTCTGTCTCCCAGAATCTCTGATTTACATAAAAACTTTTTCTTCCTTCTCTTTTAAGCCAAGTTCATACTTACTCAAGACCATTTTTTCTGAGTTTTTCAACCTTATGCTGCATGTAGTCGTGTGGTGAGATGTCTATTTATACATTTCTGTGTGTAATAGGATTCTTCAGCTTAACCTCTGTACTGTGACAAATCTGGCCCTTGTGCTTAGTCTCCTCAATGTCGCTACGTTCAAATCTGATCAGCTAATGGGTGGTTTGATGCATGCAGTGGTGCAGAAGATTTCAGTTATTGAAGTTAAGCCAAACTAGCACAAAAAGCATTATTAACGACTTCTGAGTCCTTCACATCAGTCTGTAATAGGCTGCCTGAAGTCACCTTGTTCTCCCAGAAGATGTGAGCCAAGACCTGTTCCTTTCTCGTATTCTCCAGTAGTAGAATGGGCTGAAGGTTGCAAACCTAGCCCAGGTGTGCTGTTCTCAGAACCGTACTGTGGGGGCCGTGGATGTGAGGTGCCCAAAACTCCTGTAGCATGCTCATCTCTCATTCCTTTGCTGTCAGGAGGTGGCTGTCAGTCTCTTTTGCGATGCTGACATCCACCTCCCGGGAACCAGTGTCACACTGCTCAACCTCCTCCCCTCATGCCTTGTCACTGAACAGCCATCCCGGTAAAGGCTTTCAATCACTGTCAGTCAGGCTTGGATTCAGAGGTGAAAGCCTCTGCTCTCTTGATTTATTTATATAACAGCAGCAGCAGGGATGAAATGAGGACCTGCTCTTCCATTTGCCTTTCTCACAGCTTCTTGCAGCTCAGCAGCAGTTGATGGGATATGGACTAACCGTTCTCATCCCAGCTCCTCCCTGGGGCAGTGCCTCAGGGGCTGCTCTTCCTGTGCTGCTGCTGCAGCCAGCCATAACAGCAGCGAGTCCCTGACATGCCCAACAAGTGATGTCTTCCCCCATTCAAAACTGACGTAAGGAGCTGTCAAGAAGAAGCCACTTTGCAGCATTCTGTTATATGAGTCTGCATTTTATCAGTCCAGCAAAACTACAGGGCTCAGTCTTTGAAAGGCACCGAGTAGTGTTTGTTTACCTGTTTGCCTCTGTGCGGACACACAGATGCCCATTTACTAAAGGCAAGAGACATCCCATGTAACAACTCAACTGGACAAAAGTAGCATTGTTCTCCTCTGTCACCTGAAAATCCATACTGGGAGAATAAGCTACTGTTAACCCATGTTGTTCTGTGTAGCTGCCAGAACCAGAGACCAGACACAGAGTATGTATTTCTTTACTTGAGCTCTAGGCTAATGTCTATCAAAAGATATTCTTTATTTTTAGGTAATGTAATGGATTGCATGAGCTCTCTCACATCATTCTTTTTAGCTTGCATTATTTAGAAGTGCTGAATTAGTAGGAATATCCCTACAAAACCATTTATTTTGATTAAGTTTTTAAGTTGATGTATTTCTGTCAGTAAAATGTACATTTTTTTTAACTTGTTTTCTAGAAGTGGCTACACCAGCCCACCAACACTTTAAAAGTCAGCCTGTATTTGACTGTCACATAACAGGACCTACCTCTAAGAACTGAAATGATGCAAATGCTTTGCTTACGAGCTAATCAGAACTGCAGCAGACAATGTTTAAAAATGACATTTATTATGACGTTTTGCTAAACAGCAGATGTGTTTTTGCTCAAGCATGTAAATGTCAAGGAGCAGAGCACCTAGCAACGAGTTTGCAAGATATTTTCAGCATGCAGAGAAGGTTCATGGAGCCAGTTGGCAGACATACATTCTTCAGTGCTCAATAACCATCCCAGCTCTAGCCCCAGGTAGCTAAGCTGTCTTCCCTACGTTTTGTTTAATTAGCAGTCCACCTAGGAAATATTACCGCAGCATGATAGAAGAGGTATGCTTCTACAAGATATTTTCTAGCTAGCCCAGGTCTCTGAAACCACTGTACAGACCTTCTATGGAGGGAGGGTGGTGGGTTAACAACCTTTCAATATTAAATCCTCATATCATAAGACGAATGAAAGTTTGGTGGCGGTCTGGTCCATTCTTCTCTCCACATGCAGGATCCATGTCCATCATGACAAGAGTTTCTTTCCATTGTTCCACACACACACAAAAAAATTATAAAATACAACAAAAATTTTCCTGCAATAGACATCCTGTGTTTTCTCTGAGCAATCAGTCAGAAGAATTGCTGCCCTTTTTGGTAGGGAGACTTGTGCTTCTTTTCTTAACTAGCCTGAATTTTCCTTTGTGTAGATTTAAGCCTGAACATTTTGTCCTATATTCATTGTGGGCATGGAGAGCACAGAAGGCTGCAAGAACTGCTGTTGTGGTCCAGAGCAAAGGTCTGTTTAACACAGCAATCTGACTCCAACAGCAGTCACAGCAAGGTGCCTGAGAAGGAGTAAGAAAAGGATAAGCATACGTGATGCTGTCATCATACAAAAGCATGGCCAGATCCATTTTGGCTCACAGGATTTTCCGAGACAGTTGTGGTTTCTTTATTTTGTAAATTGCAGTGGATTGTTCTTCCAAGTTCTCAGTTTGATTCTTTCTCTTATTGTGACTGATTTTTGATATTTGAATGCTTTTACATCTCATGTCCTTCTTCAGATGACTCTTCTGCAGACTCAACATAATTTCTTCTTCTCTAATAGGTCATATCTTCTAGACTTCTTATCATTTTCTAATTGACCTATGCCTTTTTTTAATGACACTGGCCATATTACAGCAGCCCAGCCTTCATCCATGCTGAATATATACCTTCTTTATGTTCCACTTGTTTCTTATTGCTCTCATTATTAACATGCTGTGTTTTCTGGGAAGCATGGTCTGTTATGGAAAGCCTAATTGGAATTTTTGGCTGTGATCTAAACAGAATCTGTGATTTGCTTTTGAAGAAGCTTCCGTTCTAATTAAACTAAATGGACACAAAGGCATTCACTCCTCAGATGACTAGGTTTGAAATCTGTAACCATGGAGAATATTTATACATCTCCCTCTGCATCTGAGACCCATTCTCACAGAGGTTATTGTCAGCGACCCTGATAAAGCTGGCAGTAGCCTTAACTTATGCTTTAAATGACCTTTCCTTTTGGACTAGGCAGAAGGTTTTCCTTGGCCACAAATTCCAGCCTGCCCCTGCAGGTTTGAAATTGATATTGTTCCTTCTTTTGTTTCAAAAAAAGAAAAAAATAATAATAAAAATTAAAAAGCTTGTTCTTTCCAACCCTGCTGTAAAGTAAGTGGAGTGCTCTCTATAAGTGGCATGTCCAGCACAGAAGTATCACTGTATGAGTACGTTGCAATGCACTTAGTGTTGTGGCTAAGACAGTAAGAAGGAGGCAATCTATGATAATCCATCTCCCCTTCACTTTTTTTTAATATATCATAGATTCATAGAATCATAGAATATCCTGAGTTGGAAGGGACCCTTAAGGATCATCAAGTCCAACTCTTGACACCGCACAGGTCTACCCAAAAGTTCAGACCATGTGACTAAGTGCACTAAATATTTCTTTGTGTTGGACCTCATGGCCGCAGCTCCCTCACGAGGGGAGCGGAGGGGCAGGCGCTGAGCTCTGCTCTCTGGGGACAGCGACAGGACCCGAGGGAACGGCATGGGGCTGGGACAGGGGAGGGTCAGGCTGGGGGTTAGGGAAAGGTTCTGCACCCAGAGGGGGGTCGGGCACTGGGACAGGCTCCCCAGGGCAGTGGGCACAGCACTGAGCCTGTCAGAGTTCAAGAAGCATTTGGACAATGCTCTCAGACATAAGGTCTGATTTTGGGGTGGTCCTGTGTGGAGCCAGGAGTTGGGCTCGATGATTCTTGTGGGTCCCTTCCAACTCAGGATACTCTAGGATTCTAGATACACTTGAGTTATCTGAGGGCTTAAGTTGCAAATCATACTTGTTCGTGGACAGTAGCCAAGAACAGATTTCAAGGGGAAATTCAAATGACTGCAGCATCATTTGAAGAAATGTCTAGCTGATCCCAAGGGAGCACAAATATGCTTTGGACTTCTTCCCCTTTCACTGAGGGAGCTCTGCAGGAGTAGCAACACAAAAGTCGGTGGCTGTCAGTGGTGCAGTGATGGGAAGGACGCAGTGACATAGACCATGCACAACAGAAAATGGGCTCAGGTCTGGATGTCATGGAGTGCTCTGTCTTTGTCCTTGAGAATATGTGAGATGTGAATGAGTCAGTAGGATTACTCTGATCTCTGAGTGTTTTTCAGGACTGGGACAGAGTGTTCAGCATCTCAAAGGGCAGGGACCTTGCTGAATATCTTTGTGACAGAGGAAGCTTTGCCTCTGAGAGGAATGCAGTGATGTGAAAGCAGGAGGATCCAGGTGTCCTTGTTCCAAGTGGATGCATAATTTAGTCATTTGTTGTCTGCTGCTTTTTCAACAGCTGGCTGGTATAATGTGATATTTTTGTTTAGAGCTGTGTACAGATTGTCCAGTCACATGTATCTGAGAGGGATTTTTAAAGAAAGATTGCATCTATGGAAGAAAAACCACACTGCTTCCTTTTCAATTCCCTTCATACCCCTGCCCAAATGAAATCAGCTGTCAGAAAGCTCTGACTTGATACCAGTTCAAAAAGGTCCCATTTAAAAAACATTGGCATTGTTCTGAATGCTGACAAAATCTTGCTCCTCAGCAAGCTGCAGCATTTTCCTTCACTGTTGCAAATCATTTAGTAGAAAGGAGGGTGATAAATTTGACAGTTTTGTGGGTCCTGGTCCTCAGTAAGTATTCTATCCTGGCTCTTACAGCCATACCAGCAGCTGAGAGTCTGTCCCAGACATTAAAAACTCTATATCACTGCTCCTTTCAATCCAAATCTTATTAGCTTTCATTTGCAGAGAGGTTGCCCTGACATGGCAAAGATCATGAGCTGTATTTTTCAGATGCTGTTACTGCACAGCAGCTGAGTTGGCCAATGTATCTTTAATTTCCTTTTGGCATCCAGCCTGAGAGAACACGCAATGAGCAATTTCCTCAAACATAGTATCAGTAGGAAATTCATCTTGTCCTGAGCCTGCTACGTGATCTAAACAGAGGACAGTATGATTCTCAGCTTTGATACTCTGAAACAGAAATGGGAGTATATAATCAGCCTCAGTGCTTGGATGGCTGTCCTTCCCCAGGGGCCATTTCAAGTGATACCACTGATTCCTTATCCTGACATTTTCTTAGAATTTCTTTATAATGTAGCTATCAGTAGGTTGTTTACAAAGTACTATATAGTCTACTAAAATTGTGCAAATAATTTATTTCATGTTAAGGACAGAGAGTTTAGAAAACAGAGCAAAAACGGGGAGGGTGGAATTTTGAGGTCTTTAGAGTCAGCTCCTCCATTATTAATTGACATCCTTAGTTTCTAGTTTCTAGTCTTGATCTTTATAAAGTCACATCTATTTTTTCTCAACATTTACTTTGACTGTCACTAATTCATTTGTTTATTTTTTAATCTGACTCTTCTTACCTTTATCTCTCTCTGTCTTCCCACTTCCTAGACTGTTCAAAGATCAGGTAGTTCAAAACCATCCCTCACTCTCAATTCTTCGCACAGTTCTTTTTTCGAGTGATGGAGAGCTGCATACATGTTAATTGGAAAGCTGCATACACATTAATTGATGCTTTGGATAGGTTTTTAAGATTTCTCAAGTTAAGATTGTTGTACAACCTCTCATTGCAGCTGTGTCATGTTTATAGTTCCAACAGCATTTTTGGCCAATACTTCTCACTGCTGTGCAGCCATTCTCTGAAGTCAAATATAGGGTTTGCATTACTCTAAGAGGCTTGCAGTAATTGCTACCACAGTTCAGCTGCTGTTCTCACTTCCTTCATTCCTTTCCCTTCAGGTTGGATCTTTGGGGCTGAGACTTGCTGTCCACGTGAATCCTCAAACCGTATGTGTGAGGGACAGGAACATGAGTTGTTATGAAAAAATAAAAATAAAAAAAATTATAAGTTGCTTTGCTGGTTTCATCTACTTCTGTTTTAATGATAAATAGGTGCTCAATACATCAGTCTCAGTCCACCACTGAATTAAAATTGAGTTTTCCTTGAGTAATTTTATAGGGGCTTGTAAAATGAAACATCATCACACAGTGTATAAATGTGTGCTTATAGCAACTGTAAATGTCTTGTCTTAATTTTTTGTCAATGTGTTTCTTTTGACCCAGAATTCAAGGTGGAGCAGGCAACTAACTTTTGTTCTCTTTCTTCCGTCATAATAGAGACTAAGGTTTTGACTTTTTGATTTACTGTTTTCCTCTTTACCTACCATCAGGCCAGTTTTACCTGAGTAGGTTGGCAGTCCTTTCCTTGTTGTGTATGTATGATTTTGGAAATGGCTCCTGCTATTTTGGGAGTTGTTAATGGTTGCGTTTCTTCCAAAGAGGGCATGAACTCAGTGAGAGAGCAGACAGGGCTTTTCTCTTCAACTAGGATATGGTGGCTACTGATGATAAATGGCAGGCAGGGTGAAAATAAACACAAAAAAATCCTACCCCTCTTTTGGGGTTAGAGCTATTTCAGTAGCTGGGGCATCTCTTCAGGACAAGGAAGACCTACCTCCCTGCAGGACCCTAATCACAAGCCATGAGGAAACAGGGAGCAATAAGGAGCTTTTTTTGCTGCTGACATTGTTTCCTTTAATTTAAGTGACTATTTTAAATACAGCGTATGTGAAACGCTCCATGCTCCCATGGTACAAATTCTCTGAGAAGTGGAGTGATTCCATTTGTTTTTCCTCTTGCAACACAGTCAGTTATGAATGGACATCAAAGTTCACTTGATAACCAAACTGGACTATCACATTGCACGTAAGTTTTTATTATCATTTTAAACACAACTACTTCTGTTCTACAGAACTTTCTTGTCAATGATAGCGGAGAGTTCTTCCATGTTTTTGTTTGTTTGTTTGTTTGTTTGTTTTGTTTTTCTCTACTAATACCATTCTAGATGAATGCATGCTAGATGAATGATGAATACCATTCTAGATGAATGCTTTATCTCTTGTTTTCTCAGAATTTCTGGGGTGTGACTTGGACCAGAACTGAAAGTACCCAAAAATGTAAAAGTGGCACAAAAATCACTCACTTGGAAGTAGGAAGCAGAGAAGATGAGTCTTGAGAGTTTTCAGTTCTTTTTCCAACAGACCAAATTTGGGGTGTTTAGTTCAGTCTTTCAGCACTTGATATTTGCACGTTTGCTTGAGCTTAGCAGTTATTTTTGAATGCTTTCACATCACACTGTGTTACAAAGATGCTGTTTAAAGAACATTTTGTGTAATGGCATTGGCAAATGATAGGATTCCATCTAAGTCCATGATCAGAATTAAATCAATGACTAATGATTAAAATTTGTTACAAAACAAACTCTAAACTACAGGCAATAATTACTCATTGTTTTGAATATGGTCCCAAACTTTAAATTCCTAGACCTTGGTGCTGGAGCATAGTGTTGGTTGAAGATCAAAGCCACCTAACATGAACTCACTGCAGGAAAGCTATCACCCTGGTACATATATCTGTGGGGCCTGGTCAGCTGGGCTTTGTTTGTATCGTGATGAGAGAGATTGAAATGTTGAGAGAGATTAGGAGGAATGACGGAAATTGTTGCCTCTTTCAGCTCATTACTGAGCCAAAGCCTACTCTAGCTGAGATTTGGTACTCTTCACTTCCCAAATGTATGCAAAGCAATTATTTGTAGCACTTGGAATAATTTGTATCCATTCACTGCCTCATCTAAGCTGCGGGCACTTCAAAACAAACAAACAAAAAATCTACCCACCTTGTTGTCTCGTCTTAAAAATTCCTGCAGATTTGAAAAGTCCTGCTAACTTGAAAGAAGGTGTTACTGGTTTATTTGAAGTGTTAATGTGAGTCAGACAAGAAGCAGAAGGCTGGAAATGCTGTGTGAAGTAGAACAGCTTTCCGTTTGTGAAGGAAGAGGAGGGTGGCTGCGAGACTAGACAGAGCAATTGGGCAGTATAACCCATTGTGACTTTGTATAGAAATAAAGATATGAAAATGGTTAGTGATACTGAAATGGGCAGCAGAACCATCTTTCTGAGCTAGAATAAAGCATGTTCAAAGCAAAGGTCATTTCAGGCACTAACTGAACATCTCAGCAGACAAGGTTACTGGATCAGTGCTTGCTAAGTCTTGGTTACCTGCCTGCTTCTTAGCTGAGCAAAGTTTTCTTAACAGAGACGGGCATAGCAGAGGGATGAATCTAGATCTTAGATGCAATTAAAGGCATCATGAAATAAATAAAGACAAGTGGAAAGAAGAATAGATAATGATGAAAACAAACGCCATAGTAAATCCTCCACTGCTGTTGGGAAAATCAGGGTGTCCCACCGAAGAAAAACCCTTAAGAGAAATGTTGAACTGACAGCTTACAGTGTTTGTGGTGTCACTGCAGGGGAATGGGACACTGAAAGTCATAAGCAAGACATATACCCAAATGATTTTCCAGCAGGTACAAGAGAAAATAAGCCTGTCATTTGGAGTAAATCTTCCTAAAGAGAAGAGATAAAGGAAATACCATAGATTTAGATATGGAGAACCCATCCTCTATGAAGCTTCAGCTGCGGTTACCATCAGAGAGGAGAAACAGTGGGACAGGGAATAGGTTGTGTTTGGGGAAGGTAAAACTAATGAAAACTTCTTGCTATCAAACAAAAATGTCAGTTCTAGGTGTCAGAGCTAGGTGGTGCTACACCTGTTAGACAATCTGGCAATACTTTGCTGGGCCTTCAGCAGCCAAAGTGTTGCTGCTTTTGTCGGACAGAGAAGAAGAAAGCATCATGCAGATAACATTCAATGGAGTTAAGAAGTAATAATCTGGATCTCAGCCATTTTTACTGTGTGTATATTTATTCATTCAGAGGGCAGACCTTTGCTGGATTTAATAGGCAAAACTTCATTTTCATAAATATTTATTATTTGTACCCTTTCCAGAATGAAAAATAAGCTGTTACTTCATCTTTTAGTTTTTGCTGCTTAATTTTCTTGCTCCTCAACTCCATCCGTTTTTAACATGTGCTGTCTGCCACTCTAATGGTTGACAATATACCAGATGTTATTTCTAATTCCTTTCTCACAAACCGCGTTTTTAAAAAGAATTTTATCCAAAGTCCACAGAAGTCAGTGGGTCCCAAATAGCTGACACTTGGTCTGTAAATATTCAAACCATTTTTTAAGACTAACGGCCTACAAACACAAAGCATCAGAATTTGATCAAAACCAGAACATCTTCTGTCCTGCTTTTTTCCTTTCTCCTCTCCACCTTAGGAGGTCATAAATAGGTGATATATAGTTAATATTTCACAGCTGAGACATGGTAGGTAGATCTGTTCGCTCAGTAGAGCGCACAAGAAAGAAATCTCTTATTATCGTAAAGGACACACATATGTTTTTCAAGGCCTTAACTTATTCATCTTCTCTGTGCAGGTCTGGTAATAGATGCTGCTGTTAGCTAACAAAAAGAGCTAAACCAGTACAGAAACCAAATATATATTAGACCTCACTAAATATTACATCTTTCTGTCTCTCTGTATCTTAATCTCTGCTACTGAGCCATTGTTCAGTGCTAATCTTGCAAGCAGAACATGTTTTAAAGCAGCCATATCTAATGGAGCCTACTGAATGCCCCAAGACCTGTGCTTTCACCCCAGCATACTAGTGACAAAATAAATAGAAATGCCTCTGAATCCTCTCATGTTAAGGCTTCCATTGTCCCAGAAGAATGCTGCTTGATGTGGAGAGGGAAAATAAGCTTCAACTGAATTCTTAAAATGAGAAGAAAAAAAAAGATTGATTTAAAATGTCCAGTTAAATCTCTTTAACTCCACAGTTTTTGACTGAAACTTTTCCTCCTTCATTGTCTTACCAAGCTCTAGGGAAATTTCATGTCGGCTTTCAATTTCTCTAGCAGTCTTCCATATAGCACAGGGATTTCACTGAGGAGACAGCTCTGCCCAGGGCAGTGCTCGTTGCAAGGATGGCATTGGTGACAGCATCTCGGTCACCAGCTGTCTCAGACTGCTATGCTCTTATGTTCTGGCCCAAGCTCATGACTCTACCTACCTCTCGGTGTCTATGCGTGACTGCAGTGTCCCAGAGCAAGTGGGTGTATGCACCAAAAGGTGGAGTGATAAGGTAATTGTAATTCATAGTTGTCATGTAGCACTTATCCCTGTGTTATAAAGCAATTTACAAAGGAGTGCAAGTTTTATTAAACCTGTTTTGCAGACGAAACAGAAAAGGCACCCAGTACTTTCAACTGCAGCCAGGAAGCCAGTGCCAAGCCCTGGGCTTGGCAAAAAATGAATAAATAAACATTATTATTAATATAATAATAATAATAATAATAATAGTAATAATAAAGCTTTGCAAGGATCTAACATCAGTAATGAACCAGGTAAAGGGAGCCTGGAGAGCCTGAATGTCAGGGAGAAGTCCTGAGGGAAAGTTTGGCAGAGGAGTAAGCAGGGTGGTGTGAATGGAAGGAAGGTAGAGGAGATACCATGGGAAGAAGAGACAGGTCCTGTATATACTGAAAAAAATGAATGTCAGCAATGGAGTCTGTGCCTTTAACCTCTTAGATGATTACTGTCGCAGCAAGGAAAGAAGCGACATCTGCTTTCTCTGCTTCAGAAACAGGCATGTTACTACCCACCAGCTGAGAGAAACCAGAAGAAAAATAAAGTGGAAGGGAAGCCTTGCCGTCTCAGGCTCCCCAAATACAATAGCAGTGTTGATGCTAAGGGAGCCTTGGCAGAGCAAGCAGTGGTCTCTTCGTTTCCAAGAAAGCCAAACTTAGCCGTGCTTTCTGACTCGTTGTGGGGTAGCGTGGTCCTGCTGGAGCTCACAGGCCTACCCTCACCTCCCCAAAGCCAGCCTGGGAGCTGAGCGGACACAAAGCCTGCCATGGGAGGTGAGCCGATGGGGGCGTTCCCTCACAGCACGAACAACTTTGGTCTGAGCCAATAAAAAATGATGGAGAGGGCAGAGGAGAAGTGGTGATTTGAACATAGCAGTGTCTCTCACGAAGTGTTAGAGTGGGTCAGTATGCATGATGGTAGCAGTTGTTTTAAGCTAAAAAATGAAGAATTTCTTTCCTTATAATCACAAATCCAAGCGTATGAATGTTTAAAGTGTATTCTAATGATGCCTGTCACTTTGCACAAGCTATGTGCTCTATTGTACACAAGCTTTATGCTGTGATAAGACTTGTACTGTCTTGGTTTGGACTGTTTAATGCAATATAATGCAATATAAAGAAAGGTTTGGGTTTCGTATTAGTTTTACCCAAGAATTTTCTGAGCAGAACTGACAAAATGTATTGAGCTTAAGCATTCATACTCTAAATGTTCCATGTAAAACATGCAGAATGCTTTTCAGGAGGCTACATGGGTGATCAGCTCCTTTCTAATAAAAACAGTCCATGAGTCTAAGTCATCAATCCAGAGAAAGCTGAAATCTGAGAGTGATGATGCTAACGGGTCATATCCACCAAATGCATGCCTTAATGCGCTTCCATCTATCATCTGCCTTATGAAAAGGTTGTAAATAAAGCAGTGCCCCTCCACCATCTCTGTCGGCATGGGTTAGCTTAATTCACCACTGCCTGCTTCATCTGCTCAGGAATGTAGCGATGCTCGCTAGGGGAGTATGTGATATTTGTTATAAGCCTTGCCTGTTGTGACTTCCATTCACCTCTTTTCCCTGCAAGTTTTTCCCCTCCCTACTGGCATACAATTTGCTTAATAGCACTGATTCTTTTCATACCACTGTAATTTCACTTCATAAATTTTATAGTTCTCCAGTGCCTTCATGAAAAAAGCCATTTGGCTTTTTAGCAAGGCCTCGTGTCGTCGTCTGGCGATTTTATTCTTGTTGACTGGGTTCTGTTTGGCAGACTTACTGTCAACAAGAGCTTGGGCTCTGTGGGGTCGTTCTCCTCCTCCCTGGAGCACAGGCAGGGGATGCTCTCCATACACTCTTCTGAATATCTATCTTATTCATTCAGTTTGCAATAATTCCAGCTAATATTTGCCTTGTATGTTCTTAGTTGTATTACTGCTTTTTATATTGTTTGCTTTCTCTGTTCTTGGTATTTGCCCACGCAGCTTTTCTGGTAGAGTTTTGCACAGCCTGTGCTTTTTCTCCTGTTCCCCTATGGCTGTTTCTTATTTGCTTGTTTGCTGAATCAGAACAAGCCTGCCCGACTGTACAAGAGAAGGAGGTCTGTGCTGTATGCACAGCTGCAGAAGAAACAGGCCATTCTTTTGTTACTGTATTTTTCCTAGCAAAAAGCTTTGGAGGGAAAAAAAAAAAAAAAAGAAGAAAACCACTTTTGGCCAGCTACAGCCTGGTCAGTGTGCACTGCTGGGGTACCTGTTCCTGCAGTTTCCAAGAGCAAAGATCCCAGTCAAGCTCTTTTTCAAGTCCATGGATCAGTCTCTGAGATGATGTCAATGGAGACAGCATCTCTCTCTCTCCCTGACTTAAGGATCTGGATTCAGGTCTTTTTGTCAATGTTTTGCATTAAAGCAGTATTATAAAATACATTACACCCACCGTCTCTCATGTTGGACACTGGATTTGTACCCAGCCTAACTCAAAGGCAGTTTGCATGAGTTTTTCTTTCTTTGTGACTTGATAATGTCTTCAGAAATGCAGCACAAGAAATGCAACACACAAGGAAAGACGGTTCCTACAACTGTAGTTCCTTCGTTGCCATTAAGATAGCTGGCAAAAGCAAATCTGAAAGGACTGCTGAGACATGTTTGTAGCTGCAATGGGAGCTAAATGGAAAGAAGCTCACTCCTTTCCTGGTGAAAGTTTTGGGTTTGCTTCTGTAGTGCAAACCTTTCAGCAGCTCTGCACCGCATATGAATTTGATACAGATATTTTTTTTCTTTACATACTTCACCTGTCTTCATGTTTAATTTTGCTTTTCATTAGATCAGGAAAGGCTTCTAGGAAGGATGAGATAACTTACATGACCATGATCTTCTTTGTGTCATGATACCACTGTAAAATGTCTAGATACTTTCAGTGCAGATGTCAGAAAAGTTAGTACAATTTTATTGAATTGCAGATCACCTCCTCTGCTCAAACTTTGGAAAGCGGGCAAACAAAACAAATTATTTTAGAGTTTTTAGTCTTTCTGTGTTAGAGGCATTGTGTTTGCTTTTTTGGATCAGTCCAAAAGTTCATCTAGCCTTGTAAATAGTCTCAACCAGTAGCTACACTGGGAAAAACTCCAGAAAGGACTATATAAAACAGGATGTGCCTAAAATATCTTTCCGTACATATTTCTTTCTATCCTTTGGCAATGTGGTGAGTACTGTTTTCCAGACTGGGAGACTGGCTGGGCCATCCTGATTAATATCCACCAATGATGAATGAGTCTAATTTCTTCAACCTATTTATAATTTGGCTTCTGCAACCTTCTGTTGTGGAGAGCTCTGGAATTAAACTACATATTGCGCAGGGGAGAAAAAGATTGTGTTTGTTCGTCAGTCTGCAAGTGATTTTGAGTCCAAGCACCAGAAATGTGAGCCTTTCAAGATCTATTTCACTCTCCAGCTGAATCTGTTGCTTTCCTGATGCTAAAGTTTCTCTTAAGATTATAAAGGGCTCTGAATGGTTGTCTGTCAGTAGTACCAGAAAGAGGTGAAATCTAAACCTAGGGACTGTATCCATGCTTTAAATATTGCATTTGTTTGGTGCAGCTTAGCTTTGGCATTGAAAATATGCCTGAGAGTGAAAAGGAGAGTAGTCCGTTATGGTGGCAGAGGGAGCCTCAGCTCTGCCACAGAGCTCTCGAGGGAAATCTTTGGAAGGTTGGTTGTGTATCTGAGAATACCTGGACCAAATGGTGAAAAGCAATTAAAGATTTCTAATGAGACACACCATCCATTATGCAAGCAGCACTCTTTAATTTAACATTAACTTTTCCTCTGCTGGTTTTGCTTGCCTTCCTCAGAAATATCTGCTTTGTGTGTTTTTGTTTGTGTTTTTGTTGTTGTTGTGTTTTGTTTGTTTCTTTGCTTTAAGAAAAGAAACAAAAAAAAAAAAAAACAGGTCTCCTTCAGGTGCCGTCTGATAGTGCAGATTCTGTTTACCTCTAGGGAACGGTGGCTGCTGGTGAAAAAACAAGAGCACATCTCAGAAAAAAAAAATTGCATGCAGTGGGTCAGTGATGTATTCTTTGTACACAGCCATTTGATTACAGTCGCTTCTGTAATAGAGTGTAATAAGACAGAGAACCCAATTAACAGTCCACCAGGAGCAGTGCTGATGGTCTTTGTGCACTGCTGGGGCGAACTAACATCAGGATTTAGTTAGAATGGAGGCTACTGCATTTACTGAATATTTTCCCTTGGTAGTGAAAGATGCTGGTTTTATTCCTTTAAGGGGAGGAAGCAACATGAAAACCAAAAGAAAGCATGACTGAAGGTTGCTAACAGCAGCAGAGGATGGCTAGGCTCTACTCAATTTAATTTGACTTGACAATCTACTTTATAACTACAGATCTTTTTTACCTAACCCCCAAATGACTCTCAAAGATGATTATAGGAATAGATCAAATATGCTACTAATTAAAAAAT
This sequence comes from Anser cygnoides, assembly GCF_040182565.1. NCBI lineage: Eukaryota > Metazoa > Chordata > Aves > Anseriformes > Anatidae > Anser > Anser cygnoides. Next base: position 2,683,004 of record NC_089875.1, on the reverse strand, counting down.
AAAAAAAATCACCATAACTCGGGATGGCTTGGTTCTGCTATTTCTAGATGCCCTTAAAGTCAGAAACCTCTTGCAAGGAACAATATGTTCTTTTCTGTAAAGATTTGTTTTCACACTTAGCTGACTTGAGGCCTTGATGCAGTTAGTCTGCAGAGATGCAAATATTTCCAATGTTTGAAAGATATCAAGAATAATACAGATAAATAATCAAGAATGCATTTGCTAAACAAGAATTGATGCAGAGCATCCCCGTCCTAAAATGTCTTGTTTTGTTTCAAGAGAGGTAGGCAGGTTTCCGTATGGCTGAAGCACTTTCCAGCAAGGAGTAGAGCTTGTGTCCAGGAGCAATTGCATTGGTGATTATTTGGAAAGCCCTGCAACTCTGCGTTAAGAAGCAGGACAGAGTTGTGCTCCTGAAAAAGATTCAGCAGCAAGGCGTGCAAGGTTTGAGCTGTCGCTGCTGTTATGTAGCAGGGATGTGCTCCTTCATGTTTGCCATAACTAAGGGGTGTAACAACAGTCAGTCCAAGGACTCAGGCTGACTTTGGTAGCATCTCTTTCCCTCTTCCAGCTCAGGATCCTGAGACTGCCAGGTCTGCTGCCCCTTTCCGAGTGTAAGGCATGTGCTGTTTTTTCTGGACACCCTGCAGGTGTAACTGCCCCTTGCGTCTCGGTGCCACCCGCAGCCACTGTTGGAGCTCTCTGGAGCACTTAATCTCCTGCTAGTACTGCTGAGATGGGCTCCTTCCAGTTAGCTTGGGCACAAAACTGCTAATTTCATCATCTTGAGCAGGATCTCAGTGTTCATCGGGAAGGTACACCTATGGCTGAGGTGGCATTTCCCAAACTACCTCCTGTTTCACCCTTTGTGGGCTGTAGGGATTTGCACCCTCACAAAGAAAGAAGCCAAAAATGTTTTATTTAGCTGTACACAGACAATGGCTGGTAGAGAAGAAGAATTATTGCCCCATTTCACCTTGGGAATGCAGGCAAGTCTGATGTTTCACCCACGCAGAACTGCACAGAAGCCCTGCTGTAGAATCAGGAATGAAACCTTGAATAAATCAGAAATTTATCCTTCCCCTGTATCACCAGGCTTCCTGATTTTGCAGTGGATGTGCCATTGTGTTCTCAGACAAAGCCAGAGCCTTCTCTGACAAAGCCAAACCCAGCCTTTTCTTAGAAAATGCAGGTAAGTTCATGCAGTTCTAAGTTCAAAATGTAAATATTAAAATGCCAAAATAAGGTTGCTTCTGCAATTTTGGCAGTTTGACAAAGTTGTAAGCAACAGAAAACAACAGCTTACAATGGGAAACACTGGTGGATTCTAGTTGCAGTAATTACCAACTGCAATTGTATGTGGTCCCTCCCTTGCAAGAATAACAATAACGGGATTAAACAACTAATTTACAATAGTCTCTTTTTATGGTAATAGAAAATCCTTCTGGCTTCATGAATTATATTTGGCCCATGGAGTTCACATAAGGACTAAACCACCAGGAATGAAGATCTCATCTGTTTCTCATTTTCATGACTTCTGTTACCTGCAGCAATGTTTGATATAACTGCTTTCCAACCCTCACCAGAGAGACTCTTTCTCTTTGCCATGCCCTGGAGTTTTCAGCATTGCTCAACTGGAGCTTTATTTAGATAGAACTGCTTTTTCTTTTTCTTTTTTTTTTTTTTTTTGGCAGTCAGTTTTCCCTTGTTAAATCCTGAGCGCTCTGGCACTCAGTCATTTCAGAGTAATTTATTCATGTTTACCTTGGTTTTCCTCCACAGAAAATTAAAAGATGCTCTCACTAACGTGTCCATTACCCTCTGGAATTGCGTCCAGTAAACCTCTGCTCCCACTGGGACCTCCTGTACAGCCACATCTGAGAGGTAGCTGCTCCCTGCAGTTGCATTGTTCTCCTGCAAAGCTGTTCTGTTCCTATTCTATGCTTCTGCAGGTAGGGCTCTCACCTGGGCTGCAGAAATGTTGCTTGTGTCGTCTGTTTTGCTCAGTATCTTTGAAGGCACAGTGTTTAGCAGAGATTTCTCATCCTCTCTAGCAGGATGCAAGCTTCTGCTAGTTTCACACAAAGGAGCTCATCTCGTTTTAGACCGTCACATTCATCCGGTCGGGATGTTACAGGACTTTGGTAGAGCTTAAACCCGTGTTGGGTCTGGCCCTTTGCACCTGAGCCCCGAAGAGCGAGCTGCAGGTGTCCTTCCTGCAAGGGATTCTGCAGCTTCGCAAGTTCCCTCCAAAGCCTGTAACTTCGTGCAGATATCCAAAGGGGTTGCCTTGGAAACGAACCCGCAGAGCCTTCGTTTCATTTCAGGGGAGCAGAAGGTCGAATGCCCAGTCAGCAGAGCTGTGTCTCGGGTACTAACGGGGTGGGGGGTGCGGGGGGGGGAGCCAATAAGGCCAGAGGTACTTTTGTTTTTAAATGTCAAGAAAATTGAAAAGCATGTGAGAAGTAAATGATAAATTTCTGTGTTGAAGATAATGGCTGAAGCAAGTGCTTTGCTTTCATGAGGAAAGAGAAGTCAGCTTGCCAGGAAGGTACGATGTCTGTACCTGCTTAATCATGCTGTTATCACAGGTGACATTATTATCAGCATGGCTATAGGGCCAAGCCCTTTTGTCCCTGACAGTAAATGCAAGAGAGACATCCTCAGCCCCGTGCAGCTCTGGGGAATTAAATTAAGACCAAGGATCAGTCACAAAAAATTGGACCAGATCTTTGGCTTCTCTAAACACTGTTGCTCCACAAAATGTGCTAAATCTACCCCACGGTTCAGCATGGAAAGATGAAAACCCATTTCCATTAATTGTTTTCCTGCCTTTTAGTGATTTATTTTGTGTATCTGACAGCAAGTGAGATTTTAAAATTCTTCTCCAATTAAACACAGCTGCTTAGAAGCTGAGCGTACTGTTACTGCTCAGAGCAATACAGAGACCATGTCAAGAACAGCCCTGATGGCTGACTGATGTGTGGTGGTCAGCTCTGTGCGGATGCTGTGATGAAGTGGCCATCTCTTCCTTGTTACAGCTTGGACTCCTGCTTGTAACTGCATCTGTACGTAGAGAAGCAGCGATCAGACGTGGCGGTAGCAAGCACAAGTGGACATGGTGATTGTGTGAGGTTGGTCTGTAGGGGTTGAGAGCACTCAGCCACACAGCAGCAGTGTGCTGAGCAGTGAAAAGCTACACTCTCTGCCATCCTTTTTTAGGTGTTTTGCTGAAGTCCTGCTCTAGACTGTACTGTTCTTCAGAGGAGAATTAGTGAGGAGTGATTGGGAGGTCATTACTAAGCTGTAGTATTTGAACTGGCAAACGTTACAGGAGAAAAGTTTTGAGAAGAGTGGTCTGAATGTCACTTCTGGAGCTGCTGATCACACCTACCTGACCAGCTGCACTGGCTGAGCTAGAGCATTGGTATAACACTTCAGTTGCTGTTCTCCAACAGCCAGATAGCTTATGAGTACCTCCTTGCCTGGATTGGACAAATCGGGAGAAATAGGAAGAAAGGAAAGGACAGACTGACTTGGAAGCATCTGTGCATCATCATACACATCTTCTGTACGGCCACCAACTTGGTATCAACAGCTCTCAGCCCTTCAGCTCTAGTTCCCTGTTCTGCTAAACACGCAAAAGTGAGTGTGGCTATGAGGTACCCTGCTGCTGTTCATCTGACACCATTTCTGACACAGCATCATTTCCATCCCCATAATTTTCTGACTCTGTATGCACTGCCAAGTGTTAAAAGGTTTTGAAGGAAGTGAGCAAATTGGAACCACTTTATGAGAAGCAAGTTCAGTTGTGGATAAGAGCCTGTGTTTAATAAAGTCCTCAACAAACAGGATGTTGTTCACCACTTACCGGCTCTGTCACATCTTGGGGTTGTGGAGTTTGTTGTATCTAGGCTGAGCATTTGTATTCAGAAATGTTTTGCTATGAAGCTGACATTTGTTGAGGTCATGTTATCCCTGAGGGCAAAAGGGTGAGATGAGATATGGTTTTGATGAGACAACCAACAGGCAGAGAATATCTGTCAGAGCTAACTCTTCTACAGGTGACTGCATGTTCATTCTCCTGACACCGAGTCTTGACTTGGCTGTGACATTCAAAATAGAGAACCAGAAAATCCTGAGACAGAATGGCAGGCATAGCCACTTTAGATACAGTACAAAGTGGATTGAAAGAAGTCAATAAGTTATTGTGTTACCCTCATCTTAAAACTAACTAAAAAAAAAACGATCAAGTATGCTGCTCACTCGAAGCCCTGATTTACTGCCCTACCAGCAGGACAATCCCATTGGTCAGGGGGTATGTATTTTGCTCTACAGCCATTCTGTGATCACCATCAGGAGCCTTGCATACAAAAACCTTCCTGGCTTGAACTACGTGTGGCTTTGGGGAATTTACTCCATTTGAATAGACATGGGACTTTCGGTAGCAGTATGAAAACTGGCATCCCAGGTCCCAGAGTCCCTACCACAAAAAGAAACCTCAGAATAGCTGCTTACTAGGTTCACTTAACTGGGAAACGAAAACCTGTTTGTGCAGAGCAGTGTTTCAGATCACCAAGGTTTGCAAAACCACCACACAGCCTCATAATCAAGTTAAGGTTAAGTGGGAGACATGTAAGAAACATCTTCCTGGAGGTGATAATTATTTATAATCCCTTAGGACTGTTTTGACAACAGCAGCTATTAGGCAGCTATTGTACAGATCAAGGGTCACTTTCTGCCACTTCGACACCTTGAACTACAGTCAGTGCTGCTGCATTTGGGGCATGAGAGGTTTCTGCAAGGCCAGCTTGATGCCTTATTATTTCTTGAAGGTTCTGCTTTGGAGGTTTTGGATAAATGTACTGAACCCTGATTACCATTTTCTTTCATTTGTAAAAACAAGGAATGTGAGAGTACAAACAGCCTGCCTGGTACTCACAAAGCAGTCTCAGCAATATTTTAATTCATAGTCACAAGGCTGTCCCCCCACAATTTTTAATGAGACAAGCTTATATAGCACAAAATTATACTTGGAAAGCATTTAATTCAGCTTGATTGGAGTATCATGAAGATCTTAAGCTTATATACTCAGACAGAGCTAGAAGCAAGAATTACCCAGTAGCATTATCTTTTAATGGCTGTTTCTATTTTTGTCCTGAATTCATTTGCTTAGAATAATAGCTAAAATCTCGTGCAGTATATGGAGAAAGAATCACTGATGGTTCAGTTAGCAGACAAAGGGATAAATAGGTTTAATTTCATGGAAGCTTTGTTAGATGAATTTTGTTTAATGCCAAATCAACATTTTGTTTGTTTTTAGCTAGAAATAATTAAGCAGGATTTATAGCTAACAAGTTACCAACTGGCTAAAATGAACCATTGGCAGAATAGATGAATTCACAACGAACAAAGAACCAAGGTCACTGTTAAGTCCCTTGATTATCTCAAGATATCTCAAGATAATCACTTGTTCATCTTCTGAGGTATTCTTTTGCTTTTCAGAGCTTAATATTTTAAGAGGAGACAGAAAATTAGGCTGAATATTCATGGCAGTAAGGGCAAGGAACTGAAACCTTCTCTTTTTCTACAGGATGCATTAAAAAGAGTGTTTTTGTGTTGCTTATGAAATATGTATACACTTGGGAACATTGCATTTTTATTGGGTTTTAGTATATTTACGCTTGTCTGTTTTCTTTTTCTTTTCTTTTCTTTCTTTTTTTTTTTTCTCTGCAGATAGTCTACACCTAATATATGAAGTTTGGGAAGACTTTTAAAAGACTTTGGGCTAAATACCAGATCTGGAAACTATGAGGTAAGATCAGTCTTCTAGTGCTTATGGGTGTATTTACATTACCTCATAAAAATAGGTGCTGATTTCAGGTGCTGTCTGTATGTGCAGCTATAATAAGATTTCAGTTTGGATTTTCATTGGTCAGTTATATTATTTGATGTTCAAGATGAGCTCCAAAGATTAATTTCTTTCCATCTCCCGCATCTCACACTGAGATCCATTTTTTATTGTTTTTCCAGCTCAATCTTCAGGTTATTTGATAATGCAGCTGCTGGTATTCGCTCCATGAAACCAATTGTCTTATGAAGTTAAGTGCCATGAGGCCCTGTGCTGGCTGTTTTTATAATGACAGTTTTCCTGGGAAAATAGCAGCACACTTAGACTCAGATTCATAAATGCATGCTATTCAGAGCTTTATACTACACAGTCATTTGCAAAGAAAAAAAAAAACAAAACAAAACCAGCCCAGGCAAAGCTCTCCACAAGCAGTAGGTAGAGCTCATTCATGTAATGATATCACTTTGAAATGGATGCTACTGAAAAATGAATGGTGTGTAAGTAGCTGCCATTTCCAAATGTCACAGAATTCTTTGCCCTTAGAGGGGGAGCGTGATGCCTAGATCAGGTTAGCTTTAAATTTAATATGGCTTGCTCTCCAGGCTTACAGCTGAGAGAGAGGGAATGGATATTGATTCTGTAAGTCCCTTTTTCTATTGATCTTGCAAAATTGTTAGTGATCTGGGTAAATTGTTTAATATACACTTGGAAAAGTTTCAGTCTGCATCTCTTAGTAGGTCCCGTTTTTCTTAATAGATTAATGAATAGCTACTAAACAAATTGCAATAGTGTGGACATTGAATTTCATCTAAAATGTATTGGCTTACCTTTCTGTGTCATGTCAAGAAATGAGCCAGATTTAAATGAGGAGTTACACTTTGTGGAAAGGTGTAGAAGGAGAGGGATCAAAAAGCATATATGGCATGCCAAACGTGGGGAAGGGGGTTGACATGGAGGGGACTGAGAATAAAAAGGTGGGATCAAAGGAGGAGATGGAAATCAAATCAACCCTCTAAATTACCCTTCTGAGGTAATCTTTACACAGGTCCCCAAGTCCATTGAAAATTAATTCCTTCTCTCATTAAAACATAAAATATAAGTCCCTTTATCATGTTGAACACCAAAACTATTTATAAATCAGCCAGAGCTGGGCAGAGCTGATTCTTCTCACCATTTTCTGCAGTGCATCACCACAATGTGTCCCATGGCTTTTTTGCCTACAAAGCGCAGTTGTTTTGATGGTGAGTGTAACACAGATATGCTCCACAAATAACATATTAAATAAAGACGTGCCATTTTCCCCTGCATTAGCATTCTCAACTAATAAGAAGTATCAGTACTTTATATTTTTAGATCGATATAAAGACACAGTACATACAGATACATCTATATAGAAGCAACTTTCCTGGCTTCTACATAACAGTGTACAGGTGCAAATTTTTAGAGTCCCCTTCCTTAATGATTTACCCCATTCCAAGAGGTTTCCTAAGGATATTAAAGGCAAACGGAGCAAAGTGTTCATCTTAGGTTATCAGTACCAGGAATCAATGTTATGTGATGTATGGTCTTGCACAGTGTACTGTTTCCTGGATAAAGGTTTTTATTAAGTAAAGGGCTTTTCTGAGCTCTGTTTCTCCTTGGGGAACTTTAGGAAAGAGGATTTAGAAACAGGTTTATAAATCTGTTTTGTGCTCACCCGAGGGACTGCAGATTGCTACCTTGGCTGCACTGGGCTTGCCTCAACAGACAGCACGAAGAGGTAGTCGTCAGCTCCTCTTCATTCCTTCACTTTGTTGAGTCATTTCTGCCTGTATTGAAGAAGAAATGAAAAATCCTAGTTGGCAGTTGGTGTTGAATTCTAAGTTGTTCTTGCCTTTTTGGGGAAAGAGCTTCTGCTTAGAGATATATCCAGCACTTCTACAGAAATTTCTCATAGTATTGTTTGAAGACACCCCTTTTGTTTGGAATAGACCAAATCCGTTGTTTGGACTGAAGAGGAACAGAATCTTTAGTCTATACTGAATGTGCTTTAGTGGGTTATTTTAGAGGTGAGTGAGTCTTCTGCTTTAAATAAAAGGGTCCGAACTGTAGGTTGGACTTTGACCCCTTCCTGCCCCTGTTTCACCTCAGTCAGGTCTGCTTTGGCCAACAGACCATGAGACTACCTGTGGAAAGGCTATTATCCTGAAACGTGGTGGGAATGAGATCTCTGACCCAACATGTGAAGTGACCTCCCAGGCCAGTGTCATTTGCATAACATAATGCTTATTTATGGCACGCTGCATTTCGTAGTCTTGCTCAGGATCAGAGTGCCAAATTGTAAATATGCAAAGCTTCTCAATCTTAATCAGTAGGGCAGACAAAGTTATAGGAAAGGAAACAGAGAGGTAAAATGTCTTTTTCTGTGCATGGACAGAGTAAAAACCCATTGTCCTGAATGCCAGCTCCATGTTCTTCCCCAAGACCTGCTCCGCTGGAATCAGCTCTCTTGAGATATCCTAGACATCATACATTTCAGGGCTTGACCATTTTTCTTCCCATTTCCTCTCTCCTTTCTTGGGCTGGGCAAGGCACATAGACTATAGATTGATTACTTCACCTTCTACAGTGGGAAATTGTGCAAGATTCCCAAGTGCTAACAGTTTCTGCAGCTCCCTAGGTACTTGTTCCTGCTGAACACCAATGTCACTGACCCTGGGGCTTTTCTTTAATTCTCTTTAATCTTATAGAGCAATGTGGGACAGCATTCAGCTTTTTGTTTTCTTTTAATTTTGCTAGCCTGAACTGTAATTCAAGCAGCATAACAAATTTGTATTTCATTGATGGCTTCTCTGGTCTGGGGACACATTAACTAAAAGCTGCCATGCATGTGAACAGGAAAACAAGTGTGTTTTCAGTGAATGGCAGGTTGCTTGCAGAGTTGATGTTGGAGGCAGGTAATCGAAAGGTAAACACTGAAGAGCAGTCATCCCACTGCTGGGATGAATGTGTAGGGAAGCTCAAGTAGTCTCAACCTAAACTAAGAATGTTTCAGACTAGACTGGAAAAATACAGTCGAATGCAGCATGAAGCATGTGAAATGGTACTGGTCAGCACATTCCCCAGGGCAGAACAAATTCTTTGCTCTTCCAATTTTGTGAGGATCTTTTCTTTTTTGGGGGGGATTTCTGGCCACCTGTAACCAAAACTCATCCCACCCCACCCCCCGGTAGACTCTGCACTTTAGTGGTAGGGCTAACTCTAAGTCAATGCTACTCTCAGAGAACTAAGAACATAGTGCAGGTGATTACAGGTGCCAGGCAGCTGCTGTGTCAGTGGAATATGCAAAAGCAAGGACAATTTCTAACATACTGCAAATCACCAAGTTAACCATTTGGCGCTTCAAAAACTGTTGCCTTCAGTCTCTTTATACTGCCTGACAAGAAGAGCAGCAAATCAGGAGTGCAAGCACGTTCACCTTCTCCACCATTAGTGGCTGATGAATAAGGTGTCATGTGAGGTTGTTTACTTGGAAAGCAAAATGGAAGAGAGCAACCCTAGGAAAGGAGACAGTCCTTCAGGAGGAAGACAGATGCTGAAGGAGCACAAAGCTGCAGTTAAGTCGTTGTAAAATATTATTTGAGTTAGATGTCTGCGATAGACAGATTTAGATTTACGTCATAGTATATACAAACATACCAGTTACTGGTAATTGGATAAGCACCTGTGAGCAAAAAAAAAAAATCAATGAACAATTGTTTTCTTGTTTATATTGATCTCTCCTCCATCACAATGCTGAGTGTATTTCTACCACAAGCAAACTTTCTGTAGCTGTTATTTTCTTGGACTGAGGCACAGTGAATCCCATAAACTATTTTGGCAGTAGGAAGAGATCAAGGAAATATTAAATATGCTGCAGGGAAAGGCTTGTTTATGCAGGAATTTTCTTCTCCTAAAGCTGGATTGAAACTTCTTTTATGTAAGAATTAGAGCTGACCCATCTCATCAAGCAGAGAATGAAACCTTGTGCTCTCTGTAGATTAAACCTACAGAGGGTTGTGTGGTGTGGATGATTTCCCATATTATACTATTCTTAAAGTCCACTCCAGTAAATTCAGTGGGGTCTAACTAAAAGTACAGCCCTACGAAAATAAACTTTTTTTTTTCCTTTCCAGAAACATTTTGTTTTCCTTGGACACAACAGTAATCTTCATTTTCTAGTTTGATTATGTTATATTTAATGTTAAAACGTTTTTTGGGTTCTCCCTAAGCTGGTTGTATATCCCTGCTTTAACAATAGACGTTTATACAAAACCTAAAATCATTTTCTGACTGGTTGGTTGGATCACTGGAATTATTTTAGACTTATTGTGTACACAGAAAAGTAAGTCTCACATTTGCTGCATGCTGTTTTTAAGGCATGAGCAGTGAGCGTATCTGAAAGCATGTACTATTGCCAGGATAATTTCAGAGAGCTGTGACTGACAGTTGGAAGTTGCTGAGCTGATTACCTGGAGCATTAATGTATTGCCATCCCCTAGCCCAGCCTTGGCACTAAACCAGAATGGTATTACTATTTCGTAAGATAAATCTCTGATAGCAAAACATTTTGAATACAGATTGAGTAGCAGAGAAATGAGAGACAAGGGCTGGTCGGATCCTCATATCATAAATTGGCCATCATAAATTGGCCCCATTGGGCCATGGAGGTGTCCTGCATTTTGACAGCGCTGTTCTGAGAGCTTCCTTCAAACAGGTGTAGGTGAGGAGAGCAGTTTTCTCAAAATGTAGGCTGCAGAGAAAAAAATGCAGGAAGGTCTCCCTACTTATAATTGGGCAAGAGCCCTGGGAAGTGAGTCTGGCTGCTGCTGCTCGCAGGTGCGAAGCTGCGGGTTGGGGCGGCAAGTAGCTGTGGCTGCAGCCCGCTCCTCCAGCTGCCAGCCAGGCATCCCACTGCGGCTCTGGGTCTCTGTCCCTGCCCTCCTTTTCTCTTGCTCCTCAAATCCTGTGATAGAAGAAGCCTTAGACATTTTTAGCTGGTGATGAGAAGAAATCTTGAACCAGAGCTGGCTGCTGACATAAGCACAGGCGCAGCTTTGGGGGGCTGTTAATACACTCTACGGAGATGCAACAGCAGTTGAGACGGTGTGTCTGTAAAGCCCTGGTGATCACCAAGCAGCATGGACAGCTCTCTCGCTTTTCCAGCTTCATGGCTTTCTTTTTACAGCAGATACATTTCTGGTCATCTTTAATCACTAACACAAACTCAAAAGGCAGTACAAATGGTAGGGAGATGCTTCAATGCATTAAAAAGCAATTGTAAAATGTTGATTAGTTGTAGACACAGTAGAGAAGATGTCCATTTTTTCTTTACCATTCCAGAGATTACTTGCACCTCATAGGGACCAGCATTGTGCTTTTTTAAGCTCATCCAGGCAGAGAGTGAAAAAAAGCTGTGCAGTGCTTGTTGCCTGAACCTAACCCTAACAGAAACAGCTCTGTTTTATCAGGGCAGCATAGCCAACAAAGGGCCATGCAGAACTAAATCCTATCAAGAAAGATATAGTTCTTGTAAATATAGATCCATTTCATACAGAGGCAGGAACCTCTGGTGCTTTCTAACATTTAGAATAAAATAATTTGAATTCCAGAGTGCAGGCTGAATGGGAAAGCAATTTTCAAGCAGACTTCAGTGGTGAAAGAGGCACCCATTTTACTGCTTTTAATTTAGAGGTTTGGGCACTGTAAGAGAAGCAGAAAATGTAATATTTTCTCCCTGCAACTTTTGTCCTTCGTAATTGAAATACACCTGGCTGTAGCATTTGTTTCCATAACTGCCAGAGAGGCAAAGCTGGAGTTTTCAGAATGGTTTAGAGGAACAAGGCCTGTTGGAAGTCACTTGGGATTGCACTGAGAGTAAGGTAGGTGCCCAGCTCTTACTGAGAACCAAAAGGACTGAGGCACTTACCTCTATTCATGCTAAAGAAATTCTTAATGATATATTCAACCTTCAAGTCTCATTCACGCAGAGCTGGGTGGGTTTTTTCTTTATGCAGAGCGTTTTTAAACTTACATCTGCAAATGGAAGACTGCTGGGTTGGGAGAGGGGAAGCATATTACTTGAGTCTGCCTCCAGTAAGCGACTCAGGTAATTAAAAGTTAGCCTGTCAGCCTTCTGATTTGCTCAGGTGCCCTGAAGAGGGCACAGGGAGTTTGGTGTTTGAGAAGGAACTTGAATTCTAATGCAAACCATATAATAAGATTTAAAAAGAGGTGACATGAGATGTGAATCTGTTGCAGATTAAAAATAAAAGATAAAGCTCTCTAATGGCACCCTTTTCTGGTCGCTATTTTTATTCTGTCTTGCTGAATGCCCATTCCTGCTGCCTCACTTAGTTGTGTGCATTTTGCTTTTCCTGACAAACCTGCCGATTTAGGGTGAAAACAGTTTGCAGCTGATTAAGGATGGTGTGCCTGGCAATTTCTTGCTAATCTCTCTTATTGTGCCCTTCATAAAAATGACAGGCATGGTATAAATCCTAGTTTAAATCAATACCTGCAAGTGCTAATCTCTGAAGAGGAAAATGTCAGATACCTCCTGCTGTGTGCAAGGACTCAAATTTTATGGCATCAGACATTAAAGGCTACCTAAATTGTTCACCTTTTTCCCCTTGCCCAATGCTTTGTGCTTTCTTTTCTGCTATTTGTTATGTCGTTAATGATCCCCATAAACAGTGCCTTATTGGTAGGGTTAACAGCCTGGGTCAGCCTTCTTATTTATCCGTGGGACCTCTTCGGAGAAATGTTTCTGAAAGCTCTCGGCGTTAGTTGCTCATTTAAGTGGAACATAGCACTTGGGGTGGATCTTGGAGCCAAAATCGTTGGTAAATTTAGTCTCTATTTCAGAACCCTAGAACTTGAATGCTGCTGGTCAGCATCCTACCCGTCGGCTTTGGATGCTTTTGTTGCTGATTAACATTAGGACGCATAGTGGTTTTATAAGCCTGCTCTGCGCTCAAAAGTGTCAGGGGGAAAAAGCAAGTAAGTAAACGGTAAGATTGAAAGATCACTTCGCAGTGGGAACACAGTGTGATTCAAGGTAAAAATGATTTACCTGCCCACTTTGCATCTGTTCCATCTCTGCAGATGTATGTGCTCTGTTTTTCAAATTGAGATGATCGGTCAGACCACATTAGCTCATAAAATTATTTCAGAAAGTAGATAGGCAATTTCTGCCTTCACTGACATCCTTGGTCGCCTTGAAAGACAAACTGCTCATGTACCCTACTGCATTTGGGACCCTGATTCTAGGAAGTACTTGAAATCATAGCTTTTTTGGGGGTGGGGAGGTATTAACAAGCCGATAAGGACTGAAACTCTCTGTGTAACTATTTTTATGGCTCTTAGCAATTTTTTTTTTTTCTTTTTTTTTTTATGTGCATGCCTGAATTTTACTTTTCATTGCATTAGTTCTGTCGCTAAAATACTACACCAATCTAGAAAAATCTTTAGTTTCATCTCATTACACCCCTAGATAAAAAATGTCATTGATGCTATATCAGCCCAAGGGAGAGCCAAGGAATACTGTGCCACTAGTGTCTTCAGATATGTCTAAGTGCTCTGTTTTTTTTAAGTTCAGACAGCTGCTTCTGGCACACACAAGCTCTTCAAATACAAGCAGCAGAGAGCATGTCCGGCAGAAGTAGTTAGAGTTGGGGGATTCCTGTAATCTTGAGAAACAAATTAACAAAGTATTAGCAGATCAGAGTCCACAGCCCCGCTGGATGAACGGTTTCCTAGGAACAGACCTCTGAGTTTTTGTTGTGTCCCCTCAGCCATGGAACAGCACGAGAGAGGGCGGCCTGCCAGAAGAGGGGCACGGTGTTTCCAGATGGTTGCTCACAGGTACCCCAGGAAGGACAGGGTCTGTAGCAATGATTCTTAGGGGATTTGTTGCGAGACAGGGAGGGCTTCTGCTAAAGGAGAAACTCTGTTCTGTTTCTCAACAGAAGCTGCTTTCAGCTGCTATCTTTGAGGAAGTGCCCTTGGATTGTGCATACTCACACTAATTTCCTACTGTAAAAGTCCTGTCACAGAAAGAATATATCTAACAACCATCATTTTTTCACAGCTCTGCAGCTGGGAGGACTGCCACTTTTCTGCCATTTCACAAAAAAAGAAGCTATAGTTTCTGTTTTATGGCAACTTTTGGGAGCCAGGAGCAAATAGGTGTTGGAGAAATAACATGGGCTTACGAGAAGTAAATTTGCACCCTTTTGCCCAAGACAGCAAGTGCCAAATTCTGTTCACATAAACAGCCCTACTAGGGAACACCAGGCTTGTGTGAAAGCATATTTTGGACCACAGGCTGTTTTATAGATGTTTGCTACCAAATGAAAACAGTGCAGAAGTGCAATCCATTCTGCCTCTACTGCAGCAGTGAAATTTCTGCTGACCTCAGCAGGAGTTGTGTTGTGTGGTGAGGCTGATGCAGCATCTTCTCTCTTCCTGCAATGAGGCAATTTAGTTCATTTTAATGAGTGGAAGCATCTCCCACCTTAACATTTACATATCGCAACGAAGATTAGATGTAATTCAAGTCACCTCTCAGGAATTTGTGTGCTGGATCTAGTAGGCAGACCCAACCTCATTGTGGCTTCCGGGAACTGTGTGATAAATCAGTGACTGCTCACCAGTTGGATTTGTACGTAGAGGCTTTAAGGTGCCTGTAGTGGTGCTGCATTGCAGCCTTTCCAGATGTGCAGGGACTGCGCTAGGTGATTAATGGCTGCAGTACGGTTTGTTATATTTGGAGCTGGCTTTAGGTGCTTTGCAAAATACTATGCCATATATTAAAATCAGTACATGTGGAGATGAATATTTAGACTGCTGGTCAGCTGCATGAGAAAAGCAAGTTATTGCAGGGAAGTGACCTGGAAGGAGACAGACGAGAAGCAGAGGGTTTCCTTTGGCCATGACAAAGAGAAGAACATCTCATTCACATGTCCTTTCAGCTTCGTTTTTTCTCACAGCATTTGCTCACACTGTTCTGGTAAGGCTTTGCATGGGTTTTGGCCCCATCTCTCCTGTCTCTTCCCTCTTTCATGCCATTTTTCTTTTACATAGTGCTTTTGATTTATCCATCTTTCACTTCTCCACCCACCCTCCTCCATCCCACTCTATACTTCCACTGCCTTCTCTCCTTGCTTTTCCTTTCTCTCTAACACTCTTTCTCTATAGTCCCCTTGCCTCACCCCTCTTCCTTCATTACTCCCACCTCTACGTTTTCCTGGACAACATGCAAGGGCCAGCTGGTAGGGTGTAATTGCCCTGACCGTATCCAAATGGTAACATGGCTGCAAGCCTCTGGAAACCTTAAAACCACTGCATTCTCCAGGTTCCTTTTGGCTCTGAGGAACAAGAGGACCAGCACATCGTTCTTGCTGCACTAATGGATCCAGGCAGAGTTGTTGTACAGGGCAGCTCAGAATGGGAGCTGCAGTTCAGTTTTTTCTTCCAAGAGGCTCTGGGATTGCCATTCCTTCCCAAGGAGGTCCTCGAGGTGCAGTAAGGACCTGAGCAGTCGTATTCAGATCACTTACTCAGGAGCACTTAGGTCTCCTGTACTGTTTCGTATAGCAGGTCAGGTAAAGACATACCAGGTATTTGGGGATTTTTGCCAATAGTGACCCTAAATCTAATGTAGGTAGAACTGGCAAACTTCATTGGGAATGATACTGGTGTTATCCTGCTGGAGGGGTATGTGCTATAGAACATGCTTTACGAGCCAAGAGGTAACACATTCTGTTGGGAACCGTCTGCCCTTGGAGAGTTTCTGTAGTCCAAAAAAATTGGCTGCCATTTTTGGCATCTGCTCAACCCACAGAACTTAGTTATGATCTATCATGGGTTTGTAATTTATCCATTAGCCTCCAAGCACTGCTGACAGCCTTTTCAGAAATCTGCCAACCTTTGATAAAATGCCTACTCTTAGCTCTTTGCCTTTGTTCTCCGTGTAGTCACAGCAGTTGTTTTAATTGTAATGGGGAAGTTTAACAAACTTCTTACAAACCAGCCAGGGGAACAAAGCTTCAGTGCAGATTGCTTTTAAGTGTGTTTCTTGAAAAATTGCCTTACATGACCCTGCCTTTCTATTTTGTTTTATTTTAAGAGAAACATTAGGACAAAGAACTGGGAGTCCCCTACCAGGTTAGCAATACCAAGCCCTTCTTGCTGAATGCACCACATCATAGCCTTTTTCATAAACTTAGCAGGCTGCACCTTAAAACCTATTTTCCATCTATAAACCTCACTCCTTTAATGCTTTCCATTTAATGCTTAATCTTTTAATTTTTGGTCTAATCATTCTTCACAATGGGTTAATACCCATTTGCTCTTATAACAATACTGCACCTGGTCTTGTGTCCTTTCCTTCTCAGTGTTTTCCCCAGGATGTATTTTCTGTGATTCTGTAATCCCGTGATTTTTTGGAGCAGCCCAGTCTCTTCTTTTCTGTTGCTTAGTTTGGTTGAAAAATAACAGCCAGACTTTGCAACCTTCGGGTTGACTCTTTGTTCCCACAAGTGTCTTCATTGCTGGTGGTAAGGTTGTTTGTTTGTTTGTTTATTTTTTGATACTTGCAGTAATTTCAGTCTTTCTTGAATCTGTCTGACCAGAATTGTTCACTTTATTCCAAATATTCCCAGTGCAGCTTATCAAATGCCTGACTAAAGGGAGACTCTGTTTTTGTCTGAAATACTAGGTAACTAATAATTACCAATAACTGTCAGTAGAAAGACAGCTGATAAATACTTCAGAATTTCAAACACTGCTTCACTTTAACCCTGCAGAAAATACTGATTTTAAAATACAATTTGCTTTGGATATGCGTGAGTAGTTCCCACAATGTTCTAATTATGTTTTCTTTCCAGAAGGCATTCGAGCTCCTAGCTTTTGCCTGACTTTACCTTGTACATTCAATAGGAGAAATTCAGATCTGACATCTTAGCCAAATCCTCTGAGGTCAAGAAATCTGCAATTAGCCCATGGGCCTGTAGCTACAACGCCATCCTTCTCTCCTGCTGCTGTGGTATCACAGCTCACTTTTGCTTAGGTTTCCCGGTGACCTTTCATTTCAGTGCTCAGTCCTGGTGAGACTCTCCTGAGGGATACTGCAGAAATAAATGGAATCACTTCCTGAGCAGGGAAATGCCAGACCTTACACAGGCAGCTGGGAGGGAGGATAAATGGCTAAGAATGCTCTGTTCTTGAGAAAGAAAATCTTGTTTCTCTGCCAAAACATTATGGGCCCTGTAGAGTCCAGTCAGTTGCTTCTGGAGGGAGCAAATGTGGGATTTTGCATTTCGTCATAATTTTTCATGCAAATGTTCCAGTACTGGACTGCCTGATTAAATTAGATACTCCAAATTAATACAAATGTCCCCATTTTGTAGGTGAGAGTCTAACACTTTCCAGTTATCGCACAGGAAGTCAGTGGCAGACCTGGGAGAGACTTCAGTCCCTTAATTCATCTGTTTGAACCCCAGAGCTCACCTCCCTTTGCTGAGGGCATTCTATCATCATGTTTTTCTTTTTAAACCCCGTTGTCAGCATAATCATCTATCATGAATATATGGGTAGTTTTATTAAGATGCCTAATATATTAATATCAATCTCTGTTCATGTTTAAGATTATTAACAGACTACTTAATTATTCCTCAATAGTATATCATGTACACGCAGCCCACGTCTATCCAGCAGTGTCAGGCTGTGATAGTCACCTGTTGGCCACAGTGACTGAATGTGTGATTTTCAATGTATGTACTAATGAGTGATACTATCTATCCACACGGGGCTATTTCAGGAAGAAATGGTGCCTGCAAGGTAGCAGGAGTGGAAATGAGAGTCTCATCAATGCCCAGCATTCGCTGGATTGGATGAAAACGAAAATAATAATAACAATAATAAAAACCAATAAAATTCCTGGACCCTTCCTGAAGGAGGTGACTCTACTTTCAGGTTGTACATGCCAGGGAATATGTTTCAGAAGAGAAGGGAGAGCAGGAGGACTGTTTTATTAGGACATCAGTGGTGTCTCCTGGGCAAGCAGTGCACCAGTGCAGAGCCACGCACCTTGGGCTGAGAGCACAGCACGCAGCTCTTCCTGCTCCCACTGGGTGTGCTTCAGAAACTGATTTACACACATTTTCTTAAGAGCCAGTATCAGAGAGGTTCACTGATTTTATCTAAACTCTTTCTAAACTGATTCAGTTAAATTGCTAAAAAAAAAAATATTTTTTTTCCCCGACTTGAATTCAAGGCCATTGTAGGCTAAAGACAATACTCGCCATTAGTGCTAAGCTTCTTTCATCCCTAGAACTCAAGTGCTTTGCGAGGATGAGTAAGTGTTATCAATCTGATTGAACAGCTACACGTACCCAATTACAAGGACTTGAAGCAATTGTTGGAGAGCCCAGTGGCTGAAACACAGGCTGCACGGGCTCAGAGATCGGGGAAAAGTGCCTTGATAGTACCTGCGAGACTCTCACTGGCCAGAGCTGGAAGGTGCTTGTGTGTGTTCATCTACCAGGGTGAGAGGGCACAGAAGGAGATGTGTAAAGGAAGAAAAAAAAGCTCTTATAAAACAATTCATGAACTTCTGGAAAAACACTCTGTGTAGTATAGAAAATGAAAATAATAGTTCTTTAGACTGACTTGGTTTCCTCTGCTAAAAAGCACTCTGTCATTGCTCTGAAATGGTTTAAAAGGCACTGCAATGGTCGTGTGTTTCTCCTAAAGCTGAACTGTGTGACTGCTGCTAATCACTGCAATCCTGGCACAAGAATGGTTGACGCACGCACTGCTGTTCATGGAGCTGCTCTGACCACTTGGCACTGCTCTGAGCTCAGGAAAACGGGAAGGGTCATTGTGCGGACAATGAAGCTGATGTGTTGAAACAGAGGCAAATACAAATCAGCTCATCAAATTGGTGGACAGAACCATCAGGGAACGGAATGTGTTTTATTGAAGGGTTTGTCTTGGACAAGAAGGAAAATCTAGCAATAGTACAGAAGCTGTAGCTGTTAACACAGTAAATTTGCGGGGATTTCTTGTGTGAGGCAGAATGTCCCCGCTTGGTATCCCTTAATAATGTAAACATGGAAGGATCATAATTTCTCAGTGGGAGCCTGTGGTCCTCAGCTAAGAGTGAGGAGTTCTGGCCCCTAGTCCCTTTTCCAAGACCTTGTTATATTTCTTGTCCAGTGATATGTAAAAATCAAGTGTATAAACAGTCCTTTTGCCATGTCTATGCTTTAGGTAATTACAGACGCTAGGGGGGTTTAAGGATGGCATTTCTGGACGTGGCTAAATTTTGCATCTTTGAAGCTTTAAATCCTCTTCTGGATATGGTAGCAATGCTTGTTGGGTCATAAGCCCCAGATTCAATACACAGGATTTAGTTACTGAAGCCAGAATGAGATTTCAGTGGTTTCCAAAATTGAATTGGACACAGGCTTTGCTAAGGTTGTTTCAAAATGGAGCCCTGAGTTCTTGTATCACTTCTATGCTGTTGAAAACTTTATTCAAGTGTAAAGATAACAAAAATGTTCATGCTTTTTACTCCTGTATTTCATGCTACCAGACTTTCCATTAACAGCTTTCACAGACCATTCAACAGTTAAAGCTAAAAAAATCGAAAGTAACTTTTTAGCCTTTTTCATTTTTTCCAAATTCCATGGGCCAATGAGTCAACAGAGCAGTGCAGTGAATTGGGGAAAAGCACTGGCTTTATAACTGTTGGATGGCACTTGAACATGGGCTGAAAACAACTTGTGTTGTCCTCAGTGGCAAGATTTGTTAGAGCGAATTGTGGAAGAAGGATGCCATCAGAAGGGGTTGAGAGCATTTTATAAACACTTCTGAATAGGCTAAGGTTTTGGGTCAGAATAACTGAACATCTGGTTATGGACTGTTTATTTCTATAGTAAATGAAAGAGTTGAATTCAAAGTCAGAATAAAATCTCTTACCAGATAGATTCACTGAAGCGTTGTACGCATTTCCAGCAGCATGGCTGGCAGCACCTCTGTGCAACCGGCATGCTTCAGCTGCTGTTAAATATTACCCATACAGTAAAGAGCTCAGAAGACGGGCACTGAAAGATTTAGAGCAATGCCACCTAGTGATAAAATACAGTCTCCTGAAATAACTCAATTTTAATTTCACAGGCTTTAAGATGCTTATTCCTTTATAGTACTCTTCAGCTATCCCACTTGTTAGCATAAACACGGACATCCAAAAGGCTTTGAGGCATGGTTAGAGCTTCTGCTCAGCACCAGCTGAGATCTGTTGGTATGGCTTGTACACCATCGAGAGCAGCGGGCAGAGCTGCCCAAGAGGAGCCCTCTCGGCCTTGCTTCTTTTCTCCTACCTTACACCACTTGGTGGCTGAATGCTGATGCCACTCCTTAGCAGGAGAAACTATGTCTGAATCTCAACATTTTTAGCCTTCGATGCCTGATACCAAATCATTTTTTTCCTCAACAGCTGCTTGAATGAGGTGACCATCTGTTCCTTATTAAAAAAATAAAAATCTTTTATTCAGTGCTTAATGTTCTACAGTCTATATCAATAGAGTATAGGATGTACTTCTTCCCACATTTCAGCAATAATCACACAGAGGAGCCTATGCAGAGATACAATGGCATGATTTGATAAGATGCATCATTGTTACATTGCAAATAGAACACTGCAGGCTTTTCTTTCCTTTTCTCAGTGTTCATTTTTTCTGTTTTTCATATTTCTTTTCATTATTATATTTTCTGGTAACAGAACAGTTATTCAGTATCTAAGCTGTGCTACTGTGACCCTTTAATAGCAAAAATTATGTGGACTGTTCTACATTGTGCACTGCCATAAGAAGATTGAATTGATATGTTTCCCACTGAGATTATTTTTGTCTTGCGATACCCTTCATGATGTTGGTGATCCTGTTGCTTAATTTTGTCATGTGAGGTATCGCCACGGGGATGGTTTTTGAGAGTAGCCTGGGCAGGACTTGGCTAAAAGAACCTGCCAAAATGCTGTTTGGACGAAACAGCAATAAGCATGCAGGGAACACGATGCTTTTCTTTCTTGCTGTGGTTTAAATGGTGGTCTGTGACTCCAACAACACCAGTTTCCTGTCATGAATCTAGGTGAGGCAGCTGTACAAATACTAATCTGTGGTAAGGACCAGAGCTTTTGTTTCCTCCTTTCCCATCCCAAGCCCTTTGTCTGGGATTTGAAATTGTTGAATTCAAATGAAGTGTCAGCCTCTCCTCTTTCCTTGGCATTGTTGCACTCTCTAAACTGAAATTCAAACAGAAATTTGCTGAATCCCAAGTCCTCCCTTTGGATGCTGAACTATTTTCAACTCCGTTCCCATTGAACACTGATGACACTTCAGGGTCACAAAGAATTACCAAATTATTGAGAAGTCTCTGAAGGCCTCCCCCTGGCAGGACTGTAGCTCTGGTGGCAAACAGGTTCTCGCTCCTTACAATCTGATGATGTAGCAAAATTAAAATAAAATCAGACTCAAACCAAAACCAAGATAAACTTAATCTTTGCCATTCCAAGATGTTTATGGAGACTTCTTGAAGACTGTAGACTACAAGTTAAGACTGATTGTCTATACTTGCCTCTGCTTTTCAGTGGGCTGCAAGGCTTTAATTCGAAAAGAAAAAGAAAGAGAAATTTTGTAAGTTCTGAAGGACATTTATACAATGAATTTTTCGTAATTATTTTCCTGTCAACAAAGAGAGCAAAGTCAATTGTGAAAGAGTTTGATTTACCCTTTTGAATCTTGGAGTCTCGAAGATAAAGTTGGACACTATATTTACCTGAGTATGTGGTGCCAGATCTGTAATTTATGGAAGCAACCTTAACTCTGCCCACAGAGAGCTCTCAACTCAGATGGGAGCATCTTGTTTTATTTTCAGTCTTGCCTTCTTGAATTATTCTGTGATCACAACTCTTTTATAGAACTTGAGTTAAAAAATGTAAGAATATTTTTTAAAAAAATCACAGCTTTCCTAACTAGTTTTTGTTCTTGCTTGGAAACAAACCCTGACATTTTAGTAGGTGGAAATGTTAAAAAAGTTTCTGAAAGTATATCTTTGTTTCACATTGATGATTGCTCACTACTGAGATGACAATTATTAAGCGTGCTATGGGAGCATAACATGTTTCAACGAATTAAATCTAAAATGAAACGGACAACAATAAAGCCAAAATTCTTCAACATTAATTAAGAATCAAGCATCTGGTTTTTACCCAACAAAATTGTCATGACAACTGTCAATGCTGAATATTGGTTTTGACTGCAATAAACTGCAGTGTTGTCCTGTGTTTCAGCCATAAAATAGCCAAACATTTACAAGTTAGTACTTCAGCAAAGCTGAAGAGCTGGTTATTAGGTGTGCCACAGCTGCATGTTGTCACCCATTCCTCTTTATCAGAGAGATGAACAACTGCTAAGGCTTAGAAAGTGGAACGAACTGCAAGTACTGCTCTCTGTAATTCACATGGGGCACAGCTGGGAGCTGCCCAGCACTCCCTTCCTGAGGCAAACAGATCTGTTAGTAAGTCATTAACATTTTATCACCCAGGTAGGTGGATTTCTTGGAGACCATTTTTCTGGATCTTTCAATGTTCTCTTTGAGTTCCACTTTCGATCTTTCCTCCGACGCATGATCTCTGTCCCTAACTGCACACATCCAGCCATTTTCCTTTCTCCCAGTCGTTCCCATGGTTCAGAGATGTTGTTTACTTTCTTCTGCCCTTTCCCCTCGAGTCTGCTTTTTTTGTTGTTGTTGCTGCTGGTTTTGTTGTTGTTGTTGTACACTAGCATTTCCAGGTCTCACTTTGGAGCTTTCTTTCACCCATTATCTCCTAAAATGTCACCGAGACCATCTGCTTCAAACTGACTCTGCTGCTGAGCAATTGTAGCTCTCTAATGTCGTTTGCACAGACCTCCTTTCCAGACAGACTCTGTCTACAGCAGAGAACTCGGTAGCACAAAACCCAAGCAAGCCTGGTAAGCCTGACCAGCATATCCTTTTAATATAAATGGGCCACATATTTTCATTACTTTTAGTACCTCTCTGCCATGGCTGCCTAAGCTGAACATTTGTCTATGTGGGTATTAAGCAGAGGCTAAGAGTCAGATTCAGGAAACGACTTCAGCACATGGGTAATCGTATTCCCATTTAGCAAACAGACATACATGCTGTATTCCCAGGGAAATCCATCAAGCTTTCAGCATGTGCCTAAACTTGAACATATTCAAATGCTCAATTAGACATTATTTTTTTTTTCAAGGGCTTTATTTTTCTGTTTTGTGACCATGTATTTTATACATAAGCTATTTCTCTCTGTTTCAGATTGCAAACTTGTAAGCCCAGGAGGCTGCTTTCACTGCTCATCTCAATGGCTTTCACCTTCTGCCTGTCAGACACCGTGTTGCTTACCAGCCCTTCTGTTGTTCCTTACATCTAGAGGTAATAAATGGAAGAAACCCAAAACTGACTGGGGAGGAAATTGCACCTCTCTGCTCAGCCCACCTGCCCTGCAGTCAATTAATGCCCCAAACCAGTTCCGATACTCTTCTTTACTATTTGCATTATCATGTCACTAAATTAGTGCACATAGTTCCAGTTCGCTCAGATGCTAGGCAGTATGACAGTGGTATAGATAAACGTGTGCTGAGAGGATTATGCCTGCAACTTAAAGTCTAAGTCATTAGAAAAGTGTGGTCTAGGCTTCCAGTCTTCAGGTATCCTTTAAGTGTGCAAGGTCCGTACAGCCCCACAAAGTGATGGAATGAGTCATTTCAGCCTGGTTCTTCATTCCTGTGTCTGGTGGCTGCCGACTTGCCTAGGTTCACATACCTTAAATATGAAGTGGTGCCTGCTGTAGCCCTCTCTCTCCACTAACCACATTTAACATAACATACAGCAATCAGAAGCCATTAGACTGTAAATAATGCGGTCGTCGTTAATGTATTTATAACAGTAATATTCCTGCAGTAAACAGCAATGAAAATGTTGAGATAGGTATTTTTATGCAGGGCAAGTGATCTCGAAATTATCAAAGACAACTATCCCAACCTCTTTAACCGAGAACCTCCTCACAAAAACACCAGTTTTGCTTGGCTTCATCAATTTGCAGTCTTTTGAGCACAGTTGTGCTCAAATGGCCCAGATGTGTTTTATGAAAACCCTCTGCAAGACAGTCATGCCTGACTTGGCAATCAGCCCAAAGTGGAGCAGTAGTAGCCATGCTCTCTCTGGGCTAATTTACTGTGGTCTGCTTTGCTTTCCTCACCTGGGTGCTGCTCAGCATCAAAACAAGCTGGTGTAAAGCTTGCTCTTAAATGCTCTCACAAGATGATCAACAGCAAGGCTGCCACACAGACATAGCTTTAGCGTTCTTGTTCTGGAATCACTCTGAAGTGACTTTAGCTGATTTGGCTTAGGTGAAGTGGGTCAAAGGGAAATTTCTGATAGCATTGCACTCTGTTCTCCTCATACCGTACATTTAATTACACAAATACTCTGGTGTTCTGGATATGCAGAGAATATAGGGATCTACTTGCTTTTCTTCAAATACATCTGCTAATTTCCCATCCTAGTAACTTCTAAATACGACTGTCAAGCAATACTGTTGCTCTTAGAGACATGTTTTTGTTTTTATAAATTAGGCATCCAATTCTTCCCTTTGAAATCTCTCCTCATACCCTTTCAGCCCCGTTTCTGTTGCTCCACATCTAAGTATTATCCTTCAGCCTGCTCCAGAGTCCAGTTAAAGCATGGTGGTTGCTCAGTTCACTGCCTCAGAAAGATAGGTTTCAGGGAGACACAAACTTGTGCAAAAGGATGCTCGTGCGATTCACTCATACCTTGTGAGATTCAATTATTGTGACATTCTGCTGCCACCTCCTCAGGATGCTACTGTTCGCACTCCTGCTAGGACAACCAGTTGAAGATGTAAGCAATGTGAATCTTGTTCTTAGGACTCAGTGACTTCCACGGTGAGAAAATGAGTTCTTCCACCTTCCTCTGACATACTGGCCTTTTTGGCATGGTATCTTGTGCAGTCCTCAAGGAGAGAAACACCTCCTATAAATGTTGACCTCATACTGAATGCCAACTACTTGTAAAATAGTCACAGGGATATGATTTAATGTTGCTTAACTATGTCGCCAGCAACACATTTGGGAACTAGAAATGTTAAACTCATTTTATATATATATATATTTAGCACTGTTTTAGTTTTGACTGGTAAAACTAGTAGTCTTGTTTGTTAGCCTTCTGTTAAATGAGCCAAGATTTATGGGGAAACTTAGTCTCTTTTACTGAACAAACTGATGCTGCTGGGAAAACAATATGCAGGCTTTTTGATCCATCGTATCTACAACATTGCTTGTATCTGGGAGACACTTGATATTGCACGACATGTTGGTGAATAAATTGGATACAAAATCAAAATGGCATTTGCGAAGCAGACTAAAAACTGATTAAATGCTTAAGTATGATTAGAAAGTGGGAATCATTGCTGAGGTTGATTTGTTTCTGGAGATGTTCCAGAGGACTGGGGCCAAGAAATGATCTTTGTAAGACCTTGCTAAATCCAGTACATCAATGTATATTCATTACTGATAAAGTTTGTAGGTTAAAGAAGGAAGTCATAAACCATAAAAGGGAGGAGTGCTGACTGACCTGGATTATTTGGAAAGCTGCTTGCAAGTAAATGACATCTATTCATCTATCTATTTCAATAAAGTGGAGTTATATATATATATATATATATATATATCTAGGGACAAAGATCATTGGCCATGCTGCTGGATGTAATAACCTGTCCTAGACAGCAGCAGTCCTGAAGAGGGCTTGAGGTAGAAGAGCGGTGTGTAAGTCAGCACAGGTACTCTGCTGGGCACTAGGGAGTGTCTGCGGTAAGGAGACTGAACGGGCTCCTTGGCTGATGAAACTCTGGGTACCCAGCAAGGACAGAAACGTGATGCACCATCCATTTAGCACTGGCCTGGCCCCTGCTGAAATATCTGGTGCAGTTATAGCTCACAGAACAAGGAGATTTAATGGGAATTGTTGAAGGGTTGGAAAATGTGCCTTACATAAAGAGACTCAGGGAGCGCTAGCTAGATGCTTTATCATCACAACCTTGAAGTTACTATTTGGAGAGGAGAAGTTCGGTAAAATTTCAGCACTTCAGCAGACAAATTCGTAACAAAAACACTATCTAGATGTCAATGTGGGACCAATTAGTATTTTAAAAAGAGGCAGAGTTACAATTTGTTTTTACAAATGGCTGTAAGCAATCACTTGGAACATCTCCACAATGGCTGTAAAGGAACAGTCTTGATTTTTAACTCAAGTTTTGTCACATTAAGGAAAAAAAAGGAATACGGGCACAAGCAAGAATGAATAAAGTCCTACAGCTTACATAAAGTACTAGGCTAGAAATCCCAGTGGTCATGTCTGGTCTAATACTTCTACAATCACAAACTCAAGATGACCATTTTTGTGTGAATGGCATCTTTGAACTGACTTTTCCTGGAACGATTCAGATCTGACTTTTTAACCTGATCTTTCCTAATCTGATCTCTTTTTTGGGGCTTTCTTTAACATAACTAGAACTGTCGAAGCTCAACGTTACGAGGTTTACAAGCTAGAACCAGTTGGTGCTATCTCCTCACCACGCACGTTCTTCGGCAGCACTGACTTGTGGAGCCGTACCCTTGGTTGGCAGTAGGGGACATCGGGAGATGCGCTGTGACTGCTGTGGTCACGCTGCTCACCCAGATCCTTGGCACGGCCCTGGGTCCTGCACGTGGCAGGCTCTTGTCTTGCTGACTGATGGAGCCAGGAGGGCTGCTCCGCTGCCTTTGTTATTGATGGGCCTCTCTCTGCGGGCTGGCAACAAAACAGAAAGAGGCAAAACAAGCAAAGAAAGATTGGGGGAAGAAAATATATAGAGAATCACAGGAAATTTTAAAGCAGAGAAAATCTCTCCCTGCTGCTTCTGTTTTAATTTCCCTCAGCTTCTGGTCGCGAGGAACAGCTGGGGATGGAAACCAGTAGGGCCTGCCTTGGCTGGCGAGCTGTCGCCAGCAGGTGTTGCTGATCGGAGAGCCTCGCTGGCCCCAAGTCACCTGGAAACCCGTCGCAGCAGGGGCAGCCTTGGTGCTGGGGGAGAGTGTGCTGAGCATTGATGGAAACACCGCTCGGCTTTAAGAAATAACATATAAAGTTGTTTTTAATAACTGCATGTGCTGAGAATAGGTATCTAAAAGCAGAATTCTATTGACATAGGCTCTTAATGAGGCTGCAAAGATGTTTTCCTTCTCTGCCGTGCCATTTCCAATGTTTTACTTTTCCCTGGTGTTTGATTTTTTCCCCCAACGTCAGTCATTCATTTACAGCACTGCTGTTGATTTAAATGGGCTTTGGATCAGGCTCCAAGTTACCATTTCCCTTCTGTTTGAATAGGGATTTTCTTTAATCCAGAAGAAGGAAATCAATAATTTGTCATGGCAAACCGATGCTCATTTGGATTCACAATCACGCGGTCGGCTTTTCTGTCATTTTCTAAAGCATTTGAGGATAACGGGAACAGACTCCTGCTGGTGATTTTTGGTTGCCTTTGTTCCCCGGACTGCTGTAAGTTGGGTGCTCGGCCGGGCCCTTTGGGGCTGGGTTCCAGCAACCCCGTGGCTGTGTGGTCGCAAGGTGGCCCTGCCTTCCCCTGCTCGCTGTGTCCCGAGCCCTCCCCAGGGGACCAAGCAAAGAATTCACTTTCTGCAGCCAAATCACCGCCGCCAGTTGCAGAAACAGCCCGGCACACACCTTGCTGGGAGCATCCCTACTCCGTCCCCTCCCTCGGAGCCGTGAAAGCAGCGGGTTATTTTCACAGCGCTCCCCTCCCCCGCCACCCCCCGTCCCCGGCTGTCCCACCAAAGCCCCCCGGGCCGGTCCCTGCCTCCCTGTGCCCCCCAACCCCCCCGAGGGGCACCCCCTGCGTGCCCACCCCGTGTCCGCCCCCCCGGGGGCTTCCCCCGGGCACCTCCCCGGGCACCCTGCGCCCCGGCTCCCTTCGGGGGGCCCCCCTGAATAGGGGAGGAACGGAGGGGACTGGGGGGGATCGGGGGGGCTGTAGGGGACCGGGGGGGTTGCGGGGGACCGGGGGGGCCGGCTCGGCCCCGATTGGCAGCGCGGCGATGTCCCCTCCCGGCGGGTGCCCCCCCTCCAGCCGCCGCGGAGCCGGCAGCGCGCTCCCGCCCCCGGAGCAGCCCCCGCAGCCCGGCCGCTCCCCGCCTCCCGCTCCGCTTCGCCCCGTTCCCTCCCGGTGGGGTGGTTTGGT
The DNA here is from genome assembly GCF_040182565.1 of Anser cygnoides. Taxonomy (NCBI): domain Eukaryota; kingdom Metazoa; phylum Chordata; class Aves; order Anseriformes; family Anatidae; genus Anser; species Anser cygnoides. The sequence continues at coordinate 2,654,751 of NC_089875.1, read as the reverse complement.
GTGTGTGTGTGTGTGTGGTGTTTTTTTTTTTTCTTTCTCCCCTTTTTCTCCCCGCTTTTTCCCCACCCCCCGGCTTTCGGCCGCTTCCCCGCCTCACCCTGCCGGCGCCCTCCCCGCGGCGCGGCGGGCTGCGGGTTAGCTGCGGGGCCATGCCGGCGGGGCCGCCGCCGCCGCTGCTGCGAGGCGCCTTCCTCCTCCTCTTCCTCCTCCTCCTCCTGCTCTTCCTCGGCTCCCCGGCCCGGGCCGCCGTCTACACCAACCATTTCTTGGTGGAGCTGCACGCCGGGGGCCAGGCGGAGGCCGAGCGGCTGGCTGCGGAGCACGGCTTCGGCGGGGTGCGCAAGGTAAAACCCCGGGGGGGGGGCGCGGGGAGGGTGCGGAGCAGCCGGGGACCGCTCCTGGACCTGCCCGGGGGTGGCCCGGGGACAGGGAGGGGACAGAGCCCGGCCGTTCCCGGGGTCAGGGGCAGCGGTGCCGGAGCCGCTGCGACCGCTCCTCGGCAGCCGCCCGGGCTGGGAAGCCGGGGTCCCCCCCGTGCCTCCCGTTAGTTCGCTGCCCTGGGGCTCGCTGCGGGAGCAGCCCCGCCGAGCTCCCAGCCTGCGGGGCCGGGCCCCCCCCATGGAGCCTCCGGAGCCCGGCTGGAGTCGCAGCCGCCCCGAGCGCCGCCGAGAATTGGAGCTGCATCTCCATGGAGAGCTCGCGTGCGATGTAAATGGAAGATTTCTTGGGGGGTTGACACTTAAGTTTGTGAGGCTGGCGGCTTCCTTCTTATCCCTGTTGTTCTCACGGAGAAATAGGGCGTCCCCGTGCCAAAGAAGCTGCTTGGTGTCGAGCCTGATAAGCTATCGGTGCCTGCCGCTAATTAACACAAGTTGGGAAACTTCAAGTGCCGGTGGAGGCTGTTTGGGCTCCCGAGGAAGCCCCAGGTAGCTGCCGTGGCAGGGAGGCTCTGCCCGGCTCCTGGGGAGCCCTGCTGCCCTGCAGACCTCTCCGTGTAGGTAGCGAGCAGAGCCCTAAACACTTCAGGGTGCAGTCAGACCTGGGGGAGACAGGGAAAGGCCGGTGGAGTGCCCTGGTCCGGACAATTCCTGGAAGCCTTAAAGCCCAACAGCACTCGGCTGGGAGGAGCACGGAGGGAAACCAGGCTGTGTGAGCATTGCTGCTGCTGCTGCTTGTTTGGTGCTTTTTGGTGTGTGTGTGTGTGTTGTTTTTTTTTTTTTTTTGGTAGTTATGCAATGAGAGACTGCTCTGACATCTAAGGAAGCGAATGGGAATTGCGTGCTGAACTTGAATGAGTGAAATGATTTAAGCCCTTGATTTACATAGATACCTATATCTCTATCTCAAAAGCATGTGAAGTGAGACTCGCTCCCTCAGGCTGCCTTGTCTCAACTCCGCTGGGGGCTCATTAGAGAAATGGGGACAAGACTGGTGCTGCTTTGACCGCAGCCAGTTCCTGCTGCTGCTAAGATGCCTTTGTTTTGGGCTGACAGCCTTGTCCCGGTAGTGCTGGAGCTGTGCTGCTGCTGCTGCCCTTGGAAAAGGATCTGTTGTGGGGATTAGGTCTTGTTACATGAAACTTCTTAGACGTGGCTCTTTGGTCGATGCTTTTCCCTTCTTATTACCCTCTGTCAGCACTCCCTCCCTCCCTGCTATCCTGGGGATATCAGTCTGATAGGGCCTCAGGAGGAGAGGAGCATACCTTGCTGCAGAGCTGGATTTCTTCTTACTTTTGCTAGATACTCAGAAATGATCCCGTGACCCATTCAGGGAGGAGACCGGGGTTTTGTAGGACGAAGAAGTGCTGCTTCCGGGCTGTGACAGTCCTCTCCCCTCCGCCATGCCCTCCCCAGGGCTCCTCGAGCACGTTAGGAGGCATACGGATTCCTCATGGAAATCAATCTTGGAGCTCGTCCCGGGGAGAGCTGGAGGGAAGTCCCTCGGGTGCGTGGGAGGAGAGTTCCCGCTGCCCAGTGCATGCCGTGGGGGGGCTGTTCCTGCCCTGGGTGGCTGTAGAAGCGAAGCCAAGCAGAGCTATGGCGAGATGTGCGTGAGCTGCAGGGGAGGCTGTGGCTCCCGTACCGTGCACATGCTGTCCCAAGAGGTTTCCAGCTTACATCATCCCGGTCCCTGAAAAGCTTGAAAGCCTCCCACCCCGCCCCCACGAGCGCAAGAGAAAATAGCACCCTACTATCTGCAAGGCAGCAATTTTAGGGAACGGGAAGAGTTTGCGGGGTTTGGCGCTCAGCTGGCTGTGTCAGAGCATAATCCATTAGAGCCTGATAGCAATCTGCAGGGGAAATGGGTAACGGGGCTTGGGAGGCGATAGTCGGGCATCAATAAAAGCTTGTGCCGTCTACTCCAGTGTTTCTTCAGTACTGAAGAGCCTCCTGATCTGTTTTGCTGTCATCGGGCTTGTCTGGCATCTCAGCTTACAGTCTGCAGACTCAGCTTTCATGGTGGTACCGACAGTGCGCGAAGTTGACCGTGGACACGCACGCGTATGGAAACAGAGCTGTTAGTGGCACCCTCTGGGAAAGGACCATGTGTAGACAGATACACTGCCCGTGTTTTCTGAAAATATCAGGAAACAAATTACACTGCAAGGAGAAGTGATGCTTTGCATGCTTCAACCACGCGTGCAGCTCGGGTGATACACTGAGTTATTTATCTAAAGCCAGTCCAGTTACCCATACCCATACTGGAGAAGAGCTGTAACTATTGCCGTTGTTTCAGTGCAGGTACTTTCCCAGCAGGGGCACAAGGGCAGATTGAGCTCTTGTCTGGGTGGATTTAAGATGTGGATGAGAGGGATTGCTTTTGTACTTGTTACTTATCATAGGTGTGTTTTAACATGACCTCATGGGAGCCGATTGTTGAATTACACATTTTTAGTGCACGTGGCTTTGCCTGATGACAAACAAACAGCACAAGTACATATCACAGCTACTTAATAACGAGATTTCTGCAGAAATGCGAGAGGAAACGTTGCCTTGAAGATTAATATTATGAACTGCGCAATGCGCTCTCTAATTGATTTCTTGGCCGAGTTTCCTACTGTTGTTCTAAATCTGCTGTAAGATTTCAGGTGGGCTGAAATGTGGGCTTTAAATTCAGCACCTGTTGAACTGATTAAGGAGGGCTCAGTGCTCACGTAAACAGGTGTCTACATTTAGATCTACGACCCTACCGTGAGACACAGTTTCAAAAACATTGCCCAATTTTTCCTTAACCTTCCTTGAATTAATCCCCAGTAGAGGCTTCTGTAGCTCTAATTGTGCTATTTGATTTTTTTAACATTTGCCATTTTTCAATCCATTTGTACGTGCCGTTAATTCTCTATATTCCTTGTGAAACAAAGAATTCCTTGTGAAACAAATACCGTGATAAAGCATGTTCTTTTGCTAACTAACACGGTTAGTCTTACCATCTTTAAGCAGTCAGGAGCCAGTCTCCTAATAGCTACATCATCTTAAATAGTGAGAAATAGGAAAGGAACAACTTAACAACTTTTTTTTTTTTTTTTTCCTTCTGGCATGCTTGCCACCAGAAGACGTTTCTTAATGCAGGCTGAAAAAAAGCCACATTTTGATCTTGCCCTTGCCGTTCTTAAATCCTTTCTACCAAGGGGAGTTGGAAGAAGCATTTGGAAAGGTCTCATAACTGCAGATCAGAGTTTAGGCATCTCTTTCCCTTTCATCAGCAACACTGAGGCTGATAGTCTACAAATTGCGACCGTAGCTAAATGTTCCCCTTCTGGTAGCACTGCGGTGAAGGATTTTAAAAGGTTGTCATTCAGTGGCCTTAGATTTTACAGTGAAGACCAAACTTGGATTTCAAAACATAAGGAATCTCATGTGCCCTAAATTTTGTCTATTTTTTTTTCCTTGAGGTATTTATCACCTGGTCACCTCTCCCTCTAAATCTTGCAAAAAACAGGTAACTCTTGCTGCTTTGACTTTTCTGCTTCCCATTTTTGCTTAGGAGGCTGCTGGTTGAGGACCAAGTTTTCTGGAGCTGGCCATGAATTTCTGGATGAAAGACCAGGAGCTTGGGTGTTTTTACGTTGCATAAACACAGATTTATTGAAAGCAAGACCTAACACAAGCCAGATTTCTTGCTTTGGTAGCCCCCATCTTCTGCATCTAATGTGGAAACAGATGCTGCAGCAGTGGGGCATCCCATGCAAAGAGGCAGCTGGGAGCCCAGCCTCCCACATGGGCCCACTGGAGCCTGAGGACTCAAGGTCAAGCCTTAGACTGCAGCGTTTCCATGCACTAACACGTTTAATAATGAATTAGCTTTGTGTCTTCTGCTGGCCTAGAGGAAAAGATGTTTGTTCACACAAAGCAGTTCTTCATTATGGCAACAGAAAAACCTTTTTAGAAACGGAAGGTACAATGTAAATTTTGTAAGGAAACCAAAAGCTTTAATTTCCTAGGAGTGTTGCGATTTTGTATAACTACGATAAGAAAAAGTAAATTTCGTGCAAATGCTAACAGTGCACCACGGAGATTCCAATAGGTCTCCTCACCATAAAGAAAATGCTCCGGTTTCCAAGGGACACTCTGAGCTGATGTGTTCAAATTAAGGGCAAAAAGCAATTAACTACTAGGAAAAGTTTGATCCTGCTGTGGTAAGGCACGCTGCTGGGAGATGATGGAAACTTCCTTTTCCAGAAAAACCCTGGCAGGCAGGAGCTGAGGAACCGTGGAGAGAGCAGCTGGGTTTGGAGGATCCTTGTGGGTTCCTCGTGTGTGGAGTGCAGGTGGCGTGTCAGTGGGCCTGGCTGTTACACCTGAGAGCAGTGCTCATGGAATTAAGTCAGAGTTATGCTGTGGCACTAGAGAGTTTGCTTCATATGTGGAAATAATGTATTCCCCTCAAATCGGTGCTTTTTTTTTTTTTCCTGTTATTTTGCATTCTGCCTTGGATGCAGAAAGAGCCCCAGGAGCAAGCACTTCAGCTGGCTAAATAAAAAAATCCCACGTTACTTAAATGTACTTGCTTATGCATGCGAAAGCTGTAAGCTATCAACACAAAGAATGTAAAACACACACTCAAGTACATCCCCAAGCCAGTACCTGTCGAGCTCCTCCTCTGGCAGGACCCAAACCAGCTCCTTGTTGGTGCTGAGCCTTCTGTATGAGGTTTAAAATAATTACCTTGTCAGCTTCTTGTAGTACTTATTCCGAGTGTAAAACAAGAAGGTCAGACTCTCCTGCTATAGATCCCTGCTGTAATTGCTCTATTACTGTTTTGAATACATGGAACAATTCTGTTCCTTGGCAAAACACGCACGTTAAACCTTACCTTTACAGATAAGTTTGTTTTGTAAAACTGAGCTACAGCTCAGTAAACACAAAGATACAAAATTGCAGCTGTTTATAAAGCTGCCTGCATTTATAATTTTATTTATTCCATATTGCCTGAACTCATTGGCAAAATTGCACATGTGGTAGAGACCCAGGAAATGTGCTGCTAGTAATTCTTTTTTCGCTTGTTTTCTTAGTGCTGCAGCCCGACTGGGGATGTGCGGTTATTTGTTTTCATTTAAATTACATTTAGCTTTGCCAGTGTCAAGGAGAAAAATAGAAAGAGAAAACATAGGAAGAAGAGAGCCGTGTTTCCAGATGTTGTGATCCCAACACCAGAGCAGCGTGGTGCGTGCCAGCCTGTGGCCTAGCCCAAGCGTTGTCCCATGAAAGCTTGTCATGGTGTGCTGTGGAGGTACCGGGGTGGCTTTCGGCCACGAGATGCAGCTCAGGGTGTGAGGGCCTTATGCTGCTGAGGAGCACTGGGGCTTAAAGCTTGGATGCCAGCAGTGCCTCCTGCCCCTTCCCTGCCTCGTGGAAGGGAGAGCAGGCTCCTGCCAGAGCTGCCTGCACACCAGACCAGAGCCAGCGCATTCAGGATGGTGCAGCACCACAAGACCCAGAGACTCCTGGTGGTCCCCAGCTCATTTCCTGCAAGTCCCTGCTCCGGGGAGTAAGTAACATGGGGGAGCCACCAGCAGAGCAGCCATAAGGAGTTCTTTGTTGAAATCTCATGGCAGGAAACAGCCTGTTGCCCTCTGGTGCATCTCCTCACACCAGTGACGCTCCTTTTCCTAGTTTTGGGAAATCCCTTTAAAGTGTCACATGCAACAATGTCGGCTCCCTGTTATTTCTCTCCTTTGTGAGCCTCCATGATGGCATGAGGAGGCTTGTGCCACAAGAGTAGGTTCAGGTTTTGCACCAGGAGAGACAGATTTGGCATATGGGAAATGGATCTCTTGCTTTGGTTCCTTTGCTTCGGGTCTGCCACTTCCTTAGCTATTTCTGACCTGTGCTGTGGAATGTATAGTTGAGTTGTATTTTCATGTTACCAATAGATAAATAATGATTATCTATTGTATATGGTGTCACTGCCTGTCACTAGGCCACCCTGCTGTCAGCCTAGCATCTCCTAGTTCTGCCCAGGTAGCTCTCTTGCAGATGACTTCCAGGCTCTCTCTGGTTGCTCCATCACACGGGTATATTAACTGCCTGCATGTGTTTAACTTTAGGACCCTGTATGCTGTGGCTCTGCCTAGGACTCTACTTGATGCTGGCATTCCTCCGGGCAGGGTCTCCAGGTGTTGAGAGCAGCCTGGTGGCCATTTCTAAGAGGCGATAGGGATATCTGTTCCTATTGCCTACACCAAAGCCAAATTTGTCCCCAGCCCTGAGGCTGCAGGGCTGCACAACAAAATGATAACTGCTTTTGCAAATAGTAAGCTGTCTCGGAGGGTTGGTTTTTGGTATCAGGCCAGATCTTATTGCTGTGTGACAGCCAGAACCAGATGGTTTAGGTTACTCTGCGTGAGGTAGAGCATTTTGTTTCTAGCTTGGGTGTTCAAATCCAGATCAAATCCCTAGACCAAAATAAATAAATTGTCAATCCTCTTCCAGCTCAAAGTGCTTCCATCTGAGTACCTGCAGCATCCTTGGCATCTATTTATCATCAGGCAAATGGTCCTAGAGGCTGACTGTGCTGCTAGGCTGGGTTCTTCCAGAAAGCACTGAGGTGAACTGTGGGATTCCCGTGTTTATTGCAAGTGACCCGTACCCTCATCCATCTTTAGAATGAGTCCAATTAAAATTAATCTGTGTAACTCAAGTTCCAAATGCTCGTCGTGAAGCACTTCACAAGAAGTTGCAGAAATGCATGGAGAATTTATTTGGTAGATAGTTTGTTAGTGATCCCTGAGACGTGAGTGTGTTTGTGGAAAATTCTGTGAGCTGGAAATCAAGCCAAACCGATGAAAATGAGAGAGAAATTCTGTCAGCTCTTATTAAAATATTATACCTAGGAAACCCTCTTGTGCAGGTCAGTCTGTAGGATGGGTGGCTAGTTTCCACAAGAGCTGTGGTGACTGACCCTGCTGTGGTGTGTGGACCTGAAGTCTACCTTGGTCGTGCGGTGTTGTCCTAGTTGTTAGAAAGCCCTGTTCATTTTTCTTTTCATTTCAACTTTTTCAAATAACTAAATGGGTCAGGTCTCTACAGGACGCTGGCTGTGCGGTGGCTATAAATATTGCCGCGAGCAGCGCAGTGCTTCCATCTATCACTGGCCTCTGGTGGGAGGAAGCCGAACTGCTCGGCTATTTGTCAGAAGGGGATTTCTCCAAGTAACCCGAAGTCGTCTGCTGTCTTGTTGCTCTTGCTGTGAATCGATGAGAGCTCTGTGTTTAACTCTTGTAAGTTCATTGGAAAAGCTAACCCTCCACCACTGAAATGGAGCTTTTATTTCAGCTCAGAGCTCCTGGGCTGTGCTTTGGGACACAGCGAGCTGCCCCAGGGAGAGCTGAATTCGGCACTGTGAGAAATTCAGTATGGCCACCTCAGGCAGTTTATCAGGCAGCATGAAGTCCAGCTAGGACATGGAGTTGCTCAAAAGGCAAACTTGACTGAGCACTGGCTGTGTTGGGCAGGTCCTCTGAGCTTGTACCTGAAAAGGGACCATCTGCACACAGGGATTATAAACTAAACTAGGTGGTGGTGGCTCTAGTTTGCTCACTCACGAAGTAAAGTGGGATGTAACGTTCTTTGTCGTGTATTATCTACCTTCTCAAACAACACTTCTGTGTAAATCTTACGTTCCTAACTACTATGTCCACAGAAAGCAAATGGAAAGAGTGACCTCAGTGTTTGCATCAAACCAGTCAGCAAAAGTGCGTTCCCAATACTCCTGACTGAACTGGGTTATTTGCTTACCTGATGAGTAAAAGGATAACATGTCAGACCTGCTTTCTCGTAGAGCATACAACTGCATTTTGAAAACCAAAGCCCAACAACTATATATTTACTTATTATTAAGTAGAGAAACTTGCACTCTATTAGAAGGGTATTCGGTATCAAACTGGGACTAAACAGGTGAATATTTTAGATGGGTAGTAAAATAAAAAAGGAGGGGGGATATAGGCTCCCCTTTCCTGATGGCAGAGGATCCTCCTTTCTGCCTGTCCATGTTTTATGAAACACAGGTGAAATTAATTGGTGTGTCTGAAATCAGCTGTACAGCTGAACACTGCCTTTGTCACTTACTGCGCAATGCCGAGCACGGCAGAAGCTTCTGCCTGAGGCTTTTAGCTACAGCCAAGGCGTGGTGAATTCGCTGTAACCTTAACCAGTCCCCACAGGGACCTTGTGCTTCCCTGTGTCAATTAATTTTAGAAATGTGTGCCAATGAAATTTAGCAATTTAGAAGTTGCTCTGAGCCAGTTGTAACACAATCGTCAATTCTGAATTTGGGTGAAGTATGACAAATAGGAACCTGAACGCGTTTGCAGGTTTGAAAAAATCACTTGTTAACATCAGTGGAATGATGGTTGGGGGTCTGGACATCATCTGATGTTTGATCTTCACAGCATCTCAGCCTGTTAATTTTTATATTACCATCTAAGCCCCCAAACTTCAAATAGACTTTTCTTCTATCAGTTGTAAAACCATTCAATTTCTCATACAACTTAAATATAGTTCAGAATAAATCCCAGACAGAACAGATATGGATGTTTTTCTCTCTTCCTTCTGATGGGATTAAGACACTCAATTTCCTTCTGTAAAATCCCTTTTCTTCCCTTCTAACTGAACATATTTTATTCACATTAAATATATCATACCTCGGTAGAGAAGCCAGTATTCCAGACTCTAAAGGCTGAAACATGCTAAGTAATTAATTAAAAACCTATATTTGCCTTGCCTGACTGATGTAATAAAGAATGATAACATATCAACACATGCTGGATTGACCACAATTTCTGCCAGCAATAAACTTCTGTCATTTGTCATTTGGCAGTAACAAACAGTAAAGAGGCTCATTGCACAGCCGGCCGAAAGGTCAGGGAGGTAGGTCCTGGGAGGAAGGGGAAGAGGTGGTGGTGCTCTTTTCCTTCCCTTCTCAACAGTACCACTAACTTCAAGGCAGGTTTGGTTCTTCCTTTATGCACCATCTAATACAGAGCTCTTGAACCCGCTGAGAGCAGCAAGTTGCAAAGTGATGACCGTGCTGTGGCATGCTGGAGCTGAGGTGAGCTGTCTCCAGCTCACAGTGGTGTAACGGGCTAATTCATATCTGACGGGGTCTTCAAACAACAGGGATTAATGACCATGACTTTCCATTAATGTAATCAAGAACTTTACAAAACCAAGGAAAACAGCAGTGCCCCCAAATTCCTGTTTTCCTTAGCTCCACTGAAAATATTTTTCTTAAAGCTTCCTTGAACTGCTATTTTCAAGCCTACTACCTTAAGTCTCTTTTTTTTTTAAAAACAACAACAAAAAACAGCATGCCCTCCTGTACTTTAATGTGACAGTTTTATTTCTGATTGTTGTCCATCAGCTTCTCTCCCATAAAGCATATATTTTTCTCCAGGAATTGATTGTTTCTCTGGGAGCTGGGAGGCTTCTTCAGTGTGGTCTGACAACAGAAACCTCCCTGCAAAGCACTTTCTATCAATCGGCTACTGCTTGTCAGCCTAGCATTAAACAGACATGGAGAAAAAAGAAAAGAATAAAAGGTTTGTATAGAAAGAGCTACAAATCTTCCTTAAGTGTTGGGAAGGACTAGCATCTTTGCATTAGTGCAATTCACCTTTTCTGTGCTTTCTTGAGTCGTTCTTGTCAGTAACCAACTAATTTTGGTCTGAGCTGCTTTTATAGCACTACTTCATTAGAGTCTGACTTTATGACTTTGCTTTTAGGTGTTACATTAGCTGAGCACTTGCACACATTTGTCCTACAGACTTTGCTGCATGGACATAGATTAAAAAATAATGCTCAAGTGCTTTGCTGAAATTCAGGGTGTCTGTGAGTAGCCATGTCTTGCCCCTTCTCCATCTCTGAGATGTAAGTATCAGTAATTTTCAGCAGGGGCACACTCCATCTTAATGCTGTGTTTCACAAATAACAAACTTCTATTTCATGGTTTTATGTCAGTGATCTTAGAGCTGATCTTACACCAGGTCCCCGTGTGACAAGAGTAGTCAGTCTTTTTGGCTACGTGCTTAAAAGGACAGAGGGATGCATGGTAGATCAGGAAGGAGGCAAAACAACCTTTGCTAGTAGTGCTAATTGCTGTCAGCAGTATTGGACCAGCTTTGTTTGAAATATACCACGGTAACTTAAATTCGCAGACTGTAACTAAGTCAAGTTGTTTATTATAATGTGACTTTTCCCTAAGGCAGTTGTGCTGATACGAAGAAGAGATTTCCATCATGTATTATTTAAAGATATTAAAATATTAACTAAATACCTGTTGCCAAAGAGGTACCTGATACGTATGTTTAGACATACCCATTAATATACGTGGACAATGGCACTTGGTGTTTTATAGTTTCAGTAGTGCTGTGCAAACATTAATGAAATGAATCCCATCAATAAATAAGATGAGTAAACAAGTACTTATTAGACCATACCATTTTACATGCAACTGAAACAAGACAATTACAGCTGTAATTGCCTGAAATTCTACAAATAATAGTAGAAACAGGGGTTGCCCAGCATCTTGGAAGCACAGATTCTCAGAGCACTGGCCGGGGCTGAGCTGCAAGGAACTGAAAACTCACGTCCTGGATGTCTTAGCACTGGCTCTGTCCTGCAACAGATTGCCACCATGAGAAGCAACAGTGTAGAAGGAAGAAGCAAAGTAAAAGCTCGTAGATAGAATGATCTTGGTGTGAAGAATATTTGGGGTGTGAAAACTTTCACAAAATACTACTGTCTTGGTGGATGCTTTAAAAACACAGAAGAGCCTTGCAAGAATGCCAGGATATCCAGAGGCACTACACCATTGCTCCAAATAGGAGACAAGTGTGAACAGCAAAAGTTTTGTTGGCCTGTGGTCATAAAACATAGTGCCTGGACTTGCCTGAGGTGCTCCTCTTCTCACAAGACATATGAGGGCACAAGACATATGAGGGCGTAATGATTGCTAGGCCTTCATTTAAGCGTTTCCACCCAACAGTAACAATCACCAACTCCAAGTAGTGATGATCTGGATCAATCCAGACAGTGCAATGTTATTGTGTAAGCAAGAACATCCTTCTCTAAATCTGAAGAGTATCCTGCTTTAGCTGGATTCAGCAATGCACGTGTAGAATCAATAATGTGTTTTATGGTTACTGGGGAGTAATGGATAAAACTCTCTAAAATGCACAGATCCATTCACATAAGCTAGAATGACTCTTTTAAAAGCCTGAAATGGCTTGTCCAATTCGCTGATAAAACTAACAGCAAATCCCCAACCTTGTCACTGATTACTGTTGCATGCTTGTGGGATGAAGCTCTTCAGTGACAAACTTAACAGTGACATAAATACAGTAAAACATTAAGCCTCTATGAGTCATTCAATGGCAAATCAAATTCCAAGTATCACAAAGTTGAAAACAAACCAATGGGGCAGTTTCTTGCAAGCACCTGGAAGCACTATTTTTGTTAGTGTGAGAACAAAGCTAATGAGAAAATGAGAGTTGGACTTTGAACATCAGAAGCGACCTACCTGAATGCGTGTAGCTGTGTTTCTCTTATGGTCTCTGGAGCAAGAGAGAAGCTCCTGGGGCACAGCTCTGCTCAGTTAATGTGGCCACCTGAAATAGGTCAGATGAATCATGCTCTGAAAGTGCCTCTTTTTTTTTTTTTTTTCTGTGAATTGTCTGGGGAGCTCAGATGAATTCCCCATGGACATTCTGGACATGTAAGCGTAATTCCTGCCCCAAACTGGTTCAATTTCTTCTGCTTATTTCTCTGCACTTATTCATGTCCAGCTATCAGGAAGACTATTTAACCTTGTGGTTGCTGCATGCCAAAGGACTAGAGAAAAGATTTCCAAAAAAAAAAAATCCAAAGGAATATATTCTGCAGCGTTTGGATACCACACAGCTGACTTTATCATGTTTCTAGAGGAAATAACACTTCAGAAACCATTGGAAAACACGATTGCTGGCTTGAAAAAGACTAAATATAACTTTTAAGCAATGTTGTCATGTTCTTACAGGATAACCAATATCCTAAAAAACAATAACATGTCCTTGTTACCATGTGTATTACAATATTTCCATTGACTTCAGGACAAAGGAAGAACAGATCAATGTTCTCCAACCAAGTAGTCACAATCCTTTCTTATTGCTGCCTGTAGCTGTTTCCCCTGAGAGGTGGTTGGATGCACGCGAAACAGAGCTGAGAACATCTCTAAGTAACTAAGCCAGGCATTTCTGAATTACTCTGTAGGAGAAATGTTGAACTCTGTTAATCACCTGGTTTCACAGAGATCGTCTTCTACATGAGGGATGTTTTAATAGGAGGTTTATGTTTTGGCAGTGTTGAAGCTGTGGCTAACACCTCCACGTGCCCGATTTGCCAAGATAAGCATGATTAGGCTTCGTTATTACTTGGGTGGAGACGCAGGTGCAACGCGAAGTGGGCCAGGCAGACTGAGTCACAGCATTCGGGCCTGGCCTGGTTGCTCCAGCTTCCCGAGCTGCTCAGAGCATGTGTGGATCCTTAGCTCCACCTGAGCTCCTTCGGCTGAAGCTCCTAAGTAATTACAACAAACTAATGAGAAAGTGTGAAATCCTCGCCTGGGGCCTTGGGGACACAGGGGACTGGATTGCACGTTGAGCAAGCTCTGGCACAGCTTCAGTCCTCTGTGCTGTGTCGCACTTCTCCTCCACCAACATCTGAATTAATCCTTTCTTGTTCGGGCTTTGTTCTGTGCTATTTCCATGCCTTGGGCTGCCTGTGTTTCTAGCTGGCTCTACCCTTACATGCTCCTCGTCGCTATAGTGAGTGAGTGCCTTTGACTTCAGATTGAGCTCCCATCTGTGTATTTAAAAGTAAAACGATTTCTAATGCTAATTGGGGTGAGGGAAAATGAGAGAAAGAGAGTTGAAAAATTCATATTGAATATTTATAAGCATCCTCAGTGCATTTGGTGAGACTGGGATGAAAAGGTTTCTAAAAGGTTTCTAATTTCTGCTGTGAGGCACTTTGTTGCACTTCAACTCTAACAGCAGCTGAAGGAGTGGAGCCTGTGGGGCCCACGAAGGCTCCCAACACATTTACTTGTGCCAGGTTTAGGCTGCATTTTCCGTTGGTGTAATTACTGAGCAGTAATGGGATGAAAGAGCTCACCTGTGCGGATTTATGGCCTCTTTTAAAGTCAGGAGCTGTGCTTAGGCTCAGTAGAGGAGAGATGCTTTGTGTTAGTATACTTTTTTTTAATTATTATTTAAATTGAGGCTGGATAGATTTTTTTATTATTATCTTTTATTATTATTATTTTTTTCTCTCCTTTGAGCAGACAAAGGATTTCTTCAGCACTAGCATTGGTTTGGGTCCCCACATGCCTAGCCCCATATTTGTGCAGGCAAGGAGCCCCCAGGAAGGTCTCAGACAGCCTGCCTGAATAAGGACTTCTTGTGAATCTTACTCGCCTACAGATCCCGTTACACTGAATTCGGTGATGATCAAGAACAGTGACCCTGGGGTAACTGTTATTAAACATTGCATTTTTTAATTATTTTGCTCAGAATTGTTATGGACTGTTGGCTCCACTGGTAACTTGGGAGAGGAACCTTAGCCATAGGTTCAGGTAAGCTGCTTTAGGATGATGTGGTATCAGGGAGAAACCACTGGAAGCCAGATGAGAAGCTCGAGGAGTACTGGAGGGATGTTCTTACATGATGCAGCAGGACAGGCTGCCTGTGAAGTCTGGGCAGAGATCAGTCCTGTTAAAATAGGCTGGGGCTGTCTGATCTGGTCTGGGCTTCCTGCATGCGCCATAATTTGCTTGTGAGACTTGCAAAATAGAGCCCTGAAGCGAGGCAGTAAAATTTGGTGTGAAAGATAAGCCTGGGAGCCAAGGTTCCTCTTTAGGTTTGTGTTGTATCTGTCACCTCTTAAAAGTACTGACAGGCTGTGAATGCTGGACCTCTCACCGAGTGCCAGGTAAAAACACTGATCCCGCTGGCAGCTCTGGTCAGTATTTTTAAGCTTCTAGTTTTAGCATTTATTGGTGCTTCAATACACGTTTGCTACAGATATGCCCTGGCCAGATTACACTGATGCTTTTGCAGTTTTTTTCAGGGTTAGCTCTGCCCAAGGTGGCCCAGGTGCTACCGGTTTAGAGCAAGAGGTGGTCTGAGTTCAGGCTTTCTGTGGCTCCTTTTCTTTAAACCCTGGCATCGCTGTGCAGCTGATCTTGATGTCTTTGTCTTTCAGACAGACAAAATTATGCCTGGTGCTATTGTGTATTGTGCAAGAGAAGCCTGAACAAGAAATGCAGTTGGACCTTCTTGGTCAAGCAGATAGAGCAGGACGGGAGCCATCTGCCCCGCCAGAGCTGGTTGCTGCCCTGTCCTGGATCAGGCCTCCGTGGGGAAGAGGCTGCCCTGTGCCTGCTTTTTCCTTCTTGGAGCAGACGAGTAGCCGGGGCTCAGCAGCAGACTGCCTTTCTCTCTCCTCCGTATCGCTGTGGTGCGGTGCAGCCCCTGAGCCCCGCCAGGAGCAGTCACCTGGTGGCAGGCAGCAACAGGGAGCAGCCGCCCAGGAGCAGTGCAGGGCAGGGGAGAATCGTGCAAGCTGCCTGCTTGCAGTCTCTTTGCCCATGGCTAACACAGAGTAAATTTCCTCCTCTCTTGTCTTGCTCAGGAAAGACTGCCAAATGAAAGGAGGGGAGCGCAGGAATGGGAGCCATGAGTTTAACTTCTTTTTATTTCAATAACAATTGCACCTGGACAGCTCCGTTGCAGCAGTAATCTGTTCAAAGCAGAGATTCCTCAGAGCCACAGGTACACTGAAACAGTACACAACACGAAGCATTCCCTGCTTCCTTCTATACTGAATGGTACATCCTAGCC